>NC_138135.1:7130796-7646019 GCF_964188305.1 Podarcis bocagei
TACCACGGGATCCCCAAACACCAGGTCACCCTGCCCTCTGCCCACCAGGCTCTTGTTGATCAAGCAAAGGTTCACAGCAGCCCTGCATAAATCGCCTGCCCCAGCTGGAGGAGGCCCTGAATGCCGTGGGGTGGAAGGAAAGCCCCGCAGGCAGGCAGGCTGGGGTGGCACTTGGGTGCCGAGACGTTTGCCAAACTGCCTGGCAAGGCGTGGCATGGAGGAACAGGCCAGGGCTTGCTTCAGCACACACACACCCAGCGAAGGGGAAGGAGCCCTGGCAAAGCCGCAGGGCCTCAGAAGCAGATGGGGCTGGGCATGGGCCTGCCCGAGCCAGTCACCCTGCGCTGGCAAAGGGCGCAGGACTGGGGCCAAGCAGCCTTGCGGTTTCCCCCTCCCAAAAGCCGCACAACGGGACTGGCAGGACCAGAAAAACCTGACTGGCAACCAGGAAGAGAGAGAGAGAGAGAAATCCCAGCCGAGGGACACACCGACCCCGCAATCTCCTGGCAAAGAAGGGTTTCCCTCCACAGTTGGCACATAAAGAGGGGCAGCAAAGATGCTCCTAGCATGAAAAGCTTTTTTAAAAAAACCTTTTTAACAGACATAACACACACACACACACAAATTGAGATAGGGGACCCAGTGAAGCCCCCCGACTCTCACAATCGCCAATGAAATGAATGGCTCGTGATCCACACAAGGATAATAGTTTCATAAAGCCAGTGAGCGAGTTGGAAGGTGCCTGTCCAACTGGTTGATATCCCAAAAAGCTCAACAACTCTGATTGATCTCGCACCCTAAAACAAGCTCAACAACTTTGACTCACCCCCCTACCAAAAAAAGCTCAACAACTCTATTTCAACTAGGGCCAGGGCCTTTTCGGTACTGGCCCTGATCTGGTGGAACGCTCTGTCACAAGAGACTAGGGCCCTGTGGGACTTGACATCTTTCCGCAGGGCCTGCAAGACAGAGCTGTTCCGCCTGGCCTTTGGTTTGGACTCAGTCTGACCCTTATGTTTCCCTCCCCTTATGGTTTTGATCTATGGGCAACTATTAAAATGAGGCTGCATTTTAACTTGTATTTTAACGCATATTTTAATAAACTGGTTTGTTTGTTTGTTTGTGTGTCCCCCCCACACACACACTATGTTTTATTGTAATTTTATTGCTGTTAGCTGCCCTGAGCCCGGCTCTGGCCAGGGAGGGCGGGGTATAAATAAATAAATTATCATCATCATCATTATTATTATTATCTGTATAGTTCAAGCTATGGTTTTCCCAGTAGTGATGTATGGAAGTGTGAGCTGGACCATAAAGAAGGCTGATCGCCAAAGAATGGATACTTTTGAATTCTGGTGCTGGAGGAGACTCTTGAGAGTCCCATGGACTGCAAGAAGATCAAACCTCTCCATTCTGAAGGAAATCAGCCCTGAGTGCTCACTGGAAGGACAGATCCTGAAACTGAGGCTCCGATACTTTGGCCACCTCATGAGAAGAGAAGACTCCCTGGAAAAGACCCTGATGTTGGGAAAGATGGAGGGCACAAGGAGAAGGGGTGACGATAGAGGACGAGATGGCGGGACAGTGTTCTCGAAGCTACCAGCATGAGTTTGACCAAACTGCGGGAGGCAGTGGAAGACAGGAGGGCCTGGTGTGCTCTGGTCCAGGGGGTCACGAAGAGGCGGACACGACTAAGCGACTAAACAACAACAATTATTGTTGTTATTATTATTAATAGTGGGAGTAGATCGCAGTCTCTTGGAAGCTGGACACCCCTGATCTAGTCCAAGGAATCTTGTTGCCTCTGATCACACACACACACACACACACACACACACACTTACCCCTGGTACCCCCGCCTGACCAGTCGCCCCACCCAGCTCCCCCCGAACACAGCCCTGAAGACCACACTGACCTCGTGACCTGCTTGTGGAAGTCTGTCAGCTGCTTGTGCGTCACCTGCACGGCTCCCCCCGATGTTTCCTTTGGTAAGCCCTTCAGCGAGTTCTCCAGCCAGCGGCAGAAGGTCTGTGGCAGCCAGAGAGGAGAGCGGAGAGAAAGGAAAGGGGAAAGGAGTGACTCCCAAGACAAGACCCTCCCAAGACTCCGCAGCAACACACAAAGCCTCAGGGGTTAGAGCACCTGCCTGGAGTGCAGAAGGCGCCAAGCTCCATCCCCGAGTCCCCCGCCTGGAACCGCTGGAGAAATCCCTGCCGGCCAGCGCAGGCCAGTGGATCCCCAACCTTTTGGGGCCACCCCACACCCCTTGGTTCCGTAAACTCATCACCAGTGCCCCCCCAACTTACAAAAGGTAAAAGTAAAGGGACCCCTGACTATTAGGTCCCGTTGTGACCGACTCTGGGGATGCGGCGCTCATCTTGCTTTACTGGCCAAGGGAGCCGGCGTACAGCTTCCGGGTCATGTGGCCAGCATGACTAAGCCACTTCTAGCGAACCAGAGCAGCGCATGGAAACACCGTTTACCTTCCCACCAGAGTGGTACCTATTTATTTACTTGCACTTTGACATGCTTTTGAACTGCTAGGTTGGCAGGAGCTGGGACCGAGCAAGGGGAGCTCACCCCACCACAGGGATTCGAACCGCCGACCTTCTGATCGGCAAGCCCTAGGCTCTGTGGTTTAATGCACAGCGCTGCCCGCATCCCTTGAGACTCCTTAAAGTAAAGGTAAAGGGACCTCTGACCATTAGGTCCCAGTCGTGGCCAACTCTGGGGTTGCGGCGCTCATCTCGCTTTACTGGCCGAGGGAGCCGGCGTACAGCCTCCATGTCATGTGGCCAGCATGACTAAGCCACTTCTGGCAAACCAGAGGAGCGCACGGAAACGCCGTTTACCTTCCCACCGGAGTGGTACCTATTTATCTACTTGCACTTTTGACGTGCTTTTGAACTGCTAGGTTGGCAGGAGCAGGGACCGAGCAACTGGAGCTCACCCCGTCGCGGGGATTCAAACTGCCGACCTTCTAATCGGCAAGTCCTAGGCTCTGTGGTTTAACCCACAGCGCCACCCGCATCCACCTTACAAAAAGCATGATGCAAAAGAGCAGTTGGCATGACCCGCCAAGGAAGAAGATATACGATTCGGTAAGGACTGGCTGCATGTTTGTTCAAAACCCAATTTAAATGCAGTTGATCCAACAAAACTGGACTTGGTCTAGCTTTTCAAAGTCCGGTTGTGTCAAGCTAGCGCCCAGAGGGAGGGCAGTGGCGGCTGTCCTGCCAAAAGCAGGCTGGGCACGTCCAGTGGTCTCCCCACCCGGAAGGCCCAGTCCCAGCTTCCTCCTTACCGGCCTGTCGACCTGCATGATCTCCCACAGCACCTCGGCCACGTCCGGCAGGGTGTAAGGCGGCAGGCAGAAGCAGCTGGTGTGCAAGAGTTGGCTCACAAGCTGTTGTCCCAGCTGCGTCATCACCTGCGCAATCAGCTCCTTCCGCGCCTCAAAGTTCTCTTCGTGCTGCGGGGACAGAGAGAGAGAGAGGGGCGCACTTGCGGGCGGCCCTCGGAGCTGCAGGGAGCTTCCCACCCAAACCATGGGCCGCTCTTGTTGCAGGAATTTATGTATAGGTTGGGGGGGGTTGCCCCTCCAGCAGATATCACGCACATGCATCCCACTACCAAAATCAGCACCATCACTTTTGTGACTTTTGTGATTTGTCCCCACAAAACACTTCATCACAGTTTCTTCCTATCTATTCAAAGGGCCTTTGCTGCACGATACCAAATGTAGGAATTCACTGATAAATGTCTCTATGTACTGGCTCACTGGGAAAACTTCAGAAATTCATATGGACATGTGAGCTCAGCTACTCAGCAGCCCCTCTGCCTGAGTGATAATCCCTGGCACCCTGAGACCTGAGTGCCAGACAGGTAGCCATTCCTGAAATAACAAACCCAGATGAAGACAAAAGGGTGGGATGAACTTGGCTGGGAAACAGGGAAATGTAAATATCTCTTTTGTTACACTTGATGGGTGTTTGGTGGGGGGCAAGGGGAACCATGGGGCAGAGTCCAGGATGCTCAGATTACTGCCACCAGACCTCCCCTTTCATGATGTAACCATGATGTAGTTTGGGGGGTGTATAACATGGGGATGAGCAGCTAATAAAAGTTTGGGTTCTCTTTTGTTCGGGGCTTCCATCTTGTTTCACCTTGTGGCAGGTGGGAGTCCTGTCGCAACAGTCTTCAATAAGGACCAAGCCTACTGGCTGCTGTTTTGCTCTGGGATTCCTGGCTGGTGTCCTTGTTTTTTGTCCAAGGGAGCCCTCAGATTTCTCCGTTAACATGCTCGACACCCTGCTTCTGCTCCAGAGGGAGAGATCATCCTCATTCCCCCCCTTCTCTGGGGGGGCAGGCAACCTTGGAGTCCCCCCATCCTACCCACAGTCAGGTGGCCTGCAAATCAGGTCTCTCCCTCCTTTCAAAGGACTCTGCTTTTCTCCTTGGGCTAAACTTTGCCCTTGCTCTGATTAACCCTCAGGTGGAGCTCCCCTCAATCTCTGCGATGTTCCATTGTTATAATGGAAAACTTAATAAAAATGATTTATTTTTTTTTAAAAAAAAGCTGTATGTCGTGGCACCCTGCGTTAACGCGCGACCCCGGCGCCCGCCACTCACGTCGTTGGACACTCCCGTGTGGACGAGGTCACGCAAGAACTTCATGACGCTGCAGTTGGCATCGCGGTGGTCCAGGGTGGTGGCAGCGATGGCCCATTGCAAGATGGGGAGAATCACCTGGCTGCGCAGGAGGGTGATGGGGCTGCGCTGGATGAACCTGCGAGGGAGAGGCAGCATCGGACGGTTAGGACCCCGGCGGCCGGTGAGAAAAAAGAAACCCCTCCTGCGTGTCAATGCCTGATAAAAGCTCTTCAGATCTGGGTCCTAGGCACCCCCAGCCCCATTCCTGATTAGGGTCCCTTCCTGTCCCGAGGGCAGCGCAGCCGCAACGATAGCGGCCCTCTGTTTTTTGCAACCTCTTTCCTCCAAGGTTCAGGAATACTGTCCTTTACGAGAGACACTGCCAGGGATTTGTGCTCCAGTGGGGCTCTCGGGGGGGGGGGTAAGAGACTGAGGTTCAGTCCCTGCTGGGATTTGGAACTAATCAGACCGAAAAAACCTGCTTTGGATGGGAAGTTCCAAGGCTGGCCTGGAAGCAAGGCAGCCAGGAGCCAAGCACAGGGTGTGGGGTACCTGGTTGCCAGCCGGAAGAGGTCGTCCACAGTGTCTGGGTGGTTCTGGAGGCCATTGGGTTGCTCGATGAGCCTGAATGTGGGCACGCACAGAGCCTGGAAGGGCAGAAGGAAGCCTTTAGCAGTTAGGTAAAGGTAAAGGGACCCTTACCATTAGGTCCAGTTGCAGACGACTCTGGGGTGTACAGACCTGGGCGGGAACTAGCTTATTGCATAAAAGTAAGGTAAAGGTAAGGGACGTGGGTGGCGCTGTGGGTTAAATGACAGAGCCTAGGACTTGCTGATCAGAAGGTCAGCAGTTCGAATCCCTGCAACGGGGTGAGTTGCCGTTGCTTGGACCTTGCTGGTCAGGGGTCCCTTTACCTTTACATTTAAGGTAAAGGTAAAGGGACCCTTGACCATTAGGTCCAGTCACAGCCGACTCTGGCGTTGTGGCGCTCATCTCGCTTTATTGGCCGAGGGAGCCGGCGTACAGCTTCCGGGTCATGAGGCCAGCATGACTAAGCCGCTTCTGGCGAACCAGAGCAGCGCACGGAAACGCTGTTTACCTTCCCGCCGGAGCTGTACCTATTTATCTACTTGCACTGGTGTGCTTTGGAACTGCTAGGTTGGCAGGAGCTGGGACCGAGCAGCGGGAGCTCACCCATTGCGGGGATTCAAACCACCAACCTTCTGATCGGCAAGGCCTAGGCTCTGTGGTTTAACCCACAGCGCCACCCACGTCCCTCTAAATGCATGCCCCCTGTAATACAAATATATGGGGCCGGCAGCCATGTTTGGAACAACGGGCGCAGTTTCTGCCAACCTTTTTCAGAAAGGGCATCCAAGGCTACAAAGGACTAAAACATTCTTGGAGGTCCCTGCCAACGCTGCAATGCAATGTTGGAATTATTTATTATTATTATTATTATTATTATTATTATTATTATTATTATTATTATTATGCTAGTAGCTTTGCAAGTAGTTTTGTAAGGTGAATTATTTGAAATATTGCCAAAAAAAAGACAATGAGGTGAATTATTAGTAAGTGACAAAGAAGGGAAAATCATCAAAGCATTGACAGAAGTCCAAAAATATTGTATAAAATGAGAAGCTATGTTGCATGAATGCTGGAATTAATATGTTAAAAAAATTAATAAAATGCATTAAAAAAGGAATTATTATTATTATTTGAATTTATATACCGCCCTATACCGGGGGGGGGGGGGGTCTCAGAGCAGTTCACAGAATAAAATCAAGATACAAAACCACAAAATACCTAATAAAAACAAAACCAACCCAATAGCCACCACCACCCCCGAAAAACACATGGGCGTGGGATGTAAATGGGATCAACCCAAGGCCTGGTTAAAAAGGAACGTTTTTGCCTGGCGCCCAAAGGTGTATAAGTAAGGCGCCAGGCGAACTTCCCTGGGGAGAGCATTCCAGAGACGGGGAGCCACTGCAGAGAAGGCCCCGTTCTCGTGTTGCCGTCCTTGCATTCCTTCCCCAAAGGTTACGTTCAAAGGGAATCTGGAGGGAACGCCTCTGAGCATGGGCAGAGCTCGTCGGGCCAGGACAGGTGCGGCTGTTTCGCAGCACGCGTTCGGACCAAGACCAGGAAAGGGCCTCCCCTGGCCAGGACGGGTCCCAGCGAAGCCGCGAGGAAGCCCTGGGGGCCAACTTACCTGCAACATATCGAGCAGCCCCTGGCGACAGCCCTCCTCCATTCCGTACTCATCCACAAGTATGCTGCCCAGGTAGAGGAAGCAGGAGTGCTGGTGCTCCTGGTAGACACTCACCATCTGGCGGAGGGGCAGGGGGGAGAGAGAGAAGCAGAGGTCAGTGAATGGGGAGGATGCTTGGGCCAAAGCAGCAGCCCAGCGGACCGGGGGGAGCTGCTTTCTATCTACACTTCGACAGAAGGTTCCAAGGCAAGAGACAGCGGTAAGAAAACAGGTGGCATTTTAAACAGTTTAAACCAGGGGTCCCCATACGAAGGCCCGCGGGCCGGATAAGGCCCAAAGGATTCGTTTATCCGGCCCGCGGCAACCCCCGCCGCCTGCTTTCACCGGCACTCCGCGGCTGCCCACTTCCGGGCCGGAAGAGCACCGGAAATAGCTTGTGCGCATGCGCAAGCGTTATTTGCACATGCGCAAGCGTTATTTCCAGTGCACATCCGGGTCGAAGGAGGCCCATGCACATGCGCACAAGCTATTTCCGGTGCTCCTCTGGCCCGGAGGTGCGCCAGAAATAGCATGTGTGCACGCGTATGGGCATGCGCCCGCAGGGCCATCAGTGCTGGAGACACCGGCCTGAGGAGTGGTAAGTTTGCTGACCCCTGGTTTAAAGCACTCACAAGGAGAACACCAGGGTGGGTTCAAAAACATCTATCCAAGGTGCCCAAAGGGACTGAGAAGAAGCAGCAGCGCATATTCAGCAGGTGCTGATCTGCATTGGCTCCCAGTATGTTTCTGAGCACAATTCAAAGTGTTGGTGTTGACCTTTAAAGCCCTAAATGGCCTTGGCCCAGTATACCTGAAGGAGCGTGTCCACCCCCATTGTTCTGCCCAGACACTGAGGTCCAGCGCGAGGGCCTTCTGGCGGTTCCCTCATTGCGAGAAGCAAAGCTACAGGGAACCAGGCAGAGGGCCTTCTCGGTAGTGGCACCCGCCCTGTGGAACGCCCTCCCATCAGATGTCAAAGAGATAAAGCACTACCTGACATTTAGAAGACATCTGAAGGCAGCCCTGTTCAGGGAAGCTTTTAATGTGTGCTATTTTAATGTATTTTTAATCTTTGTTGGAAGCTGCCTTGAGTGGTTGGGGAAACCCAGCCAGATGGGCGGGGTAGAAATAAAATAATAATAATAATAATAATAATAATAATAATAATAATAATAATAATAATAATAATAATAATAATAATTATTATTATTATTATTATTATTATTATTATTATTATTATTATTTCCCTGCTATGAGTGTGCTGGGGACTCTCAGTTGATAAGAGCATGAGACTCTTAATCAGAGTGTCGTAGATTCCTGCACTGCATGGGCACTTCCAATCCTATGATTCTCCTTCCTTAGACGTTTCTGGCCAACTGGCAGGGTTTTAACCTTTAAAGCCCCATATGGCCTAGGACCCTTGTACCTACGGGACCGCCTCTCCTGGTATGTCCCATGGAGGATCTTACGGTCTTCAAACAAAATCACCTTGGAGGTTCCGGGCCACAGGGAGGTTGGGCTGGCCTCAACCAGAGCCAGGGCTTTTTCGGCCATGGCCCCGACCTGGTGGAACGCTCCGTCACAAGAGACTAGAGCCCTGCGGAACTGGACATCTTTCCGCAGGGCTTGCAAGACAGAGCTGTTCCACCAGGTCTTTGGTCAAGTCACAGTCTGAGCCCCTCCTTTGGTAACCCTGTGGCCCAATGGTTGCCATTAGTTTGATTCTGAATTGATTTTAGAATGAATTTATTTTAGAATGCTCTGTTACTTTTATTGTTGTTAGCCGCTCTGAGCCCGGCTTTGCCTGGGGAGGGCGGGATATAAATTAAATAAAATCATCATCATCATCCTCCTCCTCCTGCCTTTTCCTCCCATGCTTCACCCTCCCTACAACGACCCTGTGAGGTAGGTTAGGAGGCTGTGACTGATGCCCAGGTCACCCGGTGAGATTCCTGATCTCCCAAGGTCCTAGTGTGACACTCTCACCACCCCACCCCACTGTCTGCCCAAAGTCCTTCTGCTGTGGGGCAGCTCTGTAAATTACGTAGGTAAATAGGGGAAAGAAAAATGATTTTTAAATGAATTGATTTTAGAATGCTGTGTTACTTTTATTGTTGTTAGTCGCTCTGAGCCCGGCTACAGCTGGGGAGGGTGGGATAGAAATAAAAAAATATTATTATTATTCCTTTAGGGATTCCTGCAAGGCAGCGGGTCGGTCTTCATGGCCCCCTGGGGTCCCTTTCCGAGGCCATAGTTCTACGGGCGTTTACCTGGGTGACCAGAGGCTGCAGGAGGGCCGCCGAGCCTTTCCCCACGCAGCGGACAGCGAAGCGCAGGCACCGGCAGCAGCGCTCCACGATGCGGTTATCGGCACGATGCTTGTTCAGGGTCTCTGACAGGACTGGCCAGATCTGGGCGGAGGAAGGAGAGCGGTTATGGAGGGTTTCCTTTACATCGAATGGGGTTGGCAGGCCTGGCCTCCTCTCCCTGGAAACCTAATCCCACCGGCAGCAGCCGGAGCGGCACATTCCACAAGGTCAGCACTAGCAGGGAGAAAGGGGCCAGGCCCCAGTCTGCAAAAGTATTCAGGCCGCGGGGCTTTGCTTATCTGGCCATCTGCGGAAGGACTAGGATCGTGAAAGCCCGACTGGGGGGGTGGTGTGGGGCCAGGGCAGTGGGCCAAGGCCCCAGTGCTGCAAAGGGTGGGCCGTGGGGTCAAATGCGCACACAGAGCGCCGGGACAGCGTGATGGCAAAAGTCTGGGGCTGGGAATCCGTTCAGTCCCCAGTTTAAATATCACCATCGATTCATTAGGTAAAGCCTTGTTTCCATGCCCCACCATCTGGGGAGAAAACTGACCTCCCCTTTACAGGGGTTGTTGTAAGGATTACAGAGGCAATGTACGTGAAGTATTAGGACTACAGAGGTAATGTACGTGAAGCATAAGGATTACAGAGATAATGTATGTGGATCCTGAAGAACATGATAAAAATATACATGACATTATTATTACATACAGTCACCCACCCCTTATCATGGAGGGCACCACAGAACAGGGGAAATGAGTAAGTAAAGCCCTCGGCTACCTCCCAACCCCACCCCTTGGCGTTGCTCCATCCGGGGTGAGGAGGAGACAAGGTCAACTGGAATCCAAGCTCCACCTGTGCAATCACGGCTGAAGTGTGCCACAGAGGGCAAGCCCACATGGGTGACCCGGGCAAGTAAGCCAAGCCGCTTCACCAGTCGCCCTCTGGAGTGAGCAGGGGGGCTTCTCCACCTACCTCCTGGATGACTTCTCCACCTACCTCCTGGATGACTTTTTGGCACGGGTGGGTCTGTCCATTTTCTACAATAGGATTGGTATGCCTGCGGGGAAAGAGACGGAGGGATGGAAGGGAATTCGTGGGCGAGCTAGGCTGGAGAGGCAGGTACCAGCTTCTCCTCCACTGGCAATGCTTAACGGGACAATTGCCCCAGGGAAGGAGGACTGCAAAGACACAGTCCCCGCCTTCCAAAAAAAGCAAACCGGCAGAGATCTGAGAGACGTGCGGCTGACATGTTGGCCCATCCAGAAACCTCAAGAGGTGGGGAAAGGGCCCCTTGCAGATCTAACTGCACCCCCAAAAGGCAAGACCTTAGGGTGGAGTTGGACAGAATCAACTGCCAGGAACCAAGTGCAGGGGAAGGAAAACACAAAAGTACTTGGATATGTGGAGAGCAGGAAGACCAACCACCTTTGGACAAAGGCTGAGAACAGATTGCTGCTTCCCAAATCAGGCTAACGGCAACAGATTTAAAGTCAGAGAAGCAAAAACAGAGCTGCAGAGTTGGGAGACAAGGCTGGATGAGGAGAGGCCCTTGTAGATTTAGCCAGCAGCACAGCAGGAGAGAACAGGCATTTTACACACCCGGCAAACTTCTCTCTGCTATCCTAATGGTGCCCTTTTAGCTGCTATGGCTTCTGCCAAATGATCCCAGGGACTGCCATTTGGCACACCCAGAATTCTCCCAGAGATCCCTATGTGGGCCTCTTTGTTGCTCCCCATCCCGGTCCGGAAATAAATGGGTTCATGTGGGGAAAGGTAAAGGTAAAGAGACCCCTGACCATTAGGTCCAGTCGTGGACGACTCTGGGGTTGCGGCACTCATCTCTCTCTATAGGCCGAGGGAGCCGGCGTTTGTCCGCAGACAGTTTTTCCGGGTCATGTGGCCAGCATGACTAAGCCGCTTCTGGTGAACCAGAGCAGCGCACGGAAACGCCATTTACCTTCCCACCAGAGTGGTACCTATTTATCTACTTGCACTGGCGTGCTTTTGAACTGTTAGGTTGGCAGGAGCAGGGACTGAACAACAGGAGCTCACCCCGTCGCAGGGAATCGAACTGCCAACCTTACGATCGGCAAGCCCTAGGTTCTGTGGTTTTAAGACTACAGCACCACCCGCGTCCCTTTCACGGGGAGAAGGGAGCGGCTATTAAACTAGCTGAAGCTCTGTTGTGCGGCTCTTCCCAAAGGAGCCTGGACAGAAGGATAAGAGAGGAGGGAAGATGTGGGGGGAGAAGGAGGGAGGAGGCAAGCAGAGAGCAGAAGACCGAAGTGGGAGGCGGAGGAGCGTTATCTGGGACTCTCCCCCAACTACCACAAATTCACTTCCCGACCACAGAATTTCAGCTCCGTTGGTGCAGGAGTCGAGCGAGTGTCCAGGAGATCCTGATCGAAGACGTCCAGAGGAAGATGCACCCGCTGTTTCGGATGATCAGCCTGATGGTTATTGTCGCCCCCCGCCCCAACCCCATGGGTATGGGGAGAGACCCTGGTCCCCCAAAGCTTCTTACCTAAATATAACAGCAAGGCGATCTAGGGGCACAGTGGGGTCAGAGGAGAGGCCATTGCTCGGCTCCTGAGAGAGCAGCTGGGGAAAAGAGAAGACACACAAGACGGCTCAGGGAGGGACGCGGGACTCCCCTTCCTCAAGGAGGGTGGCCAAGAAAATGTTGCCTTGTTGCCAGCACTTGGGGAGGGGGTCTCCATGTTCAAGCCGCAGGTTGGGAAGACCACTGGTGGGCACCGAGAGTGCCAGCGGCAGTTCCTGAGCCAACCCCTCGCCCCGATTGTGTGGCTGATAATTTGAGGCTCGACTCAGGGGTGGCTGGGAGTGACACGCTTTATTAAATGGGGCTGGCATTTCCAGAGGCAACCCAAGACGACCACCACTTCTATGGCTTAATTTGTTACCCAAACGTCATCAGCAGATCCGGCTTAAAATTCAGTTATTAAAAACGTTTGGAAAAAACCAAACTATAGTCAAAAGGACAGGCAGGGAGTCCTGAAAACCACGTATCTCAGGTGTCAGGGTCAATGGACAGAGGTGCGTCTTCGGAGAATGTCGGAAGCTGAGCCATGAAGGCACCAGGAACACCTCTGTGGGGATTTCCACATCTTATGGGGCTGCTACAGAGAAGGCCGCCTCCTAGGCCACACCGACCCCCCAACTACCCAGAGGGCCCCCTTTGCTAATCCTAACACCCAAGAGGGTGTGTAGGGAAAGAGATGGTCTTTTGGGACAAGGCTTACCCCCTTTGAGCAAAACAAGCAAAATGTGTGCTTTTTAAAAGAGCTTCACTTTCTTCAAAACAACGAGGGCTTGCTTCCAAGTCCTCCTTTACCAGTTTTTGTCCCAAAGCTCAAAAACCCTCCCTCCCTCCAGGTAAAGCGGCCTCGTACCTTTTTCAGAGCCATCACCTGAACAGCACAAAGTTCGCTGAGACACGCAGAGATCTTCTCCAGCGGGAGCCTAGCCAGCACCAAGGCAGTCCCTGAAGAAGAAGGGGAGAGGCGGGCACTTCATAAACCAAACCAGCCCAGGGACCAAACGGCCGAACTGACAGCAGCCCTCTGGGGTCTCCCATTTCCCCCTGAGAACCAGTGTGACGTAGTGGCAAATGGGGAGGACTAGGATGGAGAGGGGAGACCAAAGTTCAAATCCAGGACTAGGAGTGGGGAGATTGGTTTCCTGATTCCGGAAGGCCTGTAGCTCAGGGGTAGAGAACGCACCTTGCATGCTGAAAAGTCACAGATTTAATCTCCAGGTCAGAGTGGGAGAGACCTTGGCCAGAAACCCTGGAGAGCAGCTGCCAGCCAGTGTGGACAACACTAAGGTGTACTCTGCACTTAGCAAAACACTGTCGCCCCTCTCTGCTTGTAGAAGACAAGCATGTCAGCGAGGAGGCTACGCTGTGCCAGTATTCCTGGCATGCTAGCTTTCCCGAGGCAAGGGGCCTTCAAAATATGCTGTGCTGTTGCAGGAGGACACCAAAGACGTGGTCCAGAGAAGCGTTCTCTCCTCCCCTGTGGGGCTGCCCCCCCCCCCGCCACTGCTATCACAGGAGGAGAACGTACCTTTCAGGAGCCCCACAGCTGCTTCGGGCGAGAGCATGAAGGAGTCCAGGGAGCGGGCGATTTCCAGCAAGCCGCTGAAGTGCTGGGCCATGTGGTCGCGGCAGACGGAGCAGATGTTGTGAATGGCTTTGGCCGCCACCGAAGCCAAGGACTTCTCACAGAGGCCTTTCATCAGGTAGCCAAGCACAGGATCTGTTGCAGGGAGAGAGGGCAGCAGCAGAGGGAGAACGAATGAACATATTTCTTCTATTATTAGTATTATTTCCACCCTACATCCAAAGATCACAGGGCAGTTCACAACATTGCAGGGCCGGCAAGACAGAGCTGTTCCACCTGGCCTTTGGTTTGGACTCAGTCTGACCCTTATGTTTTCCCTCCCATTATGGTTTCGGGCTACTTTTAAAATGAGGCTGCATTTTAAATTGCATTTTAACCTGTAAATTGGTTTTTCCCCCCTATTATGTTTTTACTGTAATTTTACTGGTGTTAGCCGCCCTGAGCCCGGCTCTGGCCAGGGAGAGCAGGGAATAAATAAAATTTATTATTATTATTATTACTATTGTTATTAAAATACAAAATGAGAACACAAAATGCATAATAAAACAAAAACCAACTGATAACACTCCCACTGCCCAACATACCAACTGTGTCCAGGGCAGCTGTCTACCAGCTCTATCTGGTACGCTGGTTGAGACCCTATCTGCCTGCGGACTGTCTCGCCAGAGTGGTGCATGCTCTCGTTATCTCCCGCTTGGACTACTGCAATGCGATCTACGTGGGGCTACCTTTGAAGGTGACTCGGAAACAACAACCAGCATACCGTATTTTTCGCCCCATAAGACGCACTTTTTCCCCTCCCAAAATGAAGGGGAAATCGGGGTGCGTCTTATGGGGCGAATGCCTGCAAGCCTCGCGCGCCCGGCAGGAGGTCCCACCGGGTGCGCGAGGCTTGGGGCGGCAGCCTGTCGCCCGAAGCACGGGGAGCCCTCGGGAGGGCTCCCCCTGCTTCGGGCGAGTGTCTGCAAGCCTCGCGCACCCGGCAGGAGGTCCCACCGGGTGCGCGAGGCTTGGGGCGGCAGCGGACTGCTTGCGCGCACCTAGAAGCTGGGGCGCGCTGAGCTCAGCACGCTCCAAGCTCCTGGTGTAGCGCAGTGATCCGCTAGCCCTGGGAGAGCCCCGCGGCTCTCCCAAGACTAGCGGACTGCTTGCGCGCACGCAGAAGCTTGGGGCGCGCTGAGCTCAGCACGCCCCAAGCTCCTGGTGTAGCGCAGCGATCCGCTAGCCCTGGGAGAGCCCCGCGGCTCTCCCAGGGCTAGCGGACTGCTTGCCGGCACGCAGAAGCTTGGGGCGCGCTGACCTCAGCTCGCCCCAAGCTTCTGGATTAGCGCAGGGGTCCGCTAGCCCTGGGAGAGGCACCCGGCTCTCCCACGCTAGCGGAGACCTTGCCGGCACGCAGAAGCTTGGGGCGCGCTGAGCTCCGCACGCCCCAAGCTCCTGGTGTAGCGCAGCGCACCTGGGGGGGAAAATAATTTTTTTTCCCTTTATTTCCCCCCCAAAAATCTAGGTGCGTCTTATGGGCCGGTGCGTCTTATGGGGCGAAAAATACGGTATTTCTTGCTTTATAAGACGCACTTTCCCCCTCCTAAAAAGGGGAAATGTGTGTGCGTCTTATGGAGCGAATGCAGGCGGGAGGCTCTGCTCAGCACTCCCTTTAAAGAGCCGCGTGGAGCGTGTGTGCGGCTCTTGGGGGCTTTTCCCCAAGGAGGGAGACGGGCTGCCCTTCTCCCTCTTTGGGGGAAAGCCCCCAAGAGGGAACCCCCCGCACACACGCTCCGCGCGCTCTTTAAAGGGAGCGCGGCTCTTGGGGGAGCCTTAGCCGTGCACAGCCTCTCCCGGGCAGGGGATGAAGGCTCCCCTTGCCCAGGAGAGGTTGTGCGCGGCTAAGCAAGAAGCCAGGACAGCCAGCGGGATTGGGAGAGGCTGCGTGCGGCTATCCCATAAGCCAGGACAGCAAGTGGGATCGCAGTGCAGCAATCCCGCTTGCTGTCCTGGCTTCTGGGATTCAGAATTATTTTTTTCTTGTTTTCCTCTTCCAAAAACTAGGTGCGTCTTATAGAGCGAAAAATACGGTAATCCAGAATGCGGCAGCTAGACTGGTGACTGGGAGCGGCTGCCGAGACCATATAACACCGGTCCTGAAAGACCTACATTGGCTCCCAGTATGTTTCCAAGCACAATTCAAAATGTCTCTATCCCCATCGTCCAGCCCTGATGCTGAGGCCCAGCTCTGAGGGCCTTCTGGCGGATCCCTCGCACTCACCAAGGAAATGGGGGTTCCTGTCCACAACTTCGCTCATTTCGCCAACCAGCTCGATGCTAGTGTAGCGGACGGCCGTGTGCACCGATTCAGGCAGGCGTACCACCCCTTCCAGCACCTCCACCAGCGTTGGGTTGTTCTCCCTGAGGGCAGGAAACGGCAATTACGCCACAGCAACAACAAAAACAAAGCTCTGCAAGCAGCTAGTCCATAACGGGGCCTGAGCGGAGAGCCTCACTTCCGCAAAGAGGGCAGAAAGTGCCAGCAAAAAGAAAGGTTTCACATCTCTAGTCCTCGCTGCGGAGAGTGCAGTGAATTGGTTTGTGCCAACCTGAACTTTTCCTACCCACTTGTACTTTAAAGAAGAATGGGAACTTTTTACAAACTATTTAAAAAGACAACAAAATGAACTGGACTCCTGGGCAGGTTTCGAATACAGGGGTACCTCTGAATGCGAACGGAATCCGTTCCAGAGCCCCGTTCGCATCCAGAAGCGACCGCAACCTGTGTCCGCACGTGTCACGATTCGCATGATGTCATTTTTATTGTCTGCACATGCGCGAGTGGCAAAACCCGGAAGTAACGCGCTCCGTTACTTCTGGGTCGACAAAGCGCGCAACCCGAAAATACTTATCCCGAAGCTACTTCAACCTGAGGTATGACTGTAAACATGCACAGATTTATTGATAGTTAATATAAAGTAAAGGTGACCGACTCTGGGGTTGTGGCGCTCATCTCGCTTTATTGGCCGCCGAGGGAGCCGGCGTACAGCTTCGTGTCATGTGGCCAGCATGACTAAGCCGCTTCTGGTGAACCAGAGCAGCGCACGGAAACGCTGTTTACCTTCCCGCCAGAGCGGTACCTATTTATCTACTTGCACTTTGACATGCTTTCGAACTGCTAGGTTGGCAGGAGCAGGGACTGAGCAACGGGAGCTCACCCCGTCGCGGGGATTCGAACCATCGACCTTCTGATCAGCAACCCTTAGGCTCTATGGTTTAACCCACAGCGCCACCCGCGTCCCTAGGTTAATATAGTGGATAGATAATATAAGGATGTATACAATTTTACAATATGCAGAGAACAATATGAGTTGAGAAATCAGAGAGAGGAGCTGAGGGAAGTCTTGGGGGGTGGCGAAATAAAGAAGATGATTTGTTTTGATAATTTGTTATGTTGATATTTTAATTAAAAATTTTTTTAAAAAAAACGAGCTTTTTCTATGGTTTATTACAGTAGATCATGGCATGAGTTTGACCCAAAGGCCACTGGCTGGTGACTAGGATACACACACAAATGCAAAAAGGAATTCATGGTCCGTGTCCACCCCCTCCAGGACGGTGCTGGCGGTACTCACTGGTCAACGCTCTTGGCTATCGAGGCCATGATGAAGAGTACAGCTTCCGTTACTTCCCACGGAGGATTGCCCTCTTTCAGGGTAGCATACAGCTGTGAAGAAGAAAAATACAAGAATTAAGTATTCAGGGACACGAGCTTTTTCGTTGGATGCACTTTAAACATAAAGTCACTGTTAGGGTGGACTTTCCGGCCAGTTCGAAAGAGGAGCAGATCGAGGGTTTTGGACCTCAAGGGCAGCAAAGAATTAATGCAGTCAAAGTGGATGCGTGACTGCGGAAAACAGAAGGGTAAATGGCTTTTAAGAGGGCCCCAGGGACCAACATAAGGCATGCCAGTGAAAATGGGTTGTACTTTGTAAAAAAAATTATTTAGCAGGATGTATATGCTGCTCAATCGAAATAATCTCCTTTAGCCATTGGTTCCCAAACCTTTTATCTCATGGATCACTTGGGAATCGCTAACTGTCTTGGCAAACCACTTAATAATTTTTCTGCCACTGTAGCAATTGTAATGTGCTGTGTTGTGTGGTTTTGTATTTTTACACACACCATGAACCCCTGAACGAAGCTCAGAGACCACTGATGGTCTGCAGATCAGAGTTGGGGAACCCCTGCTCAAGGAAATTTACATAAAACACTATAAAGCAGTCACTGAAAATGGCAATAAAGGCAGACTTGAAAAAGAGCGGAAATCATTAAGATTATGAAATAAACCGCATTGGGTCGGAATCAACTACAGAGTTGTATTAGCTCAGCAAAAGGACTCCTGCCCCCCTTCTTCCTCAAATCTGCTCTGGAGGACTGGGAGAACCCCACAGATCAGCAACCATGGAACCTTGAATTCCACCCTTTAAAAATAAATAACAAGCTTTACAAAAGCAGGAATTAACGTGCGGACATGCACTGGGAAGCGAAGCCCTTTCAACTCCTCCACCCTCAAAAGCCAGGAGACGCCAGCGGCATTTCGGACCACACCGGGCCAAGCTGTTCCCCTCTCACCTGGGCAAAACACTCCACAGAGCCAACCAGGAAGATCAAGTCTTTCACGAGGTCTGACACTCTCATCCGGAACTCTCCAAAGTCGTCCGTCTCCTCGGGGATTCCTTCCTAGCACAGGAAAACAAAGGAGGGAAGAGGGAGGGAGGGAGCGTAAATAACTACTAGCAGCTCCCCTCCTGTGGGTCAAGTACAAAGGAGGCGCAGGGGTGTTTGGGGGCCAGGAAGGAGAGGCGGACGTACGTGGTCTGGATCCAGCTGGCAGTGCCGAGCCAGGGCGTGAAGGAGCCTCTGGATGTAGGCCTTGAAGATGCTGTGGATGACAACGTCCTCCGTCTTGTACAGGTGCTCCCCCAGGCGGTACCAGAAGTTGAAGGAAATCTCCACCACCTGTCATGGGCAGGAGACCCATTTATTTATTATTTATTTCCTAGCATTTTTTTTTTAAAAAAACTTTTCTTTAAATTTATCATCATCATCATCGTACCCCCAGCCACTCTGGGCGGCTCAAAGCATATATAAAAACAAAGTAAAATATCAAAAATTAAAAACTGCCAGATACAGAGCTGCCTTCAGATGTCTTCTAAAAGTTATGTAGTTCTTTATCTCCTTGACGTCTGAAGGTGCCATGACCGAGAAGGTCCTCTTGCCTGGTTCCCTGTAATGTCGCTTCTTGCAGGGAGGGAACCACCAGAAGGCCCTTGGAGCCTCATTTGTTTGTTTGTTTTAGTATGGGGTGAGCTCCCACTGTTCAGTCCCAGCTCCTGCCCACCTAGCAGTTTGAAAGCACGTCAAAGTGCAAGTAGATAAATAGGTACCGCTCCAGCGGGAAGGTAAACGGCGTTTCCATGTGCTGCTCTGGTTCGCCAGAAGCGGCTTAGTCATGCTGGCCACATGACCCGGAAGCTGTACGCTGGCTCCCTCGGCCAGTAAAGCGAGATGAGCGCTGCAACCCCAGAGTCGTCCGCGACTGGACCTAGCGGTCAGGGGTCCCTTTACCTTTTCCATACCAAAATCAGAAGACCCTTTTAAACTGTTCCTCCCTATCTCTCTGTGTGCAACACAGCATCACCCAGCGTCCTCCCGTTGCCTGAATGGCCCGCCCTGCAGGTGCCTCCACCATGCCAACAACCCGGAAATTGAAGGGGCAGGAGGGGCGGCCTTCCTACCTCGTACTGCGGGTGACCCGCGCATATCAAGAGCAGTTCTATTGTCCGCAGGTCCCCCAGGCCTTGGCCTGGGGTGCAGACAATCTTATCCAGAAAGGTCTCGCACAGTTCCGTGAAGATCCGGCAGTAGTTGAGAACTCTGAAGGGGGGAAAATGAGGGGTAAGCAGTGCTCCAAGTCAGCAAGTCACAGCCTTTGCCATGGAAATGCCCATCTCAGGCAGGAAGGGCAACAGGGCAACGTCATTCATTGCCCCCCTCCCCATATTTACCACTGTCTCCTGCTGGCTGCCACAGCCCCCCACCCGCCCAATGGGAAGAGGAACAAGCTCTGCAGGAGAGACCCCGGTCTGCATGCAAGCCTTTGGCAACTCCAATTTAGAGGAAAGGCGGGTAAGAGGTGCCAAGTTAGAAGTTTATAAACTTAAGCATGGCACAGAGGAAGCGGATAGAGAAAAGGTTTTGTCCCTCTCTCCGAATTCAGGACAGGTAAAAAGAAGTAGTTCTTCACATAGCACATAGTTACAGCTTGAGAGTGTTAAATATCTAGACAGACACTAGAATGATGTAGTTTTTAAAAAGCCAGAGTTAGAGATGGGAAGGCCGGGGGGGGGAATTGGGGGGGACTGGAAACCAAGTTTTTTCTGTTTTTTTCCAAATGACCTTGGGAAAAAACCTGTTTTCCCCCCCAATTTTTCTGGTTTTCCCCATCTCTAGCCAGAGCGTACATTTCTTAACAGGAATAATAATAATTTATTATAATAATTTATTATTTATACCCCACCCATCCGGCTGGGTTTCCCCAGCCACTCTGGGCGGCTCCCAGAAGAATATTAAAATATAATTATTCCTCCAGTATTAAAAGCTTCCCCTAAACAGGGCTGCCTTCAGATATCCTCTAAAAGTCCGATAGTTGTTTATTTCTTTGACATCTGGTGGAAGGGTGTTCCACAGGGCGGGCGCCACCACCGAGAAGGCCCTCTGCCTGGTTCCCTGTAACTTCGCTGACAGTGCAGAGACAGATTGCCCTTTCCAGGGTGGGAATTCTTGCTTGAAACTTTGCTCAGGATCCTAGGACACAGACAGCTAGTTCCATATGGCCAGGGGGGGATTTGGGTGTGTGTTAATAAATAAGGATGATTGAAAGGCTTAAAAAATAACAACAGCGCTCATGAATTAGCTAAAGGCAGTGTACAAATTAAAACCACAGCCCACGTTTGAAAGAAAACTTTCAGAAGCAGACAGTGGAGAGCAGGAGAGGACAGAGCAGGTGTACTGTTCCAAGTCCCAAATCCAAATGAGAACACTTCTTTGGGTTGCTAAAACCTCTGTGTGTGTGTGTGTGTGTGTGTGTGTGTGTGTGTGTGCATGTTTAAAACACAATACAACTGAAAACTGGAAGCAGAAATCCAGCACAGATGTGCCTTCGATCTTTCCTCTCCTGAACCTGCCGTGCACAGACCACTCTCCCCGTAAACGGTTACTCCGGCAACTCACTTGTCCAAATCCTCGCGAGCCACGGCCATGTGGTAGGCTGCCTCAAGGGTCAGGACCCCCTGGAAGAGCTGCAGGGCCAGGGGCAGGTTGGTCTCCACGTTCTCAATGGCGTAGAGCGCGGAGCAGACGCAGTCGGAGGCAGCTTCATGCAGGTTCGTCGACGTCTTGTCCTGTTGCTGAAAGGCACCGGGGAGGGGGAACTGGGCTTAATCCTCTGCTGCAGGGATCTCATCCAGACTGTGCCCACCACCCCACCCCAGCACAGAGAGAGAAGGGCGGGTTATGCACACTATCCTTCCACGAGGACTCCTGTGTAACCTCTGTGTAGCCTACGAACAGATATACGGAACGCAGAAACGACCCGAGACCACCTGCTCAAACAGGGGTCCGAAAAGCAAGAATGCAAGAAGGGTAGAGGGCAGCATCAGACGACAACCAAGGAACAAGCAAAGTGAGGCAAATGTGGTACAGGATACAGAGGGTGGAAGACGCAAGTCTTGGGGGGGAAGAAGAAGAGGAGTTTGGATTTGATATCCCGCTTTATCACTACCCGAAGGAGTCTCAAAGCGGCTAACATTCTCCTTTCCCTTCCTCCCCCACAACAAACACTCTGTGAGGTGAGTGAGGCTGAGAGACTTCAGAGAAGTGTGACTGGCCCAAGGTCACCCAGCAGCTGCATGTGGAGGAGCAGA
This sequence comes from Podarcis bocagei, assembly GCF_964188305.1. Classification (NCBI taxonomy): domain Eukaryota; kingdom Metazoa; phylum Chordata; class Lepidosauria; order Squamata; family Lacertidae; genus Podarcis; species Podarcis bocagei. Next base: position 7,152,131 of record NC_138135.1, read on the forward strand.
GACACGAACCCGGTTCACCAGATTACGAGTCCACCCCTCTTAACCACTACACCACACTGGGAAAGGGAAAGGCCTGACAGATCAAAGGAAAGTGATGGAACTCTTTCAAAAACAGCCTTCAGCCAACCCAGGACCTGTTTTGGACTGCAAAGTCGATCAGCCCCAGCCAGGACAGTTCTTTACTATAAAAGCACTCCCACCCTTGAAGGAGATTCCCCCCCCCGACCCCCACTTCTGCATCAAACAGAGCAGAGACAGTGGGCTGGAGGAGGAGAACACTGCTTTTTCCATCAGACATGGTTTGACTGCAGGAGGCACTGCCAGCTCTTTTCTGCAGTGCACATGCTCTGGTGGGCAGGTAGCCCCCTACTTCCCAGTAGAGGGTGGGACTAAACAGCCTTTGGGTTCTTTCCATCGATTCCACTGCAGAGGGAGTCCCCTCTTGTTCTGTGAACATGCAGTGAGCTGCAAGCAGGCACAGAAACAGAGAAAGAGAGCACTATGCACACATCAGGACATTTCAGTCGCTGACTATCCTAGCATAAGACTGGGCCGCTCTCCCTTCAAGATCTGCCCAGATGAAGCCTTTGCAGCAACCAAGGCTGCACTGAAGGCCTCCCCGATGCCACTGTCCCCTGACATGGTGCCAGGCTGCCCTCTGCGAGAGAGGAGGGACCCTGGAAAACTCACCAGAACCTCAAAGAGCAGCGACAGCAACTTGCTGTTGGCCATGAAGGTGCTGTCGAGGACGCCCAGGTTGAACCAGCTGCCCAGGCAGCGGAAGATCTTAATCAGCATCTTCTCGTCGTTGCCCGCCTTCTCCACACAGGTCATCTGCAGGGAAGAAAGGGAAATTGGGAGAGGGGGCTAGGGAGACCTCGCAGTGGTGTTGATAGCGCTCAGCACATCCCCAACAATGCAATCTGTGCATGTGTGAGTGCCTGCAATCTGCAGCTCACATGCAGGTGCCCTCCAGCTGTTTTGCAGTAGGGCTAGCTGTGCTGGCTGATGGCAGCTGCATGCCAAAAGGGGCCTTATGGTCTGTGTGTGTGGTTTGGGAGCTGCACGGTCAGGGGAAAAACAACGCTGTCCAGGGTTGTAAAGACTGCAGAGAGAATAATTGGGTGCCCTCTTCCCACCTTGGATCAAATCTATGCTGTCAGGTGCCATAGGAAAGCGGCAGAGATAGTGCAGGATAGTTTGCACCCCGGAAATGATCTCTTTCAGCTTCTGCCTTCTGGAAGAAGGTCCAGGGTTATAAAGACCAGGACTAGCCGCTTGAGAAACAGTTTCTACGCAAATGCAATTCTGGTTCTAAACGCAGCATAAGGGGTCTCTATAGTATAGTGTATTTTAAAATGGGGTTTCATAGTTTTTAGGGGGGTTTGAATGTTTTATGTAGTTTTTCAATTTCATTGTTCTGCGTGGGACAATGACAATAAAGATATCATATATCATGCATCGTAAAAGGCCTGCTCTTTGCCAGCGCTTGCCCCTCCCTGGGCGGCCTTCCGAGAAGGGGGGGTGGGTCTGAATTCTGTCTAACGTAACATCTCTCAAGGTTGCCAGCCCCTATTTCAGTGACGGCAGAGACAGAAAAGCAGCCAAGGTCTGAAGTGGGATCCACAGAGGGAACCAGGGAATGCAGGAAGGACCCAAACAGGAAGTACATTGTGCCAGGAGACAGTCGGTCAGTGGGCAAGTTATTCCAGCTCACCCCGAGTGACTCAAAAGTGGAGCCTCAGCAAAATCAGGCAGGGAGGCTGAGAGAGACCATGCTGGCCTCAGCAGCTTTGCTGTCTTAGTCAAACACTGAGCCTGGATCACGGCAGGGCGCCAAGGGAAGGGGGGGGAATCCCCTCCATTTTAAACTGGGGGAGGGCTGCCCAGCAAAGTCCTGCCACATCCTGCCCTCATCCCGTTTGTCCTCGCAGCTCATCCTCTTTTTGAAAAAAGCTGCCACTATTTCAATGCGGGCAGAAAGCCGTCACCCCGTTAATCGATGAGCGGAATCAACCAAAACTTTAGACGAAGAATTAAGGCAAAAGAGGAAAGCTGCAATGCCCAAGTTAATTGACTGAGTAATGTTTAATTAATTGACCTGGAGAGTGGCATCCAGGCTGGGATTCTCCAGGATACTCTAGCACCAAATAAATAAATGGGGGGGGGCGGGTAAACTTGGCCAACGTTCTAGTTCTGGCTGGGAGATCAAAAAGCAATGGTCATGGCAGTTGGGGTTGTAGAAAGTGTTACGGAGCGTAACAGACTACTTAAGAGGGGTTAAATCTAAAACGTGACTTTAAGTCACTTGGTCTCCGCTTCTTGAGTTTCTTTTGAGAAGACAGGCATCACAGCCTGAACGGTTCTGGCTCTTAGTTTAAAACCTATAAATTATCTTCATATTGCTGCCTATGTATTTCCTTCATGATTGTTTGGATTTTGTCCTTTTCTGTGCATCCACGAGCACCACTGGAGCTAGGTTCGTAGCTATGTCTTATGTGCCTGTACTCTTCTTGTTCAGAGGTTTTTATGCACAGATTGGATACGGCCTAGGACCCTCGTACCTACGGGACCGCCTCTCCCGGTATGGCCCATGGAGGACCTTAAGGTCCATAAATAGCAACACCCTGGAGGTCCTGGGCCCTAAGGAAGTCAGATTAGTCTCAACCAGAGCCAGGGCCTTTTCAGCACTGGCTCCGGCCTCGTGGAACACTCTGCCTCATGAGACCAGGGCCCTGCGGGATCTGATTTCTTTCCGCAGGGCCTGTAAGACAGAGTTGTTCTGCCTGGCCTTTGGCTTGGAATCAACTTGATCCCCTCCCCCTCTTTCCTTTTTCCTTCTGTGATGGAACTCCTATTTGGGGACTCCCCTGGCTTTTTCCTGGCCCACGTAGGACCAGTCTGGATAGTTGGCCTTGGTGAAGATTTGACGTTTTCATCCCCAAAGAGGTTTTGATTTGAGTTTCTACTGAAATGAGGCTGCATTTTAATGCTGTACTTAATCTTGTTTTTAAGTCGTATTTTAATCGATTGTTTTTATACCTGGTGTTAGCCGCCCTGAGCCCGGTCTTGGCTGGGGAGGGCGGGGTAAAATTATTATTATTATTATTATTATTAACCCGCCATGAATGCTTTAGTTGAGATTCCTGCCTTGCAGGGGAATGGACTAGGTGATCCTTGGGGTGCCTTCCAACTCTACAATTCTATGTAATTTTTGCGAAGCTGAAAAATCTCAATAAATTGAAAAAGGAAAGCAATAGGTTCCCCCCCCCCATTACTTTGCAGGCAGCCTATGAGGTATCAGGCCCTAGACACAGACACACACCCCAGGAGCATGCAACTTTAAGTTCACAGTCGTCCAGGGAGGTAGACAAGGCAGAGAGGCCCCAAGTTGCCCACTGAACTCCAGGGCTAAGTGAGGATTTGAACCCAGACCTTCCCACCTCCACGCCGAGTTCTCCAGCCACTCCACCCAACCGGCTCCCAGGCCCTCCCTCTTTCCTGGCTGCTTACCAGCAGAGAGACCACTGTGCTGGAGTAGTAAGCCAAGTCTTCGATGATCTCAGTGCGGCGGTTGGCTCCGATACGCAGGGACCGGCTGTGGACCTCCTCCGGCAGCACGGTCAGGATCTCCAGTAGGAAGGGCAGTGAGGTCACGTCATTGTTGTACCTGGGGTTCCAGGGCGAGGGAGGGGGGCGTTGGGGGAAGGGAAGGGAGGAGAAACGTGAGATGGCAATGAAAGGGGACTGCTAGGGGTACCCCCCGCCATCCCGCCAGCAATAGGGGCCCCCAAGTTCTTGACCTGAAGGAGCGTCTCCACCCCCATCATTCTGCCCGGACGCTGAGGTCCAGCGCTGAGGGCCTTCTTGCAGTTCTCTCATTGCGAGAAGCGAGGTTACAGGGAACCAGGCAGAGGGCCTTCTTGGTAGTGGCGCCCGCCCTGTGGAACGCCCTTCCAGCAGATGTAAAAGCGATAAATAACTACCTGACATTTAGAAGACATCTTAAGGCAGCCCTGTTCAGGGAAGTTTTTAAAGTGTGATATTTTACTGTATTTTTGGTTTCTATGGAAGCCGCCCAGAGTGCCTGGGGAGGCCCAGCCAGATGGGCGGGGTATAAATAATAAATTATTATTATTATTATTATTATTATTATTATTATTATTGACCCCGATTCCAGAGGGTGGCTTTCCTAGCTGGGCAAAAGAGCCTGGGCGATTGCCTAAGAACTACTTAATGCTATGCAGGTTTGGACTTGATCAGTCGCTCAGTTGTCCAGGTTACTCCCCCCCCCCCTTAATCTATCTGGCGTTATGGTTTTGTCTTCCAAGGAGATTGAGAATACTGCTTCTCAGCTCTGAAATAATTTGGACTCTTTATCGCAGCTTTAAAGGGACACGGGTTAAAACACAGAGCCTAGGACTTGCCGATCAGAAGGTCGGCGGTTTGAATCCCCACGATGGAGTGAGCTCCCGTTGCTCTCTCCCAGCTCCTGCCAACCTAGCAGTTCGAAAGCACGTCAAAGTGCAAGTAGATAAATAGGTACCGCTCCAGCGGGAAGGTAAACGGCGCTTCCGTGCACTGCTCTGGTTCGCCAGAAGAGGCTTAGTCATGCTGGCCACATGAGCCGGAAGCTGTACGGCGGCTCCCTCGGCCAATAAAGCAAGATGAGCACCACAACCCCAGTCGGCCACGACTGGACCTAATGGTCAGGGGTCCCTTTACCTTTACCTATTGCAGCTGTAACCTATATTCTCATTCGGTCAAGCCAGTTTCTGCATAGACAACAGGCTGGCTTAAGAATACAGTTTAAGACTTCCGGGGTGGCGCCATCGGTAATGGCGGACTCCCTCTGATCCGGAGGGACTGGCTCTACGGAAATCGGGTCTGTTCCGCTACGGCGAAGCGGGGACCCTTTAAAAAATCACAGGCGGGTGAAGCTTGTGACCGTGGGACTCGGCGGGCACCTTTCGCGCCCCCCCCAATTTGTAAAGGAACCCAATAACGGGCTCCGGAGCGAAGCGGGGCAAGCGGCGCGGTGCTGAGAGTCAACTGCTTCTTCCGTGGAGCGAAGCCGCACAGCCGTTAACCGGAGAGCGCTACCTTTTTCCTGTGACAATTTGGCTACAAAAACAACTACCTGTGAGTAGGTTAAATCTGGACAATTGGACTCTAAACAATGACCCGTGAGTAGAATGGAAAATTGGACTAAGAAATTCCTTTAATTTGGCACTGAAGCGGGAAGGTCTAAACAGGAAGTCAGCCTTCCGCTTTTTGTAGAAAGATTAAAGCAAAGACATGGCAAGCTAGAGTTTAGTAAATCGTTTGTAAAGGATCAACTTTCATCATCTAAAATTACTGAACCCCCTTTGGAAGCAGGAGAAGGGGGGGGGGTTCTGGACTGTTAGGCCGTTAATCACCATCAGAGGAGATTCCGAAGATACAGCCGGAGGAATAGCCATTTCAGCTCAGTCGTACGGACAAAAGGGACCTTAGCCCCTAGGAGTTGGCTCCTATATGGTACCCTTAGCGAGTATGTGGGGCAGGACCTTGTCAGTGGTGGTTCCTAGCCCCCACCATTCAGATCATCATTTAGCCTCTGCCCTTCCCCACTTTGACAAAAATCACAAACACTGTTTAGTTTGAATACACCTTTGATGGCTGCCTGTTTGTGAGCAAAGGCTGGAGGTGCTGCTGTTCTTACTAAGCAAGCCATCCCTAAATCGATTTTACTCTTCACCGTTTTCTGTTAAGTTTCAGGTTGTCAGTTGGAACGCAACCATGTGCATGAAAAAGCAAAGCACGAACAAACCAACAGGCAGTCCCCAGACCCACTAAACCTCTCCCACCTGTGACACGCAGCTCCCCACGTGGCTGGAAGCCGTTTCCGAAGGCCCAGAAGGGCAGCCCACGACCACCACCCCAAGAGAATCTGCTTTTACACAGAAGCACCTCATCTGGATTTACCACTTCACACACCCGGGGCCATCTCATGCCATCAGCACTTTGCATAACCATTACCGGGTACAGAAGGTTTAACTGGAGGTGGGAAGTGGGGAGAAGAGGAAGATTTGTAAAGGGAGCCACTTACTTTTCAACCAGTGTGTGCACACAGCCCTTCCAGGAGGCCATCTGTAGGGCGAGGTCTGCTATGGCTAACGCAAGCTGCAGGGGGAGAGAGGCGGTGGGAGAACACAAGTCAAAGGCAGGTGCTTCCAGCTAAAAGATGTAGCTCCCCTTTCCATCCCTTGGCCACGAGGCTCCAAAAATAACAGACTGGCAAATCAAATTATAGGAATTGGTGGAGACGGCTCAACTGACTAGGAAACTCAGAGGAAACTCAAAGCAAATATTTGTGGGAAAATGGGATGGTTATAGAAGATATGTTCAAAAATACAATAATAGTTTTGACTCCGTGCTAGCATTCGAGTGACAAAGTAAAAGGAGGTGGATAACAATTAAGGATTTATTATGTTTTCAGAATGTATCGGAAAATTTATATAGAAAGGTTTATTGTTTTGTGTACATTCGATTGCAAGATAAAATATATGCAAAGGGACTTGACAGGAAGTCCAAGTTGAAGAAAAGATTTTGTAAAATAAAAGGGGGGAAATATTTACTTTCATTATTATCATTTTGTGGTGGGTGGGTATGTGTCTGTACATATGTGTCTTTTTGTATGGAATGTTTGGGAGGAAATAGGACGGTAAATAACAAATTAAATATTGATGTATGTAATTTTTATTTCTTAATTATATTTAGTGGTATTATGGTTGTATTATTTTCTTGTAACATAAAATCATTCAATAAAAATTATATATATATATAAAATAAAAGATGTAGCTCTCCACCGCAAGAAACGGTCCGCTGCAATTGCGCCTGGCTTTCAGTTAATGCAAGAGCTGCCTGCTGGATGAGTTCAGACCAAGGGGTCAATCGGGTCCAAGAACCCTGCTTGATACTAAACAGCCAGGAAGCCCCCAAGACAGAGACGAAGGCTAAAGGCAGGTGCCCGCTGTTGTTCCCCAGTCACCAGACTGGCATTCGGAGGTAGACTGAGGAAGAGGCAGGCTACCTTTTGAGAGTCCACTGAGCTGCCAGGGCCAATAGGAGGTAGTAATAATAATAATAATAATAATAATAATAATAATAATAATTTTTTATTTATATCCCGCCCTCCCCAGCCAAGACCAGGCTCAGGGTGGCTAACAACAGTAAAGTAATACAGCATTCTAAAATCAGTTCAAAATCTAATTAATGGCAAACACTGGGCCAGAGTTCTGCGAGGATTACCAAAGGAGGGGGTCAGACTGTGCCTTGGCCAAAGGCCTGGTGGAACAGCTCTGTCTTGCAGGCCCTGCAGAAAGATGTCAAGTCCCGCAGGGCCCTAGTCTCTTGTGACAGGGCGTTCCACCAGATCGGGAAAACGGCAAAAAAGCCCTGTCTCTGCTTGAGGCCAGCCTAACCTCCCTGTGGCCCGGGACCTCCAAGATGTTTTTGTTTGAAGACCGTAAGGTCCTCCGTGGGACACACGAGGAGAGGCGGTCCCGTAGGTACCTAGGCCGTATAGGGCTTTAAAGGTTAAAAGAACATCACATGGGTCTGCAGGTTAAGGCCAGCGCCCCATCTAGTCTAGACTCCTGTTCTCACAGTAGCTAACTAGATGCAAGAAAGAGCCTTCTCCTCTCCTGTGGTTTCCAGCAACTGGTATTGTTCAACTGGTTTCAATGGGAGGCATACTACCTGACAGTGGAGGCAGCACACAAACCAACCCAGCCAGTAACCACCGATAAAAGATACCCCTCCATGAAGCCCCCTTTAAAAGCCATGCAGGCTGGTGGCTGCCTTCTGAAATGGCCACTCTCTCCCCACAAACGTGGGGTTCACTGCTCACCTGGGTGACGATGACAGGGGACATGTCTTTCAAGTTCTGGATGTGGGTGAGCAGCGAGTCCCGCAGCGAGACGTGAGAGTCCGTCGGGAGCTCGTAGAACGAGGTCTGGATCTTCATCTTCATGGTTTGAGCGGCAAAGTAGCACGATTCCACATCCTGCCGGATCTGCAGCAACTGATCCGAAATCTCCCAGGCGTGGACCTTGGGGCGAGACAAAGGGGGAATGGATGCCATCAGGGCAAAAAAGGCAGGTGGTGTGTGTGTGTTTATCAGCAGCTTCAAGCTCCAAAGAACTTGTTTCATAGATCAGTTGCAAAAGACAGCCAGCGAAGGAGTTCCCCGATCTCCCAAAAGACCCTAAAAACTTGTATTCTTTTAGTTATTATTATTCAATTATTAGATCTTTAGTTATTATCCCAGTAGGTGTCCCAGATTTGGAAGTGAATGGTATGGGGGAGACAGCAAAGTACTGGAGATGTAAAGATCTGACTTTGAAAAGCTGGATTGAGTCCATCCAGTTTGCTGAATTAATTAAACAGTTTTAACAGCATTTTGAATAAACATGCAATTGATTGTTACTGTTTTCACTGTTTTATGAACTTCCTTAGTGGGCTGCACCAACTACTATTCTGAACTATGCTTTTCATAGGTCAGGGTGTGCTGGGGATGAGTTCATGGAACCAGCCAAGGGAGCAGGGCCCCCAAAATGTTTGGGAATCCCTGCTCTACAGCAAGCTGTCAGATAGGGCGCAATGCAAAACTAGTAGCAAGTCTGTTTGAGGGCAGCATCAAGTCTCCTGAGCAACAGACCACCAGGCCTCATGCACAAGCGCCTGCTCTGTGCGTGGCCCCCCACCCCCACTTCCTGCTCCTTGGGTAGACGGATTTGGCTCCCACCCTTGGCTCTCCTTGGCATGCCTGGACTTGGCTGCCCCAGACGATACAATACGATACGATAATCTTTATTGTCACTGTCCCATACAGAAAAACAAAATTGAAAAAATCTACGTCAGACATTCAAAAGCCAACAAGCCTGCTATCCCAGCCTGTTTAGCCCCCTAAAAACTCTGATACCCCATAATTAAAGACAATATACTCCCACAGAGACTACCTTACACTGCGTTTAAAACCAAAATCGCATTTGGATAGAAACTGTTTCTCAGGCGGCTAGTCCTGGTCTTTATAACCCTGGACCTTCTTCCAGAAGGCAGAAGCTGAAAGAGATCATTTCCGGGGTGCGCACTATCCTGCGCTATCTCTGCAGCTTTCTTATGGCACTGCCTGGAAGCATAGATTTGATCCAAGGTGGGAAGAGTGCACCCAATTATTCTCTCCGCAGTCTTGACAACCCTGGACCTTGATCTCTCCTCCTCACCCTGGACAGCAGGGCTCTGGGGTTCCAGATCTTGGTGTGCAACCAACTCTGACCACCATGACCATCCAATTCTGGCCCCTATTCTGCCAGGGACCCGTGCAGCTCTCATACACCGCGCTGCATGGACACAAATCTCGGCTTTCCTTCTCCTCCTGGGAACGCCCTACAACTCTGGTAAGACTATTGTTCATTTTGGCACAGTGGGGACAGCTTCCTCCTCCCTACCTGGGATGGAGTGCAGAATGAGTTGCGTTTCTCCCTTTATTTTATTTTCTTATTTTTATTTTATTGGAATTTTATTTGCAACATAACCCCCACCCTCCCAATGCACAAATCCACCCTCATTAAACGTGAACATAACATACAGTGAGCATAAAATGCAACAAAACAAACAACCAACTAAAAGACTTCCTTTATCCTTTAAAGCAAAGAGGAAACACCCACGGCACAGCCTTCACACCCACTCTCTTTTCCGGGGCAAGCTTGTTGCACCCATCTCGCTATCCTTCCAGTCCCAGGCAGGATGTTACAACACCGTCCTCAAGAAAAAGGGAATGAGTAGATGTAGAAAAATGAATAAATCCAAGGGGCTGGCACGCATGCGCGTACACACACACACACACACACACACACCGTGACTGTACAGCATATAAATCTGTAATTGACAGATCTGTTCCCTTTTAATGGTGCAGTATAGTTAAAGATATGGTTTTCCCAGTAGTAATGTATGGAAGTGAAAGCTGGACCATCAAGAAGGCTGATCGCCAAAGAATTGATGCTTTTGAACTCTGGTGCTGGAGGAGACTCTTGAGAGTCCCATGGACTGCAAGAAGATCAAACCTCTCCATTCTGAAGGAAATCAGCCCTGAGTGCTCACTGGAAGGACAGATCCTGAAGCTGAGGCTCCAAGACTTTGGCCACCTCATGAGAAGAGAAGACTCCCTGGAAAAGACCCTGATGTTGGGAAAGATGGAGGGCACAAGGAGAAGGGGACGACAGAGGACGAGATGGTGGGACAGTGGTCTTGAAGCTACCAGCATGAGTTTGACCAGACTGCAGGAGGCAGTGGAAGACAGGAGGGCCTGGCGTGCTCTGGTCCAGGGGGTCACAAAGAGTCGGACACGACTAAACAACAACCACAACTGCAAAAAAGGGAGAGGAAATGAAAGCAGTCACTTCAGCCTGAAGAAGGAATCGTATACAGTGGTGCCCCGCAAGACGAATGCCTCGCAAGACAGAAAACCTGCTAGACGATTAAAACATTTTTTTACAGAAAGACTCATTCTTGCTGCTATAATCTTAATATTTGCAACCAGATGAAGGTTTCATTTTTGGAATAAATCTTCAGAGGAGTTTTTACAATTATATCAAAAATTACTAATTTGGTTATACCAAACAGACGAAAAAAGGCAGCAGGAGAGAAATTGGGCTTTTTAAAAAAAAATGTGTTGCTGCTGCCTTGGGAAAGTTTGTAGGAATCACCACGGGAAGTTTATTTGCGGCAAACAAGCTATTTGGAGGATGGAGCTGAAATATTGATGAGATTTCAGACAAGGAGACCTTGCACTAGAAACCCAATTCCCAAAGCGGCTGTTAACTGTTTTAGGAGGGTAGATTGCATGTATGTACCACAATTCTATTTAGATTCCAGAAAGCAACCTGCTGCACTCTTCTGCGTTTGGCTGAAAGACTGAGATTTGGGTATCCCCGTCAGTTGTGGGGATTGCTGCCCACCTGCTTCCTGGGGAGACCACAAGACCGCTCAAAGCTGCCCCCAGGTCACATTCTTGGTTGGGGAAGAACATAATTTACTTCAACATCTTTATCAACGACTTGGATGATGGACTCAAGGGCATCCTGATCAAATCTGCAGATGACACCAAACTGGGAGGGGTGGCTAACACCCCAGAGGACAGGATCACACTTCAAAACGACCTTGACAGATTAGAGAACTCCTCACCTGGAGTACTGTGTCCAGTTCTGGGCACCACAATTCAAGAAGGACACTGACAAACTGGAACATGTCCAGAGGAGGGCAACCAAAATGGTCAAAGGCCTGGAAACGATGCCTTATGAGGAACGGCTAAGGGAGCTGGGCATGTTTAGCCTGGAGAAGAGGAGGTTAAGGGGTGATATGATAGCCATGTTCAAATATATAAAAGGATGTCACATAGAGGAGGGAGAAAGGTTGTTTTCTGCTACTCCAGAGAAGCGGACACGGAGCAATGGATCCAAACTACAAGAAAGAAGATTCCACCTAAACATTAGGAAGAACTTCCTGACAGTAAGAGCTGTTCGACAGTGGAATTGGCTGCCAAGGAGTGTGGTGGAGTCTCCTACTTTGGAGGTCTTTAAGCAGAGGCTTGACAACCATATGTCAGGAGTCCTCTGATGGTGTTTCCTGCTTGGCAGGGGGTTGGACTCGATGGCCTTTGTGGTCTATTCCAACTCTATGATTCTATGATTCTCCTTTATGGGTTTGGAAATTTATAAACAGTCTTCCAGGGCATGCCACCATGTTCTCAAAGCTGTTGACAACCAGTTTTAAGCACATCCGAGGCGATTTCGATTTGAACGTTTCAAAACAGTAATGCGAATTGACATGAATTCGTCAAGGGCAAACCTGATTCAGACTGCAACCAAACTTCAGAAAGACTATCAGCGTTAATGCTGTCATGTCTTATGGCAAGGAAAGCGTTCCAAGAGGAGAAATTGGACAAGGAAAGTTCGCTGCCTACCAACTTTTGTGCCAAACAGGAGGTCGAGGAGAGGAAGGAAGAGAGGGGCCTTTATGAAAGCCCAAAATCACCACCCACAGGAAAGATTTTTCAAAGAGTTTCATAAAAATGCCAGCAGAGATGCATCAACAAAGGTCACAGCTTGCAAGATCCTGAGTATGTGAGCAGTGTTGGAAATTAGCCAGGCACATTTGGTGTGGGTCCAATTGCGACTATGTGATCTGTGGGCGCCAGATCCAAAACTGACCTCTCCATCTGGCTGACCTCTCCGGCTTTCTTATGCAGGTAAGCAGAAGAGCTTATTTGTTGCATTTCTCCCCTGCCTTTTTCTCCAAGGCGTACATGGTTCACACACACCTCTCAGTCAATCTCAGCAACGACCCTGTGAGGTAGGTTAGGCAGCGGTGTCTGGTCCGAGGCCACCCACAGAACTTCATGACTGAGCGGGGATTTGAACGCTGATTTCCCAGGTCCTAGTCCGACACTCTAGCCATTACACCACACTGGCTTCCTGGAGAACTTCTGCTACAGTAAAGGTAAAGGGACCCCTACCATTAGGTCCAGTCGTGGCCGACTCTGGGGTTACGGCGCTCATCTTGCTTTATTGGCCGAGGGAGCCGGCGTACAGCTTCTGGGTCATGTGGCCAGCAGGACTAAGCCGCTTCTGGCGAACCAGAGCAGCGCACGGAAACACCATTTACCTTCCCACCAGATACCTATTTATCTACTTGCACTTTGACGTGCTTTCGAACTGCTAGGTTGGCAGGAGCAGCGACCAAGCAATGGGAGCTCACCCCATCGCGGGGATTCGAACTGCCAACCTTCTGATCAGCAAGCCCTAGGCTTTGTGGTTTAACCCACAGCGCCACCCGCATCCACTTCTGCTAGGGGTAGCTATATAAATTAGTAGGCGAATAAACATAGGGAAAGCAAAATGTCCCTTAGGGAAAGATCTGAAATATTTTCCTTGAAGCTTGAATTTGTTTTATTCTGGATTGTTCAAATAAAGTTATAATTTGTTGTAAATTGCTTTGAGATTTTTTTCCCTTTAAAATATAAAGAACTATAGAAACGAAATAATAATAATAATTTCACTGCAAAAGAAAATGGCGCCTAGGCATTCCGTGGTGGCAACTGTAACCTAGATGCAAGGTGCCATTTGGCGATTGCATTATATATCTGAGTTTCTAACACTCTGTGTAAGATTGTTGAGCCACCAGACACTGTCTCGTTGCAGGAGGAGAAGAGAACCATTGACTCAAGTGCATTTGAAGAGGCCCTTGGCGGGGAATGTGCCACAGCAGCTAGCAAGGAGCCACTTTTGTCTAGTTGGGCTAAGTAACAACGGAGGCTACGAGCATAGAAAGTGGCCTCTGGCACACTGAGCCAACCCCTGGCCTATGCCAACTAGGAGTGAGTCCCCAAAAAGGGAGGCGAAATGTTCTGGGTTGCTCTTGTCTAACACATCACTGCCTCCAGTAGTGAAATTGGGTGGTGGGTGTCGGCCGAAACGGGAGTAAAAACTGTGCTACAGAGAAACAAGAGGGAGGTTATCAGCGTGCTCAAGAGGGGGCAGATTTGCAAAGCACAAAAAAATAAATAAATCCAAAATTTACAATATCTATTTAAACAAAAAACCCAGCCTAATGACAACAGCATCTGCATCTTTAGTAGTCATGAGATGTTAGTGATTAGTTGGAAGAGCAAAATGGGAATCAGGAGGAATAGAGGTTTGGGCCAGCTGGCACACTGTGTTGGGGGTTGTGGTCAAAATCATCTATAGCAAAATCGTCTATAGTATATAGTTCATAGCATCCTGGAGGAACAGCATGCTTGTCTGGGCCTAAACCAGTGGTGTCCAAATTTTTTTCAAAGAGGGCCAGATATGATGAAGTGAAGGGCCGTGGGGGCCGACCAAAGTTTAGGATTGAAGTTGTTGAGTTTTTTAGGGGCTGTATTAAACCAACCAGTGGGCCGGGTTAGACCCCTGAAACGGACTTTGGACATGCCTGGCCTAAACCATTGGTGAGAGGGGTGAGGATACTCTGAAAGGATTTCAGCCCAAGGGGGACAGGTGAACCTTTCAATAAAATGCCTCAATCCAGGATACTATAAGCTAGATGGACTTTTTATTATTTTTCTACTTGGTATCTTCTTCCCCAGGCATCTAGCCGACACCTGATTTTTAGTTTCTCCCACGCACTGTTCTCCTCGCCACCCTCCTCTTATTTTCAGACATTTCTCTCCATCCCCACCTAACCCTTCCTCGACACGGGGAATAATTTGAACAAGGCCTTTCAAAAGAAGAACTCAAGAATCTTTCTCAGAGCTAGAGATCAACTCTGCAACATATGCAGCAACTGTTGTGAGAAGAGCAGCTTTGAGCATGTGCAGAGTTTCTTTCCCCCCCTCAACACTAAGGGGCTGCAACTGGCAGCCAATCACTGGAGCGGGGGGGGGCGGGCTTCCCACATCAGGTGACTCTCAGGTAAGGCCCGAATACTGCCTGGGTCACCACTGCAAACACAGCCCCTCTCTTCGCTGGGATGTCTGGATCTCAGCCGCTACGCTCCCCTCCCAGCTTCCTCTTAAATACTGCAAAACCCTTTGCACGTCCTGCCTACATGCTCTAGTCAAGAATGAAACTGGATCGCCATGCACAACCCCCTCAACAGATTAGGAGTAATAAAAATACATTGAAGGGCTTGAATGGAAACCAGTTTTGGGAACAGAGTGGAATGTCCTCCTTCTGCGGCACCTCCTGACTCGCTCCTCTGCAAGTCCCAAATGCTGCAGAAAATGCATTAATCTGGAGGCTGCGAGTGGACCTGGCTTTGTCCTGAAAGCCACCCGGCAGGCAAATGCGCAAAACAGCCCAGGGTGACACCTGAAAGTGAATACGGGAGAACCAAGGGAAGAGAGTTCTCCACAGGCAAGAGTGTCTCGTTTCTCTGAAAGTGGAAACGGGATCCTTCAAGTAGGTCGGCGCCTCTGCCAACCCTCCTGCTCACACCAGCAATCGAAGAGAGGACCTGTCCTCTAACCAAGTGCAATGGGCTTAGCTGGCACTATAAAAAGGGGGAAAGTATTTCCTATGGAGGGGACGCGGGTGGCGCTGTGGTCTAAACCACTGAGCCTCTTCAGCTTGCCGATCAGGTCGGCGGTTCGAATCCCCACGACGGGGTGAGCTCCCGTTGCTCGGTCCCAGCTCCTGCCAACCTAGCAGTTCGAAAGCACATCGAAGTGCAAGTAGATAAATAGGAACTGCTCCGGCGGGAAGGTAAACAGCGCTTCCGTGCGCTGCTCTGGTTCGCCAGAAGCGGCTTAGTCATGCTGGCCACATGACTGTACGCCGGCTCCCTCGACCTATAGAGCGAGATGAGCGCCGCAACCCCAGAGTCGGTCATGACTGGACCTAATGGTCAGGGGTCCCTTTACCTTTACCAATTTCCTATGGAGGGAGAAGTCTAGGAGACAAAACGCCTAGAGAGATTTGGACTTGGAGGCCAGGATTTGGACGTCAACAAGGAAGGCTCTCGCGGGGATGACAAGGACCTCTCCCGGTCACAACACCAATGTGGAGGGCCAGCCGCACCTCAGCTGCCTACTAGGACGGACCTTTTAACACAGCACTCTTCTGAGTCAGCCAAATGGGAAGCACCACGGGCAAACCTACACAAGTGATACTGCTGCATCCACATGGCCATGGTGCCCAGAATCGATTGTGAAAGTTGCAGCTCCAAACATCCGGAGAGCAGCAAGCTAAGGGAGACTGATTTGGATCGCCAGTAAGTTCCACGGGACAGCGTTTCACGCGATCAAAGAGCGGCTATAAAGTTCTTTGCACAGCAGAACTGGAACAGAATCGAACAAAGAGCAAAATAGCGGCATGCAGAACAGAAAAGGCTCGACGTGCCAGAGTCAGCATTTTTGCTCAATCATCTCACTCACGACAATTGCTCATCTTCGGTCATGTCTGCCCCTCTAGGGGAGAGGAAGAGAGGCGATGCCAGGGTGATGCCCAATCCTGCGAGGACAGCTCTTACACTGGACGGCAGCAATGAATCATCAGGGCGAAAATACAAAATAAATAAATAAGGAACCAAAAGATTCCTGCATTGCGGGGGGGGGCGGGTTGGACTAGATGACCCTCGTGATCCCCTCAAATGCTGCAATTCTATGAGTCCCACATTCCTCCAGGTGCCTGGGCCCTCAGCCACTTAGGTCTCCAAAGGCCAAGTGCCAATGAGGTTCTTGCAATTTATGCAAGCAAGATTATGTTCTCTCTCGGTCTAACCCAGGTGTAGGCAACCTAAGGCCCAGGGGCTGGATGAGGCCCAAACGCCTTCTAAATCTGGCCCGCGGACGGTCCAGGAATCAGCGTGTTTTTACATGAGTAGAATGTGTGCTTTTATTTAAAATGCACCTCTGGGTTATTTGTGGGGCCAGCCTGGTGTTTTTACATGAGTAGAATGTGTGCTTTTATTTAAAATGCACCTCTGGGTTATTTGTGGAGCCTGCCTGGTGTTTTTACATGAGTAGAATGTGTGCTTTTATTTAAAATGCACCTCTGGGTTATTTGTGGAGCCTGCCTGGTGTTTTTACATGAGTAGAATGTGTGCTTTTATTTAAAATGCACCTCTGGGTTATTTGTGGGGCCAGCCTGGTGTTTTTTACATGAGTAGAATGTGTGCTTTTGTTTAAAATGCACCTCTGGGTTATTTGTGGGGCATAGGAATTCGTTCATTTCCGCCACCCCAAAATAAAAATAGTCTGGCCCCCCACAAGGTCTGAGGGACAGTGGACTGGCCCCCTGCTGAAAAGGTTTGCTGACCCCTGGTCTAACCCATCTCACAGAGTTATGAGGATTAAAGCCTGGGGTGGGTGGGTGTGTCTTGTATACTGCCCACACTTACAAGGGGAAGGGATAGGATAAAAATGTATGGGAGACAAGATTGAAAGAAAAGTTGGTTTGTCCAAGCTTACCAGGCGAGTTTCCAGCAAAGGTAAGATTTGAAACAAAGACATTGGCTCACAGGCTATTTCATGCAGCTTGGCTGGTTAGTGCATGGTTCTGAGGTTGCTGGTCTGACCCCGCCCCCAGAGCTAAATGATCCAACTTCCAACTCTGTGATTCTAAGCCACTAGGCTTATTCTCAGCTTGGGAGGCATCTTTAACGTACCATCTCTAGAACATAGGCTGTTTATGTTTCTAGTTAACTGGAGCAAAGTCTTTGGTCACCTTAAAATGTAAACCTACTACTGTATACATTTACTGGAAAATAAGCTCCACTGGATTTAGCGGGAGGATTTACCAGGTAAGCACATGCACTCATATTAACGCATGTATAAAAATGACACATATGCATTCTGGGCATGCCTGAACCTACCTTTTTCTATTTCTCCTTTAGATACCTTAAAATGGACTCAAACACATGCCTGTTTTTAGTATGGAAGGGTTAACCCCTCCCATCCCACAGGGTCTATCCTTTACTCACTTCCTTACCTACAAAAGCACATACAGTGGTACCTCGGGTTAAGAACTTAATTCGTTCCAGAGGTCCATTCTTAACCTGAAACTGTTCTTAACCTGAAGCCCCACTTTAGCTAATGGGGCCTCCTGTTGCTGCCGGAGCATGATTTCTGTTCTCATCCTGAAGCAAAGTTCTTAACCCGAGGTACTATTTTTGGGTTAGCAGAGTCTGTGACCTGAAGTGTCTGTACCCTGAATTGTCTGTAACCCAAGGTACCACTGTATCACAATAAATCTGTCAGTCATTAAGATGCCAAAAGGCACAATTATTGCTGTATGTCGCAGCTGGACACTTTCCCTACTTGTAGGATATTTGAACAAGCCTAAATCCTCCAAAGCACATGATTCTGAAAGATAAAGAGTAGATTTGGGGTTTAAGAAGCGTCCCAAGAGCCCAGTGGCACACCAGTTGTCCTCCTTGAATGACTGCAAAGTAAGAACTTTCTCAGAAGACCGGCCCGGCATGCATTGTGCAGTAAACCAGAAATGGGAATTTTTTTGTTGAGATGAGCAGTCCTTTGTATTGGGCCCTAAAGCTGCAAACCCAGAGGCGAGAGAAGTGCAAGGAGAATATTTTAAAATTACGATTCAACAAGTTCTAAACACTGGCTGTTTTATTATGTAATTCTACTGTCGTTGAAGAACTTTCAGTGCTTTTACAACTGACTAGTTATTATTATTTAATTTATTGATTATTATTTATGAATACTGTTTATGAATTTTGACTGTGAATTGCCCTGGAATATATATTATGAGCGTTGTTTATATGCATGTGGTGCAGTGGTTAGAGTGCTGGGCCAAGTGAGACAAGGGTTCAAATCTCCACTCAGCCATGAATCAAACTGGATGATCTTGGGGCCAGTCACCACTCTAAGCCTAACCTGCCTCACAGGGTTGTTGTGAGGATAACATGGGGAAAGGGAGAACTATGTACCTTGAGTTCCTGTTTGTATGTATTAATAAGTAAGCAAAATAAAATAACTATCCTATAAATAAATAAATAGCATTTCCCAGAAGTGAGCTGGGGGACGGGACGGGAATTGTAGCCCACATGGTCAGAGCAGTACCCAAAGTAGTCCTGCAGTAAAACTAGTTGCATACCAGAGCTTTAGCACATTCATATTGACGGTAATCCCAAAAAGGGAGTCCACTTGTTTCGTGGAATTTCTGGTGCTCTAAAATAGTGAAAATGGGTCCATGGAAGGCTAGAAGACAGGTCTAACTGGGCCACACTGGCTTTGCAACTATCTTTAGACATGGGCGCGACTCCCAAGAATGCACCCGAACCTTATCAACATTTGCAGGGAGAAGTTACCTTACACTCCGCCACCCACTGCAGTGGCTTCCTCCCAGCTCCCTAGGCCGGGCAAAGAAGAAATCAAGCTAT
This sequence comes from Podarcis bocagei, assembly GCF_964188305.1. NCBI lineage: Eukaryota > Metazoa > Chordata > Lepidosauria > Squamata > Lacertidae > Podarcis > Podarcis bocagei. Next base: position 7,171,058 of record NC_138135.1, read on the forward strand.
TAAGAAGCCAGTAACCATTCAGGCTCCCTTGGCTCCAAGCTGCTGCCCTGCATGGAATCCCTCAAATTCTCAGGCGAAACCTGTAGCTCTGGTCTCTGAAAGCAACTTACAGCTTCCCAGGGAGAAACTGCAAGACCAGGAGAGGGAGGCAAAGTACAAGCAGCTTTCCTTATCTCACACTCCTTTCGCAACTGTGCAAAAATGCAGGCTCAAGGCCTGTGCTAAAGTAAAAGGGGCTAGATTTTCTTCCTACCCTTCACAAATGAAGCCTGGGCTTCTGAGCAGGCAGAGGCAGGCTTAGAGTTTCAAAGGGAGGGAACTTGCATAAGCTACCACAACACAAACCAGGCCCGTTTCAGAATAATCCAGGCATGCAAGCTTGCCGCTGGGAGGAATAAAAGGAAGTTAAGTCTCCCCCTGGTGTCACAACCCAGAGCAGCTAGACAGAAACGCACCATGGCAAAAATTAGAGATAAGGGAAACCATCAGGACTGAGGCCAAGAGAGACAACTTTTCCACAGCCTCAGGGATTTAAGCAGCGTACTACAACAAGGGACATGACCGACACTCCCAAATCAATAAGATTTGCTTTTTAATCCAAACAGCTTGTCAAACTACACAGGTTGCAGCGAAGTATCTCTGCGTGTTTTTTAAAACTAGGGTTTATTTTGAGAGAAGCGTTAGCCCCATGATTCAGTTTTTTATGTTTATGGCACAGCACGAATTGACAACACACACATTTGCTTAGCTCTGCATAAATCCATGCCAAGTGCTGAAGAATCCGTGCGCGGTGCCAAGGGATCTGTCACAACAGTTACGTCTACGGTATCTACATCTTCAACTCCTCAGAATGAGTTCTGGGCTCGGATCAAGCTATCGTGCTTCCAACACTCGTTTTGAACTGTAATCCCCACCTCTTCTGCAAAGGAGTGCCATGACTTGCGCCGCAAAGTGGACAGCCAGTTAAATGTGATGCCTGCAACTTCTCTCACGCACCAAGGAAACAGCAGCAGCTCTCCAAAGAGGACTACGGTTACTCATCTACAGAATGTGCCTCCAGGCCTACTTCTCCAGCACCCATGCTGCGGCGGTTGCAAAAGGAGTAGAATGAAAAAGGGTGCTGGGTGTGGACGGTTGTGAAGGTGCGAGCCAGTCCCCTTACATATGCAGTTGGGAGCACGAGAGAAAGGGAAGGGCTTGGATTGAGAAGCCACTGCTCAGGAACTCACCTTTGCCCGGGACCCTGCAAGGCCTCGGAAGAAGCCGCCTTAAAACTCATCGCACGGGAACTCACCGGCATTCTGCAAAAGCCCTGAGTCTACTCATATTCCAAAGCCCACAACGTCCCTGGAGGCCTGCACGCACGCACCCCGTCAAGCCTTCCGAGCGGCACCCTCCCAGAATCCCCCGCAGCTACTTTGCTCACCCAACCTCTGCCCAACCTTCTGGCATCCCTCCTTGCCTCTGGCTGCCCTGGCACTTGCTTCCCACGCCCCTCTCCTGCCCAGGCCCAACAGCCCCAGCTTATCCCTCCCTCCCAGGGTCTCTCCTCCTGGTCCCCCTCGGCCCAATCCCACAGGGTCCTTCAGAACAGGAGCCTGACCCTTTGGCTCCCGTGTGCAGGAGGCCCAAGCCCTTCCAGGCTGAATCCGTCCCGAGCAACTTGGGGCAACTGAGCACAACTATTAATTATTATTATTATTATTATTATTATTATTATTATTATTATTATTATTCCTACTACTACTATTCCCGTTCCTGAGCTCCTTTCCCAGCCTGTCTCCATGGCCTGCCTCGACCCCCTCGTGACCCTCCCCAATCCCACCCACCACCACCACCACGCCTGGCCCTCTGCCCCCCACTATTACTACTACTACTACTACTATTCTACTTTCTGAGCTCCTTTCCCCGTCCTGTCGCCATAGCCCACCTCGACCCTCCCCAATCCCCACGACCACCACCACGCCTGGCCCTCTGCCCCCCACTGTTATTATGACTACGACTCTCTCGTAACCCTCCCCGATCCCCCCAAAAAAACCACCCCCACGCCTGGCCCTCTGCCCCCCACGTGCGCCCTTGCCTGGGGAATCCTCCTTCCCTCCGGGGCTCCCCATGCGCCTGTGGTGAGCCTGGGCTGTCCTTCCCCTCCCCCACCCCCACCCCCACATGGGGGGGAGGCGGTTCGACGCCCCCTCCCCTCCCCTCCCCCGCCGCTCACCGATCTCTGCAGCTCCCCGAGCCAAAGGCTGGCGCGCTCCTTGCCGCTGGGGTCCGGGTCGTGGTACAGGGCCTGCACGGCCTGGTACACCACTTGCAGGTTCGGCTTTCCGCCTCCGCCCGAGCCGCCGCCACCGCCGCCGCCTCCGCCCGTGCCGGGTCCCGGGCAGCCGCCGCCTCCGCCACCAGGATCCATCCCTTCTCCTCCTCCTTCTCCTCAGGCCTCCTCAGCCATTACCGGGAGAGGGAAGAGGAAGAAGCAGCAGCAGCGGAGGCCTCGCCGCCCCCCCCCCGCCGCGGAAACCGCGCCCCGTCAGCCGCCCGCCCGCCGCGTGAGGGGAGAAAGTTCCAGCGCCCTCGGCCCAGGCCCCGGCAGGCGGAAAGGCCCGCGCCGCCCGACTCGCCTTCCCCGAGGGGCTGAGGGAAGGAAAAGAGCCCCGCGGAAGGAGGGAAAGGGGGGGAAGAAAACCCCCGCGCGGCCCAGCGAAGCAGCCAAGGCCCCGTCCTGCCCCGTCCTTTGCTGGCTCGCGGCGCTCCCGCCCGGAACCGACGGCAACCGACGACGCACTTCCGGGCGGGCGGGCGGCGGGGGGCCGCCGCCAAAGGCGTCCGGGCGGCAGCACGCGCCCGGCCGGAAGTGGCCCGCCCTGCGCCGGGAGGCGGGAAAAAGGAAACCGGCCCTTCTCTCTCTCTCTGTCTCCTCACTAGTAATGGGAAAGGGGACCAGCCTTTCAAAATAAAATAAAATATCATACTGTTGTTGTTGTTGTTATTATTGGGCTGGAACAGCTGGTTTGGCAGGCAGAAGTTCAACAGCTGCAGCGCACGTGGGGGGGTTAAAAAAACAACCTTCCCTCTTATCTGACTTGCAGCGCCCTTCTCTGTGTGTCTCTGTGTCTCCTCACTAATAATGGGAAAGGGGACCAGCCTTTCAAAATAAAATAAAAGATCATACTGTTGTTGTTCTTATTATCGAGCTGTTCCTGGAACAGCCAGCATGGCAGGCAGAAGTTCAACAGCTGAGTATAGGGAAGGTAAAAAAAACAACCCTCTTTTCTGGCTTGCTGCGCCTGTTGGGTTTCTGCCTGCTTGAAAGGACAGCCTTAGCAGGAAAGGATCGATTGTTTTTATATGTTGATGCTGCCTCTGCAGCTGTTCCTGGAACAGCTGGCTTGGCAGGCAGAAGTTCAACAGCTGCAGCGCACGTGGGGGGGGGGGTTAAAAAAACAACCTTCCCTCTTATCTGGCTTGCAGCGCCCTTCTCTGTGTCTCCTCACTAATAATGTGAAAGGGGACCAGCCTTTTAAAATAAAATAAAATATCATACTGTTGTTGTTCTTATTATCGAGCTGTTCCTGGAACAGCCAGCATGGCAGGCAGAAGTTCAACAGCTGAGTATAGGGAGGGTAAAAAGAAACCTCCCTCTTTTCTGGCTTGCTGCGCCTGTTGGGTTTCTGCCTGCTTGAAAGGACAGCCTTAGCAGGAAAGGATCGATTGTTTTTATATGTTGATGCTGCCTCTGCAGCTGTTCCTGGAACAGCTGGCTTGGCAGGCAGAAGTTCAACAGCTGCAGCGCACGTGGGGGGGGGTTAAAAAAACAACCTTCCCTCTTATCTGGCTTGCTGCGCCCTTCTCTGTGTGTATCTCTGTGTCTCCTCACTAATAATGTGAAAGGGGACCAGCCTTTTAAAATAAAATATCCAGGAAAATGAGCCTTTGGATTTGATAAATGAACTTGGAAAAAACCAGATTTGGAAAGACAAAGCTTGGCTGGAAATGGGGGGGTTGGACTGACCCCCCTATGCAGGGATGTTTGGACTTTCCTTGTCTGGCAATGGGCCGTCAGAGGTTTGGAGCTGTTGGGACTTCCAATTTTGGATGGAATTTGAAACATGTTTTAAAATGCCACATGGAGTCTAGTCTGGACTATGGGAAAGGGGCTGATTTGTTGAAATGGGTCAAAAACACTACCAAGCTGGAGTTCCCACGAGTGAAAGGAAAATATGGAGAAGAGCTGCGAAAGGGACATGGAAGAGATTTGAAGGCCTCAGATATAAGATCAACAGGTTAATGTGCCAGACTAATGGGATAAAAAGGACTGACAATCCCGGGACTGGGGGGAGGGGATGCTGGAAGAAGATTTGATTGTTTTTATTCTCTTTTTTATCATTAGAAATGTTTTATGAACGTTGGAAAAATGTTGAAATGAAATTACTTGGCTCTTGTAAAAATGTTTAAAGAATTAGGTAAAAAGGTAATGGTTATGAGAAGCTGGTAAAAATAAGATTTCAGTTTTAAGGTTTTTTTATAAGATAAGATGAAAATAGAGCAAGGTAATGTAATGACAGAATATTATGAATTATGGAAAGGATTTGCTGTGACAAATATTAATCAAGATACAAGAGATGGGAGGAGGAGGAGGTCATGTAAAGAAGGCAATGAAAGTGCAGAATTTGAAAATGATGGTTTTATTTTTTATTTTTTTCTGTTTTTGTCTTTTTTCTCTGTAATTTTGTCTTTTTTTCTTTGTAATTTTAAAAATTCTTTTCTCAATGAATATTATTAAATATATATATATATATCATACTGTTGTTGTTCTTATTATCGAGCTGTTCCTGGAACAGCCAGCTTTGCAGGCAGAGGTTCAACAGCTGAGTATAGGGAGGGTAAAAAAACCCTCCCTCCCTCTTTTCTGGCTTGCTGCGCCTGTTGGGTTTCTGCCTGCTTGAAAGGACAGCCTTGCCAGGAAAGGATTGATTGTTTTTATATGTTGATGCTGCCTCTGCAGCTGTTCCTGGAACAGCTGGCTTGGCAGGCAGAAGTTCAACAGCTACAGCGCACGTGGGTGGGGGGGGTTAGAAAAAAAATTCCTCCCTCTTATCTGACTTGCTGCGCCTGTTGGGTTTCTGCCTGCTTGAAAGGGCAGCCTTGCCAGGAAAGGATCATTTTTATATGTTGATCCTGTTTCTGCAGTGTCCTCTGGTTGAGTAAGAGCCAGTGCTGGTCTCACCCCCCACTAAGGAAATGGTGTGTGAAATATACTCGGAGTCGAGAGTGGATTTCATGCTCTTTATTCAGCTCATAGTGGTGAGGAGGAATAAAAGTTCCCCCAGAATGTCTGCTTTATATACATTATTTACACATTGGGCTGCACGTGATTGGCTAATTCTGGGATTCTCCTGTAGGCCAATCAGGTTGCGGATTCACTTCCACCTGGAGCTGGATTGGGTGGCTCCTGCGGACCAATCATACTGCTGCATTGTTCTAGGACCGATCAGACTGCTGCATTCTGGACCCTATTGTTCTAGGACCAATCAGACTGCTGCCTTTTGGATCCTATTCAACTCAGTACATAACAGTGTGATTTTAGAACACATGCACCCACCCTGGAAAGAAGAAGAAGAATTTATTATTTATACCCCAGCCACTCTGGGCGGCTTCCAACTGAATATTAAAAACCATACAGAAGAAGATAAAGTCCCTACCAGAGAAGAATGGCAGATGAAGTTGATGGACTATACCAAAATGGCTAAAATGACTGGAAGAGTCAGAAATCAGGAAGACCAAAGTTTTAACAAAGAATGGGGAAAATTTATAACTTACCTTAAAGACCATTGTAAAGAGTTAAAATCGTTAGTAGGATTGGAATAGCACTTGTATTTAAGGTTGAATTCTGGACTTAATGGAAGAGCTAAAGGGTTTGAATTATCATAAAAGATGCGGGAGGAAATGATAAATAATAGGACCTACAAAGGGGAGGATAGGAGTCCAGGAGATACCTTGGAATCTGTTTTTTAATGATTTATGTTTGATGGATCTCTGAAAATTTTTAATTTGAAAAACCAAATAAATTGTAAAAAATAGACCACACCCTGCTGCTGCAGCCACAGCCTTTGATTCCCACTACAACCACTGCGTATGGTTGATTTTATACCCCCCTCCCGCTTGTTCCTGATGTAGATCTTCACAGATCCATTCTTTCCTGCTCTCCCATTTTGTGGTTCACCTCAGGTGCCCAAATGTCTTGAGCAGGCCTTGGCTGATCAATGAGTTCTTCAGAGAAGAACTTGAGAGCTATGCTCCTTTAGGACACCTCGGACGATACTGCTGCGAGGACTTTCTATGCTGCTTGGAATCCGTGTGCCTGGTTTGAATACCATGAGTTGTGTGGTGTCGCTTTGTTGCAGGAATTTATGTATAGGTTGGGGGGGTTGCCCTTCCAGCAGATATCATGCACATGCAGCCCACTACCAAAACCAGCACTTTTGTGGCTTTTGTGACTTTTGTGGTGTTTTAATGTATTTTTAATCTTTTGTTGGGAGCCACCCAGAATGGCTGGGGAAACCCAGCCAGATGGACGGGGTATAAATTATTATTATTATTATTATTATTATTATTATTATTATTATTATTATTACCAGGTCCGGTCAGCGACTACAGTGGACTCTTAGGCATTGCCAAAAGGGGCGGGCACATATTTGCATAAAATCTGCATGAGCTGCTTTATCGATGCTGTAAGTTTAGAACAAAGTCCTACAATGTAAATAGAAATATAGTACATCTTGCCCTTGTTGAGGATAGTTTGGCCTGATGGCCTGTATGCTTGCTTATTCTGAAAGATATTTATTAAAGTTTTTAAAATATAACAATGAAAATGAAAAAAAGAAAAAAATACAAAATACAGCATAAAAACAGTTTAAAAAAACACAAATAATTTTCCATAGCATATCTTCCTTACACTTATTTCCCCAGACCTCCTCATACCTCCCTTCTTTGTATTCCACTTCAATTTGTTAGTTCAGCAAATCCTTACCATTAAGCTTTTACCCATTTGTAAATCTTTTTTTTCGTATCTCCTAAAGCATTACAGCTGAAAACCCCTTAGTTTCTATCCAACATCTTTCTAACATTCATTAATTTTACAATATTTCTGTAAGTAGTCTTTAAATTTCTTCCAGTCTTCTTTCACCATCTCTTCTCCCTGGTCTCGGATTCTGCCAGTCATTTCTGCCAATTCCATGTAGTCGATATGCTTGCTTATTCTGTTGCCCAGGTGCTGAGAGTTGCTTGGCAGCTACTAGGCTCACCTGTGACCAGGTGAGCTTAGTGCCTGCTCTGTGTGCTGTCCAGGTGTTAACAGTTGGTGGGCATATCAAAGTCCCTCCATCCCACTTTTTGTAGTCTTTAACTTTAGACAGGTCTTTGACAGGACGGCCCCGTCGAATAGAGGGCCCTTTGAAATAAGGAGGAAGGGAAAGGAGATTGTTAGACGCTTTGAGACTCCTTAAAGGTAAAGGGGACCCTTGATCATTAGGTGTAGTTGTGGCCGACTCTGGGGTTCCGGCGCTCATCTCGCTTTATTGGCCAAGGGAGCCGGCGTTCAGCTTCCGGGTCATGTGGCCAGCATGACTGAGCTATTCTGGCGAACCAGAGCAGCGCACGGAAACGCCATTTACCTTCCCACCGGAGTGGTACCTAATTATCTACTTGCACTGGTGTGCTTTCGAACTGCTAGGTTGGCAGCAGCTGGGACAGAGCAACGGGAGCTCACCACCGTCACAGGGATTCGAACCACCAACCTTCTAATCAGCAAGTCCTAGGCTCAGTGGTTTAGATCACAGCGCCACCCGCCACTCCTTAAGGTAGTGATAAAGCAGGATATCAAATCCAAACTCTTCTTCTTCTTCTTCTTCTCCTCCTCCTCCTTCTTCTTCTACTACGATAGCTCTGCAAACAGAGAGCAGTTCTCTGAAAAGTAGGACACATGGCCACACTATTACAGCCTGTACTGAGCGTCGCCACTAAATATGGCTTCAAATCCTCTGCAGCGACTGGGAGTGTAGAAGTCACTGCCTTGACCAGCAGGGCAGAAGGTCAGCTGTCCAGAAAGAGCTGGCGTTTAAATCCATTCCTGTAATTGGTGTTCATCAAATAATAAGTGATATTTGGTGACCTCTGGTGGATACAACTGAAATATTCCTCTTGGCCCCAGGGAACACACTCACCTCCTTCATTTCCTCCTCAATTCAACACATCATGGACTTCTCCAAGCCCTTCTGAAGCCTCTTGTAAGGAACAGGCCAGCAGTAAATCACACTGATGGAGTTAACTCTTTATTAGCAAGAACACAATCTGTATGATGTTGTTGTTGTTTAGTCATTTAGTCGTGTCCGACTCTTCGTGACCCCCTGGACCAGAGCACGCAAGGCACTCCTGTCTTCCACTGCCTCCCGCAGTTGGGTCAAACTCATGCTGGTAGCTTCGAGAACACTGTCCAACCATCTCTGTCGTCCCCTTCTCCTTGTGCCCTCCATCTTTCCCAACATCAGGGTCTTTTGCAGGGAGTCTTCTCTTCTCATGAGGTGGCCAAAGTCTTGGAGCCTCAGCTTCAGGATCTGTCCTTCCAGTGAGCACTCAGGGCTGATTTCCTTCAGAATGGAGAGGTTTGATTTTCTTGCAGTCCATGGGACTCTCAAGAGTCTCCTCCAGCACCAGAGTTCAAAAGCATCCATTCTTCGGCGATCAGCCTTCTTGATGGTCCAGCTCTCACTTCCATACATCACTACTGGGAAAACCAGAGCTTGAACTATACGGACCTTTGTTGGACCTCCATGGACAAAGACACAGACTTGGCCAAATGTCAGGGCTAATGAGCAGAGCAGCTCGTCACCAGTAGGTCTTACCACCATTAATCAGATGAAGTTCCCACCGGCCCAGGGCTTTTTCCAAACAATTGGGGGCTTTGTCTGAGCCCAGCAAACCTCTCCACCCTTTTCAGGCCTCTTCTGGTTCTGCGTTGCAGGGGGTGGAATAGATGAACTTTGGGGTGCCTTCGATTCCAAAACCTATACTGCTGCTTTTTTTGATATTAATTTTTATTAGTTTTAAATTACAATCCAATAATAGCCTCGTTATAACAATACCAATTTATAATACAGACAATTAACACCAATAGTTCAAATAATGAATTATATACCGTATTTTTCCGTGTATAAGACATCCCCATCTATAAGATACCCCCTACTTTTGGGGTCCCCAAATTTAGAAAATGGGCATACAGTGGTGCTCCGCAAGACGGAAAACCCGCTAGACGAAAGGGTTTTCCGTTTTTCGATGCGCTTCGCAAGACGAATTTCCCTATGGGCTTGCTTCGCAAAACGAAAAAGTCTTGCGAGTCTTGCGATTTTTTTCACTCCCCCCCCCTTTTCTAAGCCGCTAAGCCGCTAATAGCCTTTTAGCCGCTAAGCCGCTAAGCCTTTAATAGCCGCTAAACCGCTAATAGCGCTAATCCGCTAATAGGGTTGCTTCGCAAGACGAAAAAACCGCTAGACGAAGAGACTCGCGGAACGGATTAATTTCGTCTTGCGAGGCACCACTGTATGCACTATCTGTGTATAAGATGCCCCCAGATTTTTAAAGTAAAAAAACCCTAGTCTTATACACAGAAAAATATGGTAATTTAGATAAGGTGGGGGCCTCCACGTGCTAGAATTGATGGCTTGATTATTTGCTTTATTTCTGCGTTCCAAAATCTTATTAATTTCCATTAGCTTCAAGTCATAATAATAATCCCTTATACAACAACTGCAATATTCATAACTTCTATTTGTGTTGCCACATTAAACGATGTACTAGTGAGGAACTCAAACGATATCCTTGTTCTTCCTGTATGTGGCAATTATTCTGTCCGTTCTTCCTGTCCTTGTAAGATGTTGCTGTTATCCATCATGCCTTGGGCGAAGCTGGTATCCCATTGTTGTTTCAGAATTTTCTCCATTGCTCCATTCTCCTTGATTCTCTGAGCTATAAAACACAGGCTTCTTCCTGTCATTTGTGGTGCTATCTTGAACAGGTACATTCAGAAGCAATCTCCGTTCAGTTTGTGATAAGAATTTTAAGGTCTTAGATATATAATAAATGTACCAACCAAGCACATACATAGATCAGCACAGGAAGACCGACCTGAAACCATTTTTTATTCCCAAACTGACCAAATATTTTCTCTGCAAGGTCAAAGGAAAATGGAAAAGCCTCCCCATTGTCTTTTCCTTCACAAATCCTGTGTTTGAATAGGGCGAGCCTGTGACCTGGCTCAGGAACTAAGTATTTATCACTACAAAAGACTGACCAGGCTCCCCAGGGTATCCAATCAAGTAAGCATTAACAGATAACCTGCCAGACAGGAGATAAACAATGCACTCAGATTTCTGCTGTAGACCGCACTTTCTGTGATGTAGGTATGATGTGTCTGGGGGGTGGTCTTGAGCTACACCCCTTATGTGGTGTATGTATGATGTTTCTGGGGGTGGTCTTGGACTCCAAGGTGGGCAATTTAAAATATCTATATAAGGACAGGCACACTTTTGTTCTGGGTCCTCCTCGTTTCCTGCCTGTGAGGGGAGCACCCTGTTGCAACAGATCAATAAAGATCAGGCTTACGAGCTGCTTTGCTTCTCAATATTCTCTGGTTGGCCTCTGTTATTTTCTCCTACCAACAGGGAACCTACGTAAGGACTCTATATGGGCTCTTGGATACCCCATAAGGGGAAAAGGGCAGATTTTGTTTAGAACAAGTTCCATGGGATTGGGTGAGCAAGTGCAGGATTGCAGCGGTCCATTCTTACAGGCAAAGCCAGGGGGCAGGGTTGGCAGCTGGCGGCGGCAGCATCCGTGAGCCAGCAAGGAAGATGGAGCTGCCATTTTCCCTGAGTTGATTCCTGCTTCTGGCACTGAAGACCTCTGCTGATGCTGACTGCTTCCGGAAAGAGAAAAGGGCGCGTGTTTCCCCTCCCTCAGCTCTGCCTAAAAAACGCGAGCGGTTGCCAGCAGAGACTGCATTGACTAAGGCTTACTCAGGCAATCGGAGAGGGAGCAAATTCAATTCCACCCAGGCGAGGAGGGACAAAGCCAGTGTCAGAATAAGAGAGACTGGGGCCTAGGGCAATGTGGATATTGAATATTCAGCCACTCATTATTGAGGGGAAGTGCGTGGGACAGGTCTCGGTGTTTCGATTTCTGGGAATGGAGTTGAGAGACGCCCTAACCGGGGGAGAAAACACCAAAGACCTGATGACGAGAGCACAGCAGAGGTTATATTTTCTGAGAATCCTCCGGGAAAACAATCTCTCCAAGGACCTGTTGATGGCATTTTACCATTGTACTGCGGAGAGTGTATTAACTTATGGTCTCTGTGTGTGGTTTGGGAGCTGCACGGTCAGGGAAAAAACAATGCTGTCCAGGGTTGTCAAGACTGCGGAGAGAATAATTGGGTGCCCTCTTCCCACCTTGGATCAAATCTATGCTTCCAGGTGCCATAAGAAAGCGGCAGAGATAGCGCAGGATAGTGCGCACCCCGGAAATGATCTCTTTCAGCTTCTGCCTTCTGGAAGAAGGCCCAGGGTTATCAAGACTAGGACTAGTCGCCTGAGAAACAGTTTCTATCCAAATGCGATTTTGGTTTTAAACGCAGTGTAAGGAGTCTCTATGGGAGTATATTGTATTTAATGATGGGGTATCAGAGTTTTTAGGGGGTTAACCAGGCTGGGATAGCAGGCTTGTTGGTTTTTGAATGTCTGACGTAGATTTTTTTCAATTTCGTTGTTTTGTATGGGACAATGACAATGAAGATTATCGTATCATATCGTATCGATGAACAGTAATGAGGAAGAAGAATGAAAGTTGGGCAAGAGGGGGGCACAGGAGAACGGAGAGCCGAAGGAATGCTCTGTTGGGAAACCCACAGCAGGGTCAGAGCAGGGTCGTGGGAGATGATGATCAACCCAAGGGCCTCATCCAAAACCCTAGTATTGTCGACACTGACTGTCAGCGGTTGTCTAGGACTGGTGGTTTCAGACCTGGAGCACCGAACCTGGGACGTATTGCATGCAGAGCAGGTGTTCCAGCACTGAGCTACAGCCCAGATAGGAACTTAGGAAGCCATCCTGGAGTAGAATCTCAGAATCGTTGAGTTGGGGGGGACCCCTAGGGGTCATCTAGTCCAACCCGCTGCAAAGCAGGAGTCTCAACTAAAGAATCCCTGACAGGTGGCCATCCGACCTCTGCTTAAAAACCTCCAAGGAAGGAGTGTTGTAAACAAAAATCTGCCCTTTTCCCCTTATGGGGTATCCAAGAGCCCATATAGAGTCCTTACATAGGTTCCCTATTGGTAGGAGAAAATAACAGAGGCCAACCAGAGAATATTGAGAAACAAAGCAGCTAGTAAGCCTGATCTTTATTGATCTGTTGCAACAGGGTGCTCCCCCTCAGCCGCAGGAGAGGAGGAGGAACCCAGAAAAATGGCGCGCAAGGCCTTATATAGACATTTTAAATTCCCTGCCCTGGAGCTCAAGACCACCCCTCCATACATCCTACATACATCACAGAAGGGGTGTAACCTAAGACCACCTCCCAGATACATCATACCTACATCACAGAAAAGGCTGTCTACAGCAGAAATCTGAGTGCATTGTTTATCTCACCTGACAGGTTACCTGTTTAATGGTCACTTGATTGGATACCCTGGGGAGCCTGGTCAGTCTTTTGTAATGATAAATACTTAGTTCCTGGGCCAGGTCACAGTCTCACACCCTATTCATTTCTTAAATGTGCCCTTAAGACAGGATTTGTGAAGGAAAAAGACAATGGGGAGATTTCCCACTTTGACCTTGCAGAGAAATAATTGAGGTCAATTTGTTCAGGACTTTTTTTCTGTGGGGTTTTCAGACATGTTGTTTATATATATATATATATTTATGTATGTGTTTGCTTGGTATATTTATGAACATTTATTACATATCTAAGACTTTAAAATTCCTATCACAGGGCAGCCCACCACCTTCGGAGGGAGTCTGTTCCACCGTCTCTTAGTGTCAGAAAGTCAGAGCATTGGCCCATTTAGCTCACTGCTGCTTGCACTGGCTGGCAGCAGATCTCCAGGGCTAGTCCCCAAAACAATGGGCTTTCTCCCTTCAAGTTCAGAACATCCCAGGGAAACTTCAACCATTTCCTGGTCAAGACCTCCTGTCATGGGAAACATCAGCCAGCCTTCTGGAGCCATTGAGCAAGAATCTTAGCAAATAGCCCCTGTTTGTCGCATTTCATTTCTTCCTGAACAGTTCCTGAACCCCGGCTACCTGCTCTCTGTACCTGACCGTTGCATCTGATGAAATGGAAAATCCAGGAAAACTTTGGTTGCCCACCCTGTGGGACTCCCTCCCATCAGATGACAAGGAGATAAAGAACTACACAACTTTGGGAAGACATCTGAAGGCAGACCTGTATCTGGAAGTTTTTAATGTTTGACATTTTAGTATGTTTTTCTGTTTTGCTGGCAGCCGCCCAGAGTGGCTGGGGAAACCCAGCCAGATGGGCGGGGTCAAAATAAAATATCCTTATCCTTATCGTTGTTACTATTTATTTGCACACGTGCACACCCTTTTGTCGAGAAAGCAATTCCACATTGCCCTAGGCCCCATTAAAGGGGTTGATTTTCTCACACAATCCAGGTCTGTTCAAGATCTCCTTCGTTATGTTAAGTACCTGTATGTTGCTGCAGAAAATAAAGATCTGGAGATCTGGAAGGGGGCTTGTCTTTTTTGTCCCCGCCCCTGCTGCCAGCTAGTGCTGTCGCCATCAATAAGTCCGTGTTGAAATAAAAAATTAAGGTATATATATATATATATATATGTGTGTGTGTGTGTGTGTGTAATTGCAGCACTGTACACAGCAGTAGTAGCACGAACTTGTCCATGGCTTGTGGTGCAAGTCTTCAAGTGTCTACGGATACGACCCACTGGGAACTGAAGTCCAACTCTTTGTGAGTGAGACATTGCCTTTGCCTTAGCCTTTCCACTGTCCTTGCCAGCCTTGCCTCCAGCCCTGTGAGGACCGGTCCCGATTCTGAGCTAAAGTCGCCTCAGAAAGTCGACAGACAACCGCTCATCTCGCTTTTCAGGCCACAGACAGCTTTCCAGTTCACGCGGCCAGCAGGACTAAACCGCTTCTGGCACAATGGGACACCATGACGTGTGCAGAGCGCACGGAAACGCCACTTACCTTCCCGCCACAGTGGTACCTATTTATCTACTTGTGCTGGTGTGCTTTTGAACTGCTAGGTTGGCAGGAGCTGGGACAGAGCAATGGGACATCAGGGGAATCGAACCGCCGATCTTCTGATGAAATCAAACCGCGGGAGAATAACACAAAATGGATGCTGTGGTTGCCAAGACACTATGCAAAATGGCTGCCATGTCACTAGAGCAGGAAAAAGGGCCACAAAATGGAGTGGCTGTGCCCCCCCCCCATTAGCCCCTTCCCAGCAATGGTATGTTAATGGAGAAATCTGAGGGCTCCCTTGGAGAAAAAACAAGGACACCAGCCAGGAATACCAGAGCAAAACAGCAGCCAGTAGGCTTGGTCCTTATTGAAGACTGTCGCAATAGAACTCCCACCTGCCACCAAGTGGAACAAGATGGAAGCCCCGAAAAAAAGAGAACCCAAACTTTTATTAGCTGCTAATCCCCATGTTAACCCCCCCCCAAACTACATCACTCATACATCACGGTTACATCATGAAAGGGGAGGTCTGGTGGCCGTAATCTGAGCATCCTGGACTCTGCCCCATGGTTCCCCTTGCCCTCCACCAAACACCCATCAAGTGTAACAAAAGAGATACAGTATTTACATTTCCCTGTTTCCCAGCCAAGTTCATCACACCCTTTTGTCTTCATCTGAGTTGGTTCTTTCTGGAATGGCTACCTGTCTGGCACTCAGGTATCAGGATGCCAGGGATTATCACTCAGGCAGAGGGGCTGCTGAGTAGATGAGCTCACATGTCCATATGAATTTCTGAAGTTTTCCCAGTGAGCCAGTACATAGATCCATTGATCAGTGAATTCTTACATTTGGTATTGCAGCAAAGGCCCTTTGAATAGATAGGAAGAAACTGTGATGAAGTGTTTTGTAGGGACAAATCACAAGTCACAAAAGCAATTGTGCTGATTTTAGTAGTGGGATGCATGTGCATGATATCTGCTGGAGGGGCAACCTTTCCCCCCCCCCCCCAACCTATACATGAATTCCTGTAACACACGAAAACGCCATTTACCTTCCCGCCGGAGCGGTACCTATTTATCTACTTGTACTGGTGTGCTTTAGAACTGCTAGCTTGGCAGGAGGTGGGAAAGACATTGTCTCGAAAGACAGTGGAGTGCGCCTCTGGGGATGAAATCAAACCATGGGAGAATGACACAAAATGGATGCTGTGGTTGCCAAGACACTATGCAAAATGGCTGCCACGTCACAAAAGCAGGAAAAAGGGCCGCAAAATGGAGCGGTTGTGGCCCCCCATTAGCCCCTTCCCAGCAATGGGGGGGGGGAGCAACTAAGCCAGCCATGGCACCCCCTCACTAAGGGGAGGTCTTTAACCCTTTCCTCCTTTCAGAACAGAAGGGAGGGTGGGCGTCCAGCAAAATGTGTGGTTGCTCTGTCAGGACTCCAAACATCCTGGGTAGAACCTTTTAAAGTTTTTTTTTTAAAAAAAATAATATTTTATTAGGTTTTATCCATTAAAAAGTTTAGAAAAATACAAAAAAACGAAAAAGATACATAATTACAAAATAGACTAATACAGACATTAAACACAAAAAAGAAAAGAGCACATATAAAAAGACAAAAATTCCTTCTTTCTTAATTTCTCCTCTTTGATTAACTTATTTTCCTGACTCCCTCGCATCTCCCATTTTTGTATCCCTTTTAAAAGTTAGTTCAGCAAATTCATATCCTGTTAGTCTATCTATATATTAATCCAATCTTGCATTTTACCTTGTTGCTAAAACCCCTGCAATTCATTTCAATGTCCTCAACATTCAAAAATTTTACAATATTTCTGCAAATACATTTTAAATTTCCTCCAATCTTCTTCCACCAACTCTTCTCCCTGATCTCGGATTCTGCCAGTCATTTCTGCCATCTCCATGTAGTCTTGAACCTTTTAAAGTTTAAAAGGTGCAAGGAGATAGGATAATAATATATCAAGGATGGTGAAATATACTCGGAGTCGAGAGTGGATTTCATGCTCTTTATTCAGCTCAAAGTGGTGAGGAGGAATAAAAGTTCCCCCAGAATGTCTGCTTTATATACATTATTTACACAATGGGCCCCACGTGATTGGCTAATTCCAGGATTCTCCTGTAGGCCAATCAGGTTGTGGATTCACTTCCATCTGGAGCTGGATTGGGTGGCTCCTGTGGACCAATCAGACTGCTGCATTCTGGGTCCTATTCAACTCAGTACATAACAGATGGAGTAACAAATAAAGTGAATAACACAACAATAAGAAAAATAATACAGTAGTAGGTAAAGAAGATCACACACGGGTGGAGGGAAGTACTGGGTTGTGGGGGAGGGAGGTGAAGGGGTTACCTGTGTAGCAGGAACCCCCCCAATCATTCTGTTTGTACAAACTTCACACACACTCACACTCACACACTACATACGCCACATTTCTGTTATAAATTCATAGAAAATCAACCATACATCGGATTTGCACTGTTCCATTTTTATTTTACTCCATATGACAAGGACTATCAAAGGGGGGTGGCTTGGTTCTGGTCAGCCATAATCCCTTCACCATCCCAGCACATCCACAGGAGCCCTGCCCAGTTGCTATGTCAACCCTGATGATCCCAGACAGAAGACAATCAAGATCACAAAGAACTTGCATATGGGAGTGGATTCAGCATGGACTGAAACAAAGGACAATGATCAGATCTTCCCTCTGGGGGCAGGAAACTGCAAACTCCCCTCTGTCACCTGGAAGTGACTCATGGGGAGGGGGAAAGGAGGAACCAGCCAGGTGACAGGACACTCAGGTTACCACCACAACTCCTCCCTCAACCCCTCCTTTCTGTAATGTATGCATGATGTTTCTGGGGGTGGGCTTGACCTAGAGGATGGGAATTTCAAAAGTTTTTATAAGGTCTTGCAGACCATCTTTCTGGGTCTTTCCTCTCTCCTGCAAGTGAGGGGAACACCCTGTTGCAACAGTTCAATAAAGGCCAAGCCTACAGGCTGCTGTTTTGCTCCAAGTTATCCTGGTTGGTGTCTTTGTTTTTGTCCAAGGGAGCCCTCGGATTTTTTCCGGTAACACCTGAAATTGTTAAAGATTGGTATAGTATTTAAGAGATTTAAATTTTTATAAAGATTCTATAAGGAAAGCAGAAAGCAACAAGAAACATCAAGTAAAGATATTGGAGAGGATGAAATGAAAACATGAGACTTATGGTTTTGTTACATATGATTTTATTTTGGAGTTGTCTGCTTATTTTGGAGTTGCTTGTTGTAAAGAATGTATATAATTTAATTTAAAAAAACAAACACCCTGGGTAGAACCCGGGTCAAGCCAGTCACACACGCTGCTTTCCTCTGGATCGTCGAATCGTACACTTGGAGGGGCCCACGAGGGACATCTAGTCCGACCCCGTGAATCTTTTGCCCAAGGTGGATCAAATACTTCCCCCCCCCTCGCTGTAAGGGGTCCATGTTTCACAAGCGTACAGTAAGGTTGGTAGTACAATAGCTTTGTGAACAAGCGTTTTGGTTTCCCTGCGAATCCGATGAACCTCATTGCTAATTTCATGCCGTTCACCGCCGTTGCATATTCCTCACGCGCTTTTCACGGCGGCAGCGCGGACATTTTTGCAAATAAAATAAAAAACCGACACCCAACACCGTCGCCCGACCCCACTCATCTTTCCCCCCTCCACCTCTTTCCCCCTTTTCTTCCCAATGTCTCAACAAATGAAACTGATTTATAAAAATATTAGATGGGAAAAGAAAATACGAGAGAGGCATTGCAAGCACTTTGGTAAAACGATAAAATCTTTAATAATAATAAAAATTTAAAAACCGACACCCGTGTACGCATGCGCGTCTGAACCCGCGTACCCTTGACACGCGACCCGGGGCGCGGCCCCTTTAAGAGCCTCCCTCGCTCCTCCGCTGGACTTTAAAACAGGTGGCGCTTCGGGGGGGAAAACGATACACAACGTTCTAAGAACGCAGAAAGAGGCGAGTGAGCGGGAGAGAGGCCAATAGGAAGCGAGGGGGCGGCGGGCGCAGCCAATGGGCGAGGAGGGGGGCGGGGCAAACCTTGCTGGGCTGCAAAAACTGGAGCTGGTGGAATTTCGGGTTAATGATCAGCCGCCGAGCCAGGATCGGTGCGGGTCCGGCCAGGATGGCCCTGCGCGACCAGCAACCTGGGCGATAGGGCCGCAGCCATGGCCCAGAGGCTGGTGGGGGGCTCGTCTGCCCCCCAGGGGGAAGACTTCTCCTTCGTCAGCCCCCTGGTCAAATACCTGCTCTTCTTCTTCAACATGGTTTTCTGGGTGAGCGCGGCAACGGGAGGGTTAAACTCGCACGGATCGGACCCGCTGGCCCACCTGGTTCAGCGTTGCCTGCACTGGCTGGCAGCAGCGGCTCTGCAGGGAGGGCTTGTGGGGGGGGGCAATTCTCGGCTCTACTCGGGAGGAGGTGGCATTGGGATCGGGGCTAAGTTGAGCCTTGAACCATCTGCATGCACAATGGGAGGGGGGGCCTCTGCGGTCTCCTTCGGGGCCTCTGAGGCACGTGAGGATGTGCACACACGTGTCTGCGCTGGTCCAGGGGTGGTGCGTCGAATGGAATGTGCGGGTTCCGTTTTCGCCTTTGAAAGATAGAGAGAGCACTATAATTGCTCTGTTGCTTCGCCTCCATTAAGCGTCTTGTGTGAACGCACTGCGGTGCCCCTGGAGTCGGTAATAGGAGTGATGCTATCTGATGTTATTGCAGTGATTTCCAAGCTTGACGGGGAATGCTTTCTCAAATTCGTGTTCACCAGGTGTCTTAATTGAGATCTGTTGTTTAGTCGTTTAGTCCTGCCCGACTCTTCGTGACCCCCTGGACCAGAGCACGCCAGGCACTCCTGTCTTCCACTGCCTCCCGCAGTTTGGTCAAACTCATGCTGGTTTCTTCGAGAACACTGTCCCACCATCTCGTCCGCTGTCGTCCCCTTCTCCTTGTCCCTCCATCTTTCCCAACATCAGGGTCTTTTCCAGGGAGTCTTCTCTTCTCATGAGGTGGCCAAAGTCTTGGAGCCTCAGCTTCAGGATCTGTCCTTCCAGTGAGCACTCAGGGCTGATTTCCTTCAGAATGGAGAGGTCTGATCTTCTTGCAGTCCATGGGACTCTCAAGAGTCTCCTCCAGCACCAGAATTCAAAAGCCTCCATTCTTCGGCAATCAGCCTTCTTGATGGTCCAGCTCTCACTTCCATACATCACTACTGGGAAAACCATAGCTTTAACTATATGGCTCTTTGTTGGCAAGGTGATGTCTCTGCTTTTTAAGATGCTCTCTAGGTTTGTCATTGCGTAATTGAGATACATGCTCCTTAATTGAGATATATACTGTCATTCTGAATTTGTAATGTAATTTAATGGCCTTTATGGGGTATTCCAGCCCCCACTCCACGAGTTTTCTTGGCTCTTTTTATTCTTTTTTTAAAAAAAAAAAAACTAGTGTAATTTGTTGCATTTCGCCCTTATTAGCCTCCTTGAAGCTTTGCCATCAAACTGTGATCAAATCTAAATGGCAACAAGGTAAAGGTAAAGGGACCCCTGACCATTAGGTCCAGTCATGACAGACTCTGGGGTTGCGGCACTCATCTCGCTTTATTGGCCGAGGGAGCCGGCGTACAGCTTCTGTCTGGGTCATTTGGCCAGCATGACTAAGCCGCTTCTGGCGAACCAGAGCAGCGCATGGAAACACCATTTACCTGCCCGCCAGAGTGGTACCTATTTATCTACTTGCACTTTGAGGTGCTTTTGAACTGCTAGGTTGGCAGGAGCAGGGACCGAGCAACGGGAGCTCACCCCGTCACGGGGATTCGAACCGCCGACCTTCTGATTGGCAAGTCCTAGGCTCTGTGGTTTAACCCATAGCGCCACCCGCGTCCCTATGGCAACAAAGCAGGATATAAATCCAACTCACATGATGTGAAAAGGTTACTTTTGACCTTGAGTCAAACTCAGAGTAGACCCATTGGAATAAATGGACTTAAGCGGGCTTGCTCCGAGTTTGGCGGACGTTGCTCAAAACGACTTCTCTACCCGTTGCCATTTATTAACTTATGTCCTGTTTAATGGCCTAAAGTGGTTTGGAATGCTAAAACCATTGACACACACACAAAAAAGGCACAATTAAACAATTCCTTCAAAACATGAAAATGAGCACCCATAATTAAATGTGCAAAAATTTCAGCCCAGTAAAACAATTAACATTTTGTTCTAATTATACACCGTTTCTGAGTAACTGCATGGCGCATAACTCCAGTTTTAAAAAATTGGGCTATGCGCTTTGCTCCAGATATCAAAAATTTGGAAGCGCTTCTCTCAAGTTGCACTTTTCAGTGCAATGCATTGCAGGGTGTTGTTTTTTTCTCTAGAAAACTCTGGTTGTAGTGTCTCCGTTAATTCCTATTTGAGCGCGAGCTTTTCCTCGCCTTCTGCATCTCATCCTGACCTTCCAGGCCACTTTGTCCAATTAACTGTTTCCATTAGAAGGCCTCTTTATCCTGGATTAGTTTTAATTTAAATCCTTAGTTAACCAGTTCATCTGCCTCTGTATGGGGATAGGCAATTACCGAAGCGCTTGTAATTGCTCCTGGAGGCTGTAATCAGCTTTTAGGTGAGCGCGGTAATTTCGTTCAGGCTGTGGCAGCGCCTGCCGATTCCCCCTTTGCCGAAACTCTCCTCTGCTTTTATTTATTGGAATAAATAAATTTATTGGAATAAATAAATGGTCCGCTCATCCGTAGCTCGCTGGCTTTCTGGCCAGAAGGTCCCCAGCACCTCCCAGTTCAAAGGCAATGGGGGCAGCTGGTGATGGGAACTGGGACCACATGGAGAGCTCCTGTCTGCTGCATGGTATTCGCTCAGCAGCCAAAATGGTGTCCTCTGGTGCGGAACTACAACTCCCATCATCCCTGCCCATTGGCAATACTGGCTGGGGCTGATGGGAGCTGTAGTCCACAAACATCTGGCATGAACCACATTGTTATTTTCACCCATGTACAACTACTCCTTCCATGCGCCTGTTTTAAAGTTTTGTTTTCCATCTTTAAATTTTTGCTTGTTAGAATTGTCGTATCTGTTTTATGTACATCTTTGTTTCCCTAACTTGGGTCTCCATCTGTTGGTGGGGGTTTTTTGGGACTACAACTCCCATCATTCCTAGCTAGCAACACCAGTGGTCAGGAATGATGGGAATTGTAGTCCAGAAAAAGCAGCTGGAGACCCAGTTTGGGGAAAACACTAATATGTGTTATAAAACCATTCTGCTCATTGTGTGTTTCTGTTCCTGTGTGAGTAGATTGAGGCTGAATCCTGACAAGATAGAAGTACTGTTTTGGGGGGACAGGAGGTGGGTGGGTGTGGGGGATTCCCTGGTCCTGAATGGGATAACTGTTCCCCTGAAGGACCAGGTGCGCAGCCTGGAAGTCATTTTGGACTCACAGCTGTCCATGGAGGCACAGGTCAATTCTGTGTCCAGGGCAGCTGCCTATCAGCTCCATCTAGTACGCAGGATGAGACCCTACCTGCCCACAGACTGTCTCGCCAGAGTGGTGCATGCTCTAGTTATCTCTCACTTGAACTACTGCAATGCGCTCTATGTGGGGCTACCTTTGAAGGTGACCCGGAAACTACAACTAATCCAGAATGTGGCAGCTAGACTGGGGACTGAGAGCGGCCGCCGAGACCATATAACACGGGTCTTGAAAGACCTACACTGGCTCCTGGTACATTTCCAAGCACAATTCAAAGTGTTGGTGCTGACCTTGAAAGCCCTAAACGGCCTCGGTCCTGTATACCTGAAGGAGCGTCTCCACCCACATCGTTCAGCCCGGACACTGAGGTCCAGCTCCGAGGACCTTCTGGCGGTTCCCTCACTGCGAGAAGCCAAGTTACAGGGAACCAGGCAGAGGGCCTTCTCGGTGGTGGCACCCGCCCTGGGCGGCTTCCAACAAAATATTAAAATACAGTAATGCATCAAACATTAAAAGCTTCCCTAAACAGGGCTGCCTTCAAATGTCTTCTAAAAGTCTGGTAGTTGTTGTTCTCTTTGACATCTGATGGGAGGGCGTTCCACAGGGCAGGTGCCACCACTGAGAAGGCCCTCTGCCTGGTTCCCTGTAACCTTGCTTCTCGCAGTGAGGGAATCACCATGAGTAGAATGTGTCCTTTTATTTAAAATGCATCTCTGGGTTATTTGTGGGACCTGCCTGGTGTTTTTACATGAGTATACTGTGTCTTTTTATTTACTAAAATGCATCTCTGGGTTATTTGTGGGGCATAGGAATTTGTTCATTATTATTTTTCCAAAATATAGTCCGGCCCCCCACAAGGTTTGAGGGACAGTGGACCGGCCCCCTGCTGAAAAAGTTTGCTGAACCCTGTTCTATGGTCTATCTCAGTGTTTCCCAACCTTTTTTGGGCAAAGGCACACTTGTTTGATGAAAAAAATCTCGAGGCACACCACCATTACAGCCCCGTGACGTCAGCGCGCAGCGTCGCGCCGGGAGGGACGCACGAAAGTGTAAGTTTCTATTTACAGTGTGCTCTCCCAAAGACCTTAACCGTGTAGGTATATGGCCAGGAAAAGTAACAGTTGCATTAGCAGTCAGGTTACATTATTTTGACAAGCAGCCGAAGAAGTGAATCTTCCACAAAGCGGCCTGTAGAGGGATGTGTGCGTGTTTTGTTGCTGCAAAGATCAGGACACCCCCACTCCCCGCAAAAGTACTTGGTATTAGGCGCATTTTCATCGGGCTTTTCCTTGCAATGCACAACAAGAGGAGTGATGTAAAAGCAGGTCGGGGCCCGTGTCGGACTCGGGTTCACACGTTAAGTGTTGGCCACCCTGCCAGCACTTTGGATCGGCAAAAAATAACACGGGTTTTATTATTATTATTATTGCGCCTGCATTGACGTCAGCTCATGTCTGGGCGCTGGTGTGCGCAGGGCCGCACTATCGACTGACCGCCGCGGAGCTGATAAGGGCGGGTTTTGTTGCAATTCCTCGGGTAGAGGAGGAGGAGGCCGGTCGGTGAGACGGCGAGCTCGGCACGTCGGGGAGCTCCGTAACTTGAGCCGAGCAGTCCAGCCGCAGCCAGAACTCACACGGCGAGCTCGGCTGGGTCCTAGCGCCTCCCGGGTTCCCAGCCGTGTAAATTGCTGCGGGAATTGCATCACGAGCGAGGGGGGAGGGAGGGGAGAGGAAGCACCCGGAGCTGCTGCAAAAAAGCATATCGTTTCATCAGAAAGAAGGAAACTCCATATAATAAACTGCAGGAGGGCTTAAGGCCGGACTGACTCACCCGAGGCGCTCGCCGCCGCCGCCCCGCCTCTCGCCGCCCGACTCGCCCGCCTCCCTCCCACGGAGGTAGGCTGGTGTGCCGTGGGAGGGAGGCGGGCGAGTCGGGCGGCGAGCACACGCGGGGCGGCGAGCGAGCTCCCTCCCACATCCCATCGCCGCTCGCTTCGGCCGGCCTACTGGGCTGTCGCAGGCGGAAGGCCTGCGCATGCGCGAGGTTTTCGCGCCTTCCTCCAGTAGGCTGGCCGAAGCGAGCGGCGATGGGATGTGGGAGCTCGCTCGCTCGCCGCCCCGCGTGTGCTCGCCGCCGCCGCCCCGCCTCTCGCCGCCCGACTCGCCCGTCTCCCTCCCACGGAACACAAGGCAACGTTCGGCGGCACACTAGTGTGCCGCGGAACACCGGTTGGGGAACACTGGTCTATCTGTATGTTTCTCACCAGATGCACAGACAGAAACCTGGCGCAGGAGGCACGTACACTTAGAATGAAATGATTCATTTTTTTGAAATGTGAAAATTGCATCTGTATTTTTTTAACGTGGCAAAACTAACATCGGAAACGGCTGTTGCAGGGTCATGTCCAAAAAATAGCCCTACGAGAATGTGCTGTCAACACAGGGATTTCTGCTCACGCAGAGAAGTCCTGTCCCCCTTTCCCCCCTGCGTACCCCTTAAAATCTGTGTTAGGGCTTCTTCCAACCCTCCGGAGCAGATTTGGGGAGGGAGATCTCAATTGTGCAAGTAATGGATGGAAGCAGGGAACTGGATACTTCCTGACCAACTGAGTTTCATGATCATATATCACCGGTGCTCGTAGGATTTCAGCCTGGTGACGGGATACGTTTGGCAAGGAGGAGGGTGAAAGTGGGGCATGTTCTTGCTGTTGTCGTTTTAAAAAATGAGGAAACAACTGATGAATGCAAAGGAAGAATGCATGGCCACAAAACTGAGGAACCGTCCACAGATTGCTAGGAAGCACAGGCCACAGAGTTTTCCCACATGTCTCGCGTCTTCTAGGTACTGAAAGCAGTTTTCTGTTTGCCATGTTGCTTCCTCCAGGCAAAGGCCCATCCACAGAAAACCCAATTAGCGTTTGCTCCAATTCAGAGGTAAAAAACAGTCTTTTCCAAGGGAAAGGGGTGGGAGCAAGCGGAATTGTGGATGACCTCGGATTTGAACATGTGGCATATTTCCATCGCCGCCGTATTAAGCAGTTAGTCCCTTACCTCTCTCGCCCTGATCTGGCCACTGTGATCCACACGACCGTCACCTCCAGGCTTGATTATTGTAACTTGCTCTACGCGGGGCTGCCCTTGAAGCTGACCCAGAAACTCCAGCAGGTGCAGAATGCCGCGGCGAGGCTCCTTACGGGGTCCTTGCCGCGGGATCACATTCATCCAGTGCTTGACCAACTGCACTGGCTCCCGGTGGAGTCCAGGGTCAGGTTTAAGGTGCTGGTTTTGACCTTAAAGCCCTCTGGGACCGCCTCTCCCGGTATGCCCCGCGGAGGACCTTAAGGTCCACAAATGACAACCCTTTGGAAGTCCCAAGCCACAAGGTGCTTAGATTGGTCTCAACTAGGCCCAGGGCCTTTTCAGTACTGGCCCCGACTTGGTGGAACGCTCTGTCACAAGAGACTAGGGCCCTGTGGGACTGGACATCTTTCCACAGGGCCTGCAAGACAGAGCTGTTCCGCCTGGCCTTTGGTTTGGACTCACTCTGACCCTTATGTTTCCCTCCCCTTATGGTCTTGATCCATGGGCTACTTTTAAAAAGAGGCTGCATTTAAATTGCATTTTAACCTGTATTTTAAATTGGTTCCCTCCCCCCCTCCCCCATTATGTTTTTACTGTAATTTTACTGGTGTTAGCCGCCCTGAGCCTGGCTCTGGCTGGGGTATAAATATTTTTTATTATTATTATTGCTGCATTTTTACCTTTTTACCTGCATTTTAGCTGGAGATAAACAACTACCTGACATTTAAAGACATCTGAAGGCAGCCCTGTTTTTAAAAAAATGGGAAATGGAACCATAAAACAGGCACATGGAATGAGTGGTTGTGCACAAGTTGAAGTAGCAAAAGCCCACAAAGTTCTGCTATGAGGCTGTAAGAAGAAAAGGAAAGCAGTTTGTGCCAAGGGTTTTTCCTTCCTTCTCTCACTCTCTTTCTCTTTCTCTTTCTCCACCCCTCTTTTCTTTCCTGTCCTCCTCCTTCAAAGAGAACTCTCCCCCCCCCCAGGTGTCAATACAATTGCAGGAGCTAATTGCAGCCACTTAAGCACCAATGCTTTCAAATCCCACGCTTTTCAATGCCAGGAGGGGAAAAAGGTGACTCTTGACAAATGATCCCTTTGCTGCTGCAAGGAAGGAGGAAAGGGTTTTTGAAAAGGGCAGGCTGCATTTTGGGTGCCAGAGTGATGCTATTCAGCAGCCGGTACCTGGTGAGCAGGGAGGGTAGGCCAACTAAGGCCCAGGGACCGGATGCAGCCCAATCACCTTCTAAATCTGGCCTGAGGTCCGGGAATCTGTGTGTTTTTACATGAGTGTTGTTGTTGTTGTTTAGTCGTTTAGTCGTGTCCGACTCCTCGTGACCCCCTGGACCAGAGCATGCCAGGCACTTCTGTCTTCCACTGCCTCCCACACTTTGGTCAAACTCATGTTAGTAGCTTCGAGAACACTGTCCCACCATCTCATCCTCTGTCGTCCCCTTCTCCTTGTGCCCTCCATCTTTCCCAACACCAGGGTCTTTTCCAGGGAGTCTTCTCTTCTCATGAGGTGGCCAAAGTCTTGGAGCCTCAGCTTCAGGATCTGTCCTTCCAGTGAGCACTCAAGAAGAAGAAGAAGAAGAAGAGTTTGGATTTGATATCCCGCCTTTCACTCCCCTTCAGGAGTCTCAAAGCGGCTAACATTCTCCTTTCCCTTCCTTCCCCACAACAAACACTCTGTGAAGTAAGTGGGGCTGAGAGACTTCAAAGAAGTGTGACTGGCCCAAGGTCACCCAGCAGCTGCATGTGGAGGAGCGGAGACACAAACCCGGTTTCCCAGATTATGTGACTACCGCTCTTAACCACTACACCACACTGGCTCACACTCAGGGCTGATTTCCTTAAGAATGGAGAGGTTTGATCTTCTTGCAGTCCATGGGACTCTCAAGAGTCTCCTCCAGCACCAGAATTCAAAAGCATCCATTCTTCAGCGATCAGTCTTCTTTATGGTCCAGCTCTCACTTCCATACATCACTACTGGGGAAACCATAGTTTTAACTATATGGCTCTTTGTTGGCAAGTTGATGTCTCTGCCTTTTAAGATGCTGTCTAGGTTTGTCATAGCTTTTCTCCCAAGAAGCAGGCGTCTTTTAATTTTGTGACTGCTCTCACTGCCTCCATTTCTTCCCCTTCCGTTTGCCAGGAGGTGATGGGCCCAGTGGCCATGATCTTAGTTTTTTTGATGTTGAGCTTCAGACCATAATTTGCGCTCTTCTCTTACATGAGTAGAATGTGTGTTTTTTAAAAAATGCATCTCTGGGTTACTTGTGGGGCTTGCCTGGTGTTTTTACATGAGTAGAATGTGTGCTTTTGTTTAATAATAATTTATTATTTATACCCCGCCCATCTGGCTGGGTTTCCCCAGCCACTCTGGGCAGCTTCCAACAAAGTATTAAAATACAGTAGTCCATTAAACATTAAAAGCTTCCCTAAACAGGGCTGCCTTCAGATGTCTTCTAAAAGTCTGCTAGTTGTTCTTCTCTTTGACATCTGATGGGAGGGCATTCCACAGGGCGGGTGCCACTACTGAGAAGGCCCTCTGCCTGGTTCCCTGTAGCTTTGCTTCTCGCAGGGAGGGAAACGCCAGAAGGCCCTCGGAGCTGGACCTCAGTGTCCAGGCAGAACAATAGGGGTGGAGACGCTCCTTCAGGTCTACTCGGATGAAGCCGTGGCTTAAGAAGACTCTGGCCTGGCGCTCTTGACACTCTGGGCTTTTTTGTCTTGGCAGGTGATCTCCATGGCGATGGTGGCAGTGGGAGTCTATGCCCGCTTGATGAAGCACGCAGGTAAGGAGCACAAGCAGTGTGCCAAGCAAGGGCTCAAGGACTTGAAACTGTTGGGCCATGCTTCCTGAAGTGGGTGGCAGTAAGAAACAGGTGGGCACCGGAGGTCAGCCCTTCGAGTGTGTCGTTTGCTTACTTGAAACACCTTCCTCGCTTCGCTTTTCAAGCTTTACAGTCATACCTCATGTTACATTTGCTTCCTGATATGTTTTTTGTGTCCCACGGTGACCTGGAAGTACCGGAAAGGGTTACTTCCGGGTTTCGCCACTCACACATGCGCAGATGCGCAAAATGACGTCATGCGCAGAAGCAGAGAATCGCAACCCGTGCGTGCACAGATGTGGGTTGCGTTCCTTTCAGGTTGTGAACGGGGCTCCGGAACGGATCCCGTTTGCAACCAGAGGTACTACTGTATCGTTCTTTTCGCTTTCAAAGATATTTCCTTTGTATTTCCTTTGTACAGTGGTACCTCGGGTTAAGAACTTAATTCATTCTGGAGGTCCGTTCTTGGATATATAATAAATATTTATAAAGATTTTATAAATTATAACAAACATAACAATACACACACACACAAACAAAAATAACATAAAAAAGAACAAGTATAATTTCAATACCTTATTTTCTTAAAACTTATTTCACCGACCTTCTCATACCTCCCCTTTCTGCATTCCCATTTCAGAAATTTAATTCAGCAAGTCCTCACCCTTAATTTTATCTATTTATCATCCTTATTTTCCTTTGACTTAATCTTTACAGCTGTAATCCATTTAATTTCTAAACCAGCATCATTCTAACATTCATTAATTTTGCAATGTTTCTTAAGATAGTTCTTAAATTTCTTCCAATCTTCTTCCACCGACTCTTCTCCCTGGTCTCAGATTCTGCCAGTCATTTCTGCAAGTCCCATATAGTCTATCACCTTCATCTGCCATTCTTCCAAGGTGGGTAGATCCTGTGTCTTCCAATACTTTGCGATGAGTATTCTTGCTGCTGTTGTAGCATACATAAAAAATGTTCTGTCTTTCTTTTGCACCGACTGGCCGACAATACCCAGGAGAAAGGCCTCTGGTTTCTTCAGGAAGGTATATTTAAATACCTTTTTCATTTCATTATATATCATTTCCCAGAAAGCCTTAATCCTAGGGCACGTCCACCAAAGGTGAAAAAAGTACCTTCAATTTCTTTACATTTCCAACATTTATTGTCAGACAAGTGGTAATTTTTTGCAAGCTTGACTGGGGTCATGTACCACCTATAAATCATTTTCATAGTATTTTCCTTTAGGGCATTACATGCCGTAAATTTCATACCGGTGTTCCACAACTGTTCCCAGTCAGCAAACATAATGTTATGACCAATATCTTGTGCCCACTTTATCATGGCTGATTTCACTGTTTCATCTTGTGTATTCCATTTCAACAGCAAGTTATACATTCTTGACAAATTCTTAGTATTGGGTTCTAACAGTTCTGTTTCTAATTTTGATTTTTCCACCTGGAAGCCAGTTTTCCTGTCCAACTTGAAAACCTCATTCTGGAGGTCCGTTCTTAACCTGAAACTGTTCATAACCTGAGGTACCACTTTAGCTAATGGGGCCTCCTGCTGCCGCCAGAGCACAATTTCTGTTCTCATCCTGAAGCAAAGTTCTTAATCCGAGGTACTATTTCTGGGTTAGCGGAGTCTGTAACCTGAAGCATATGTAACCTGAGGTACTGTACCACTGTATTTATGATTCCAAGTTTTCCCCAAATAACCAGTTATAGCTATTGGTAATAGCTATTGATTTTCTCTTAAACTAGTCACCCTGTGCCTGTGATCGATGAAAGTTGGTGGGTGTTTAGTAAGTATAGTTGTACGTTGGACCTCGTTCCACTTCTTTCTTTTTTTTAATTGCTTTTTATTAATTTTTTCACGAACAAAAATAAAACAATCTTTTACAGTCATCATTTTATGTCATCTTATTTACACTGCGTATATTCACGCCCAGACTTCCTTTCTTGTTGTACGTTGGATCTCAAACGCATTGGCTCCCAAACGATCAAAACCCAGAAGGGAGTGTTCCAGTTTTTGACATTTTTTTTTTAAGCCGAACGTCCGATGTGGCTTCCACGGCTTCCCATTGGCTGCAGGAGCTTCCTGCAGCCAATCAAAAGCCACGCTTTGGTTTCCAAACGTTTTGGAAGTCAAACAGACTTCCAGAACGGATTCCGTTCGACTTCCAAGGTACGACTGTAGTACTTTTCATCGACATGAATGCACGGAAATGTTCTCCTTGCAATATCTGGCCTCACTGGAACAAGTTCATCCATTTTGTCGAGTTAATTAAACGACATACTTTTAATTAGATTTTGAATCATTGTTATGTTTTCCTCAGTGGGCCATGCAAACTGCTATTCTGAATAATGCTTTTTATACCGTAGGGTAGCAGGCACTGGAACCAAGCAGACAGTAGCCCAGTAAGATCTGGGACCTACTGTTTCAGTGCATTTTCTGTTTTTCAAGGCTGCAAACACCCCATAAATTTAATAACAGTTGGTTCCCCCCCACCCCCAAGAATCCCGGGAACTTTAGTTTGCTAAAGGTGCTGGACATGCTAGCTCTGTGAGGGAGTAAACTTGCTTTTTCAGGTCATCAGAGGAGTGAAACTAGCTCACTCATGCGAGGAAAGCTGGAAAATGTCCACCTTGGGATTTAAATTGTGGCTGCACCCCTGAAATTCCTCCTGCATTATTCCCAAGCACTCAGCGTTCTTGCCTCAAAAAGCAGACTCAATAAACACACAAGACGTAACCGGCTGTACGTTTGAAAAAATCAGATATACTATTCATTGTATTGAATTGTAGATTTCAACAGAAGTAGCTCATAAAGTTCAACGGAAAAAGTAGAAGACCCAGTGGATCAGTTCATTCTCTAATCAATTTACGTATAAGGTTCATATACAGTGGTACCCCGCAAGACGAACGCCTCGCGAGACGAAAAACTCGCAAAACGAAAGGTTTTTTCGTTTTCGAGTTGCCTCGCAAGACGAATTTCCCTATGGGCTTGCTTCGCAAAACGAAGCTTGCCCCGCAAGCTCCGGGGACAGCGGGTCTTCCCGCTGTCCCCGGACCTCTTTTGAAGCAAGGGGCGGCGGGGAGAAGCGATCTCCCCACAGCCCCTTGCTTCAAAAGAGGTCTGGGGACAGCGGGGAAGAAGCGATCTTCTCCCCGCAGCCCCAGGTCCGGGGACAGCGGGAAGCGCTTCCCGCTGTCCCCGGACCTCTTTTGAAGCAAGGGGCGGCGGGGAGAAGCCTGCCCCCGCCGCCCGGCTTCGGAACGATGCTCCGAAGCCGGGCGGCGGGGCGGGAACACCTTCTGAAGGCGGGCGGGGGGCGAAAGTCTTTGCTCCCCCCTGCCTGCCTGTCCCGGAGGGCTTTTGAAGGCAGGCGGGGGGGGAGCAAAGACTTTCGCCCCCCGCCCGCCTTCAGAAGAGGTCCAGGACCTCTTCTGAAGGCTGGCGGGGGGCGAAAGTCTTTGTCCCCCCTGCCTGCCTTCCCAGGGGCTTTTAAATCGCCCCGGACAGCGGAGAAGTCCTCCGCTGTCCCGGGGCGATTTTAAAATGCCGCCCGCCAGCATTTTAAGATCGCCCGGACAGCGGAGAAGTCCTCCGCTGTCCCGGGGTTTTTTAAAATGCTGGGGGTGGGAAGAAAAGCCCTTCTCCCCCCCCCCCCAGCCTTCAGAAGAGGTCCAGGGACAGACTGTCCCCGGACCTGGTCTGAAGGCGGTTTCCCTAGGAACGCATTAATTGATTTTCAATGCATTCCTATGGGAAACCGTGCATCGCAAGACGAAAAACTCGCAAGACGAAGAGACTTGCGGAACGAATTAATTTCGTCTTGCGAGGCACCACTGTATGTGAAAGTGTCTATTCCACCAGTCTGTTCATAAAGTCCAACAATCCACACGAATGTTTGTTAGAGTTCCACAGAATCCTTCCACAGAGTCTAAGACAAGGATTTCGGGAATATTAGCCTTGTTTCGCCATCCTAGGCTTTATCAGTAGTACAAACTCATATATGATATCACAGGACAAGTGGATCTTATAGCATAGTAGTAGCTACTACTACTACAGTGGTACCTCTGGATGCGAACAGGATCCATTCCGGAGCCCCGTTCACATCCTGAAAGGAACGCAAGACGCGACTGCACGTGTGCAGTTCGAATTTTGCCGCTTCCGCGCATGCGCGTGATGTCATTTTGAGCGTCTCTGCATGCGCAAGCAGCGAAACCCAGAAGTAACATGTTCCGTTACTTCCGGGTCGCCGCAGAGCGCAACCCGAAAATGCTCAACCTGAATCGTATTCATCCTGAGGTATGACTGTACTGTGAAAGGATCCACTGGGTCTTCTACGTTTTTCGTTTATGAGCTACTTCTGTTGAAATCTACAATTCAAGGCAAGAGAAACAGATGGACTATGCAGAACTGGCAAAACTGACACATAAACTACGGGAGAAGGATAACTGTGACTTTAAATAGGAATGGGGACCTTTTACAAAGTACCTAAAGACGCAACAAAGTGAATTGGACTCCTTGGCAGGCTTTGAATAAACACTCACAATTTTTTAAATTCATAATAATTACAGTGGTGCCCCGCAAGACGAATGCCTCGCAAGACGGAAAACCCGCTAGACGAAAGGGTTTTCCGTTTTGGAGGTGCTTCGCAAAACGAATTTCCTATGGGCTTGCTTCGCAAGTCAAAAATGTCTTGCGAGTTCCTGCGGTTTTTTCCCCTCCCCCCCTTTTCCCCAAGCCGCTAAGCCGCTTATCAGCTGATCCTAAGCCGCTAAGCCGCTTAACAGCTGATCTGCTAAGCGCTTATCAGCTGATCCACTAAGCCGCTAATAGCGCTAATCCGCTAATGGGCTTGCTTCGCAAGACGAAAAATCCGGAAGACAAAGAGACTCGCGGAACAGATTCTTTTCGTCTTGCGAGGCACCACTGTAGTTATATACATTAAGGACTTATACAGTTCTGTAACATGCAGAGAATAGCATTTATAGAGAAATCAGAGATTGGAACTGAGGGAAGTCGCGGGGTGGTGGTGTTTATGCGGGGGGGGGGGATGAGGGGAAAATTAAGGATGATATGTTTTAAGAGACAGTGGTACCTCGGGTTAAGTACTTAATTCATTCCGGAGGTCTGTACTTAACCTGAAACTTTTCTTAACCTGAAGCACCACTTTAGCTAATGGGGCCTCCCGCTGCCGCCACCACACGATTTCTGTTCTCAACCTGAAGCAAAGTTCTTAACCTGAAGCACTATTTCTGGGTTAGCAGAGCCTGTAACCTGAAGCGTATGTAACCTGAAGTGTATGTAACCCGAGGTACCACTGTAATATGTTTTGTTGAATTACTTAATAAAAAAGTTATATATATATATATAAAAAAAATCTACAACACAATGAATAGTATATCTTATTTTTCCAAACGTACAGCCAATTACGTCTTGTGTGTTTATTGAATATGGTTCACGTAACCAGAGCTTTGTTTTTTTAAAAAGTTTTTTATTAAATTTTAACAATGCAAAGTATAAAAGAAAAAATACAAAGACAAAGACAAAAAGAATATAAAGACACAAAATACATACTACAAAATACAACAATACAAACATTAAGCACAAAAGTACAAAATACAAAGATACATACATTAAAAACTAATAATAAAAAGAAAAACACAAAAATTCCCTCTTTCTTAATTTTACATCTTAAATTCACATATTTTCCTGACTTCCTCACGTCCCCCGTTCTTGTATCCCTTTTAAAAGTTGGTTCAGCAAATTCATAGGATGGCGAAACAGCAGATTATACATTCTTGAAAGTGTCTTAGCATTGGGTTCTAACAATTCTGTTTCTAACTTTGATTTTTCCACCTGGAAACCAATTTTTTTGTCCAAGTTATAAACCTCTCTTATTTGAAAGTAATGTAGCCAGTCTCGCACCTTCTCCTTAAGCTTGTCATAACTCTGCAATTTCAATTTATCACCTTCCTGTTCTAAAATTTCCCAGTATTTTGGCCATTTTGCCTCCATGTTGAGTTTTTTCAAAGCTTTCGCTTCCATAGGTGATAACCACCTTGGGGTTTTACTCTCCAGAAAGTCTTTATACCTTATCCAGACATTAAACGATGATTTCCTGACAATAGGGTTTCTAAATGCCTTATGTGCTTTAACCTTGCCATACCAAAGATATGCATGCCACGTAACCAGAGCTTTGTTGCTGTTTTGCTCAAAAAAGCAGACCGTTAATGCTGCCTTTTGGCCATCCCCACCTTTAAATGAAAAGAAGCACAAAACACTGTTGCTGAGGACAGAGTCATAAGAGTTGGAAGGGACACCTTAGGGTCATCTAGTCTAACCCGCTGCAACAGATAGGTGCGCTTAGCCATAGCTAGCAGGGAGAAGCTGTTGGGACGGGACGCAAATCCCTGTGTTTGACTCTGTGATCTTCCTTTCCCCCTGCAGAAGCAGCCATGGCTTGCCTCGCCGTGGACCCGGCCATCCTGCTGATCGTCGTCGGCATCCTGATGTTTTTCATCACGTTCTGCGGCTGCATCGGCTCCCTCCGGGAGAATATCTGCTTGCTGCAAACGGTGAGAACCCCTGGGCATCGTCCAGGGTAGCGCTGGCATCAGACACTTCCTGGGCATCCTTAAGCGAAGGGAGCCCTTGCCACTGGAAGTGTGCGCTTGGATTTAATAATAATAATAATAATTTATTATTTGTACCCCGCCCATCTGGCAGGGCTTCCCCAGCCACTCTGGGTGGCTTCCAACAAAAGATTAAAAATACATTAAAATGTCACACATTAAAAACTTCCCTGAACAGGGTTCCTTTCAGATGTCTTCTAAACGTCAGGTAGTTGTTTATCTCTTTGACATCTGGTGGGAGGGCGTTCCACAGGGCAGGTGCCACCACCGAGAAGGCCCTCTGCCTGGTTCCCTGTGATTTTTGGCCATCTTGGTTAATATGGATGGGTCTCCCACAATGGTTGTCCCCCCCCCCCAATTGCTCACTACAGAATGTTCCCTGACAGGGGTCCGGGATTTATCATGAAATATCTCTCCAGTCTTAGAATGTAAAACCCATTGGAGCCTTGGCCCAGTATACCTGAAGGAGCGTCTCCACCCACATCGTTCAACCCGGACACTGAGGTCCAACAGTTTGCATCTCATTGATGATGATGATGATGATGATGATGATGATGATGATAACAACAACAACAACAACAATAATAATAATAATAATTTATTTGTACCCCGCCCATCTGGCTGGGCTTCCCCAGCCACTCTGGGCGGCTTCCAACAAAGTATTAAAATACAGTGGTCCGTTAAACGTTAAAAGCTTCCCTAAAGAGGGCTGCCTTCAGATGTCTTCTCAAAGTCTGGTAGTTGTTGTTCTCTGTGACATCTGGTGGGAGGGCGTTTCACAGGGCGGGCGCCACCACCGAGAAGGCCCTCTGCCTGGTTCCCTGCAACCTCACTTCTCGCAGTGAGGGAACCGCCAGAAGGCCCTCGGAGCTGGACCTCAGTGTCTGGGCAGAACGATGGGGGTGAAGACGCTCCTTCAGGTATACTGGGCCGAGGCCATTTAGGGCTTTCAAGGTCAGCACCAACACTTTGAATTGTGCTCGGAAACGGACTGGGAGCCAATGTAGGTCTCTCAAGACCAGTGTTATGTGGTCTTGGCGGCCGCTTCCAGTCACCAGTCCAGCTGCCACATTCTGGATTAGTTGTAGTTTCCTGGTCACCTTCAAAGGTAGCCCCACGTAGAGCACATTCATTCATTCATTCATTCATTCATTCATTCATTCATTCACTGCATTCATATCCCACCATCCTTCAAGGACCTCAAGGCGGCAAACATAGTTCTCCTTCTCCCCATATTATTCTCACAACCACCCTGTGAGGTAGGCTAGATCGGAGAGTGAGTGACTGGCCACCCAGTAAACTTAATGGTTTGAAGAGGATTTGAACTCTGCTCTCCCAGTCTAACCCAGCGTTTCTCCAACTGGGGTCCCCATCCATGGTTGGACTACAACACCCATCATCCCCAACCCCTGATCCTGCTAACTAGGGATAATGGGAGTTGTAGTCCAGCAATGGTGGGGACCCCAGTTGGAGGAGCACTGCTCTAACCACTACACTGCCTTGGCTCTCGTTAGCCAAAAGAGTAGGGGAAGTTGGAGAGGCTCACCTAATAATAATAATAATAATAATAATAATAATAATAATAATAATAATAATTTATTATTTATACTTATTTATACCCTGCCCATCTGGCTGGGTTTCCCAGCCACTCTGGGTGGCTCCCAACAGAATATTAAAAACAAAAGAACAGTGGCAAGAGAAGTTGATGGATTATGTGGAACTGGCTAAACTAACGTACAAATTGTGTGAGAAGGACAACTGTGACTACAAAGAAGAATGGGAACTTTTTACAAAATACTTAAAGAAACATCAAAACGAATTGGACTCCTTGGCAGGTTTTGAATAAACGTACACAAATTTATTTGTTAATATAATAGACGGACAATTCGGAGATCTTTACGTTTTTATAACATGCAGAGAATAATATGTGTTAATAAATCAGAAAGAGGAACTGAGGGAAGTCGTAGGGGGGAGGGAGGGGTATGAGGGGGAGATGAGAGGGGGGGAAATTGGGGGGGGAAATACAGTTGTTGGAATAATTCGATATTTGAAAAAAATTTAAAATATTAAAAACACGCTAAAACATCAAATATTAAAAACTTCCCTAACAGGACTGCCTTCAGACATCTTCTAAAAGTCAGACAGTTGTTTGTTTCCTTGACATCTGCTGGGAGGGTGTTCCACAGGGCGGGTGCCACCACCGAGAAGGCCCTGTGCCTGGTTCCCTGTAACTTGGCTTCTCCCAGGGAGGGAATAGCCAGAAGGCCCTCGGAGCTGGCCCCACCCCCTTGAGCATTAACCTGCCATTGGCTCTGTGACCCTTCACTTACGAGATTCTCTCCCCTGCAGTTCTCTATCTGCCTGACGGTCATCTTCCTGCTGCAGCTGGCGTCGGGCGTCCTGGGGTTCGTCTTCTCCGACAAGGTACAGAGGCGATTGTTCTGGGTGGGGGAGAGTGGAAAGGTGGCTTGGAAGGTTTTGTGTGGCGCTGAAGTTTATTATTATTATTATTATTATTATTATTATTATTATTATTAAGTGGGCAGTGTTGTTCCCTGGAATGCCCCTAAGCTTCTCCTTTGGAGATGGGTCTTCAGGGGGTGGGGAATGGGACTTGACATGTTCAGGGTTAGAATTAAAAACAGTGGTACAGTCATACCTCGGGTTACAGACACTTCAGGTTGCGTTTTTTCGGGTTAAAGGTAAAGGTAAAGGGACCCCTGACCATTAGGTCCAGTCGTGGCCGACTCTGGGGTTGCGGCGCTCATTTTGTTTATTGGCCGAGGGAGTTGGCATACAGCTTCCAGGTCATGTGGCCAGCATGACTAAGCCGCTTCTGGAAAAACCAGAACAGCACACGGAAACGCCGTTTACCTTCCCTCCGGAGCGGTACCTAGTTATCTACTTGCACTTTGATGTGCTTTCGAACTGCTAAGTTAGCAGGAGCAGGGACAGAGCAACTCCCTCCATAGCCTTGTTCCGATTTCCTTACAGGCTCGTGGGAAAGTCAGCGAGATTGTAAACAACGCCATCGTGCACTACCGGGACGACTTGGACCTCCAGAACCTCATTGACTTTGGCCAGAAAGAGGTGAGTTTTGGTTTATAAACTGCAAGCCCTTGCCCTGCTTCCAGGTGGTTGCAAGTTGTGGTTGCACAGTGCTGGATTTATGTATAAGCTAAAGAAGCTATAGCTTAGGGCCCCACTCTCTCGGGGCCCCCCAAAAAAATTAAAGGGAAAAAAACTGGATGTACATTTCCAAAATATAAGATAAAAAACCAAATACGATAAAACCTACATACAGCAGCAGTGTTTTGTGTTGTGTAGGCTCCTATGATGTAAGTCATGGGCCCCGCCTGCTAGCCTGCTCCCTGAAATATCACTGGTTTGCTATTATTATTTCATGTT
This sequence comes from Podarcis bocagei, assembly GCF_964188305.1. NCBI lineage: Eukaryota > Metazoa > Chordata > Lepidosauria > Squamata > Lacertidae > Podarcis > Podarcis bocagei. Next base: position 7,208,820 of record NC_138135.1, read on the forward strand.
ATAGCAAGTTTCTAGAGACTAGATTATGAGTCTTTGTAAATTGTGTTTCTAAAGGAACTTTTGCTGTTGCCAAATGCCCATGTGTTTGCATTATTAAGTTTGTTATCAATAAAAAACCATTTTAAGTTAGAGCTTAATAATTATTTCACTATTAATATACTTCTTAATTGTATCTCACTGTCCCAGGGGTCCTAGTGCTGCAAAGTAGGTTTTCAGGGCTGACCTATCCTGAAAATGTGCTTTTCAAATGTGTGGGGGTCCTTATGTGTGTGGCACTGATTGGCTGGCCTCCGTGACATCACAGAAGTGCGCAGGAAAGCATCTCAGTTCTCGAAAGAAATGTTTGTCAAAATAAAAGCAATTCCTGAGCAAAATGGCTCCAAATTCCCCGCGCTCAGTCTTTTCACGGGAGGCACCTCAAACCTTTAATGAGTCCTCTTCTACTATTCTATTTTATTTTTAAAAAATTAAATTTGCATGCCGCCCTTCCAACTGTAGATTATGGTTCACAACATAGAGAAGCAAGATACAAAAAAAACCCCGCTAGCGGCCAAGCTTGTAATAATGAGAAGCAATGGAATAACTTGAGAGAATAACTTCTCGAGGAAGTGGGTACTTCGGAAGATGTGGAAACATTGAATGATAAAATCACATGGGCCCAACACACAAGAGCTCTTTTGCAATCGAATGTCACAGTTTTATTATTTGCACGACTAAAAATGCGCACAGAGGACTCTACATACTACAATGGTACCTTGGTTCTCAAATACCTTAGTTCCCAAACACCTTGGTCCCAAACTCCGAAAACCCGGAAGTAAGTGTTTTGGTTTTTGAACGTTTCTCGGAAGCCAAACGTCTGAAGCGGCTGTCGGCTATTATTTCCGAGGCGCCTGCACCAATTAGAAGTTGTGCCTTGGTTTTTGAACATTTTGGAATTCAAACAGACTTCCAGAATGGATTCAGTTTGGCGCTTTTGCTATTTATTTTGCATTTTTGTGACTTTTTCGGTTAATTTGTTTTTGTGATTGTGTGAAACCCAGTTCAGTTACAGACTGATTGATTTTGTGGTTGCGGAAATGGGTAAAAGCCCCCCATCCAAACAGTGACTGCCATCAGTCTGGAACGGATTAATCCATTTTGCATTACTTTCTATGGGAAAGCATGCCTTGGTTTTGGAACGCTTTGGTTTTGGAACGGACTTCCGGAACGGATTAAGTTTGAGAACCAAGGTACTACTGTATAGAACTTTTTGGTTAACTTAAAACTGTTCTGTTGCCCTCTGCACAAAAAGATAAGAACTGTTATTTGGCTGTTGCTTTGTATGTATTGCCTAAACACCAGCTTCTGCGTTTGGGTGGGATGTTTCGCTATATATCTATATGAAAGATTTCAAAATATTTTATGTTTGAAAAGGGAAGGGGAAGCGTTGGGGACCCTTTCCGACGCCTGCTTCCATCCAGCTCCTCTGCCTTAACTCCTTCTCTTCCTTCCCTTTGCAGTTCAGCTGCTGTGGTGGCGTCTCCTATAAAGACTGGTCCCAAAACCTGTATTTCAACTGCACGGCCCACAACCCCAGCTGGGAACGCTGCTCTGTGCCTTATTCCTGTTGCCTGCAAACTGACGACCAGGTATATCGTAGAGCCACACATCCAATCCATTTGGAAACACGGTAGAAAGAGAATCTTCAGAAGCAGAAGGAATATAACACTACTACTACTAGTAGGGACGCGGGTGGCGTTGTGGGTTAAACCACAGAGCCTAGGGCTTGCCGATCAGAAGGTCAGTGGTTCGAATCCCCACGACGGGGTGAGCTTCCGTTGCTCGGTCCCTGCTCCTGCCAACCTAGCAGTTCGAAAGCATGTCAAAGTGCAAGTAGATAAATAGGTACCGCTCCAGCGGGAAGGTAAACGGCGTTTCCGTGCGCTGCTCTGGTTTCGCCAGAAGCGGCTTAGTCATGCTGGACGCCAGCTCCCTCAGCCAATAAAGCGAGATGAGCGCTGCAACCCCAGAGTCGGTCACGACTGGACCTAATGGTCAGGGGTCCCTTTACCTTTTACTACTACTACTACTAATAATAATAATAATGATAATAATTTATCTGGCAGTTCCCTCCCTGTGAGAAGTGAGGTTACAGGGAACCAGGCAGAGGGCCTTCTCAGTGGTGTCGCCCACCCAGTGGAACACCCTCCCATCAGATGTCAAGGAAATAAACAAGTACCTGACTTTTAGAAGACATCTGAAGGCAGCCCTCTTTAGGGAAGTTTTTAATGTTTGGTGTTTTATCGTGTTTTTAATATTCTGTTGGAAGCCGCCCAGAGTGGCTGTGGAAGCCCAGCCAGATGGGCAGGGTGTAAAAAAATTATTATTACCATCATCATCATCAAAATCATTTGGCTTTGACTAATTGGATTAGACTTTAACTAATTTTCCTGTTCATTCAAAGTCTTCCAATGTCCTATTTCATCTGTGTACAAAGCAATTCAAGACTAATCATAAATGCTATGCCTAGCGGCTTTTATTTTCATGCATACAGTGCATACAGTAAGAGCTGTTTGACAGTGGAATTTGCTGCCAAGGAGTGTGGTGGAGTCTCCTACTTTAGAGGTCTTTAAGCAGAGGCTTGACAACCATATGTCAGGAGTGCTCTGATGGTGTTTCCTGCTTGGCAGGGGGTTGGACTCAATGGCCCTTGTGGTCTATTCCAACTCTATGAGTCTATGACCACGACAGATTCTAACAGTTTATTCTTTTCAGTGTTCTGGAGCCACCATTCTCTGCAGGCAATACCTAAAAGCAGCTAGTTCTGTAACGTAAAAGGCAGGGACAGGCCCTTTTAGTTCAGCTAGGCCAGTGATGCAAAGGAAAACAGAATCATCAAACAATACATATTTTTTTTTTGTTATTTAGTTGTGTCCGACTCTTCGTGACCCCTGGACTGGAGCACGCCAGGCACTCCTGTCTTCCACTGCCTCCCGCAGTTTGGTCAAACTCATGTTGGTAGCTTTGAGAACACTGTCCCACCATCTCGTCCTCTGTCGTCCCCTTCTCCTTGTGCCCTCCATCTTTCCCAACATCAGGGTCTTTTCCAGGGAGTCTTCTCTTCTCAGGAGGTGGCCAAAGTCTTGGAGCCTCAGCTTCAGGATCTGTCCTTCCAGTGAGCACTCAGGGCTGATTTCCTTCAGAATGGAGAGGTTGGATCTTCTTGCAGTCCATGGGACTCTCAAGAGTCTCCTCCAGCACCAGAATTCAAAAGCATCCATTCTTCAGCGATCAGCCTTCTTTATGGTCCAGCTCTCACTTCCATACATCACTACTGGGAAAACCATAGCTTTAACTATACAGACCTTTGTTGGACCTCCATGGACAAAGACACAGACTTGGCCAAATGTCAGGGCTAATGAGCAGAGCAGCTCGTCACCCCCATGAATCAGATGAAGTTCCCACCGGCCCAGGGCTTTTTCCAAACAATTGGGGGCTTTGTCTGAGCCCAGCAAACCTCTCCACCCTTTTCAGGCCTCTTCTGGTTCTGCGTTGCAGGGGGTGGAATAGATGAACTTTGGGGTTCAACTCAAGAGTCTCCTCCAGACCAGAATTCAAAAGCATCAATTCTTCGGCAATCAGCCTTCTTTATGGTCCAGTATATCTGAAGGAGCGTCTCCACCCCCATCATTCTACCTGGACACTGAGGTCCAGCTCAGAGGGCCTTCTGGCGGTTCCCTCACTGCGAAAAGCAAAGCTACAGGGAACCAGGCAGAGGGCCTTCTTGGTGGTGGCGCCCGCCCTGTGGAACGCCCTCCCACCAGATATCAAAGAGAAAAACAACTACCAGACTTTTAGAAGTCATCTGAAGGCAGCCCTGTTTAGGGAAACTTTTAATGTTTGATGCATTACTGTATTTTATTATTTTGTTAGAAGCCACCCAGAGTGGCTTGGGAAGCCCAGCCAGATGGGCAGGGTATAAATAATAAATTAAATAATAAATTATTATTATTATTATTATTATTATTATTATTATTATTATTATTATTATTATGGTCCAGCTCTCACTTCCATACATCACTACTGGGAAAACCATAGCTTTAACTATATGGACTTTTGGCGGCAAGGTCGTGTCTCTGTTTTTTAAGATGCTGTCTAGGTTTGTCGTTGCTTAATTGAGATACATGCTCCTTAACTGAGATATATACTGTCATTCTGAACTTTGTAATGGAATTTAATGGCTTTTATGGGGTATTCCACCCCCCCCCTCCACAATTTTTAATATGCTGTCTAGGTTTGTCATTGCTTTTCTCCCAAGAAGCAGGCACCTTTTAATTTTGTTTTAATTAAAATTAAATTAAATTAAATTTGTTTTAATTCAATTTAATTAATTTAATTTAATCTCAATACAATTTTATGAAGCTATTATTTTCTCCAACACGCTTCTTCCCATGCAGTCGGTCATCAACACCATGTGTGGCCAAGGGATGCAGGCATTGAACTACCTGGAGGCCAGCGAGTTCATCTATACCAACGGCTGCATTGACAAGCTGGTGAACTGGATCCACAGCAACCTCTTCCTCCTGGGCGGAGTAGCGCTGGGATTGGCCATTCCCCAGGTAATCGGCTTGCCCCCTCCTCGTGGGTGTTGTTTCAGGGGGCCCCTGGACCCTACAGTCTGCAGGCAATGCTTGGGAGCTGCTTCCACCATGGTGGGGCGCCAGCTCGCGTTGCCCCATGGCAGGGCCTTTTCGGTGGTGGCTCCCCATTTGCGGAATGCCCTCCATTTGCGAGGGCATTGCACCAGGGATGCAAAGTTTGCCCACCAGGTTTGTTTACAGCCTGGCAAGTGTCCACCGCCGCCCAGAAGCTCCGTTTAAAGCCGTCTCCCTTTTTGCCGCGCTCACAGTCCTGTTCCGTCTGTGTTTTGTTTCCCTCTTGCAGCTGGTCGGGATCCTGCTCTCCCAGGTGCTGGTCAACCAGATCAGAGACCAAATTAAACTCTTGCTTTACAACCAGCAACACCGAGCCGACCTTTGGTACTGAAAGGACTTCCTTGCGGGGAAATAAGAAACAAGAAATGTATTATTTGTGGCCTTCCCGTGCCCGTCTCCCTGGGATCTAAGATGGCGCCCACAGGAAGTGACCTCATTCCACTTGACTGGATTGCCTAAGCCATTCCAGGCGGGTCTTTTGAAAACAGCTCCTTCCTGCAAGGAATATCTTGAAGGAATCTTGTTAGCCCTAGAAGAGAGATGAGCACCTCCCAGCTTTGAAACTCTGCAGGAAGCTTGAAAACATGCTCTTCCCCCCCAAGATGCGAAGGTTGTTTATTTCTTTTAAAGAGTTCCAGCTGAGGACAGGAAGGTAAAGAGTCGGTGCTGTCAGCAGACGAATCTCCACCTGCATTTTCCTTCTCATGGCTTGAGATGGGAGCCGCTGGATTTGAACTCTGGGCCGGAGCTGGCCATAGTTCTTGGCTACTTCGTTGGGATGCGAAGATGGGTCAGGCAGGTTGGGGCGTTGACCAAGGGCCTACTTGCCTCCTGCTCCCTCCAACTGGGGAGGAAAGGTGCCGTCTCAAACCCTCAACCTGTCCTTGCCAACGATGCGCCAACTTTGTAATATATCAGGAATGTGTTCCTGCCCCCACCAACTCCCCTGGTTTAACTTTCTTAAAGGGAACAGGAGACAGGCGGGACCAAAGTGTCTTTGAGAGGTGGGGTGCCCTCACTCTGATTGAGCCCCCCGGTGCTGGTGAAAAGCAGAACCCTTTTTGCCCTGACCCGGAAAAATGAAAAGCATCCACTGCCTCGATAAGGTCCCATAAAGGTAAAGGGACCCCTGACCATTAGGTCCAGTTGTGACCAACTCTGGGGTTGTGGTGCTCATCTCACTTTATTGGCTGAAGGAGCCAGCGTACAGCTTCCGGGTCATGTGGCCAGCACGACTAAGCCGCTTCTGGCGAACCAGAGCAGTGCACGGAAACGCCATTTACCTTCCCGCCGGAGTGGTACCTATTTATCTACTTGCACTTTGAAGTGCTTTCGAACTGCTAGGTTGGCAGGAGCTGGGACCGAGCAACGGGAGCTCACCCCGTCGCGGGGATTCGAACCGCCGACCTTCTGATCGGCAAGTCCTAGGCTCTGTGGTTTAACCCACAGCGCCACCTGCGTCCCCTAAGGTCCTCAACAAAATGGAAATGCTGTGGGGTTTTCCTGGCCCCAACCTGATCCAGCAATGGGGGGTCGGAGCTTCAGTCACACCTCATGTTACGTTTGCTTCAGGTTGAGCATTTTCAGGTTGCGTCCCACGGCGACCTGGAAGCACCAAAACGGGTTACTTCTGGGTTTCGCCGCTCGCGCATGCGCAGACATGCAAAGTGAGTCACGTGCATGCACAGAAGTGGACAATCATGACCCGCGCATGTGCAGACGTGGGTTGCGTTCTTTACAGGTTGCCAACGGGCATCTGGAACGGATCCCGTTCGCAACCAGAGGTACCACTGTACAGTCATACCTCGGGTTAGATGTGCTTCAGGTTGAGCGTTTTCAAGTTACGCTCTGCGGCGACCCGGAAATAACGGAGTGCGTTATTTCCGAGTTTCGCCGCTCGCGCATGCGCAGATGCTCAAAATGATGTCATGCGCGGAAGCAGCAAAACTCGGCACGCGCAGACGCGCAGACGCGCAGTCATGTCTTACATTTTACTAAGGATGTGAACGGGGCTCCGGAACGGATCCCGTTCGCATCCAGAGGTACCACTGTACCTGGAAATGAAGACCCTCCCCAAACTGCAGCTGAGCCACAGAGGGAATGGAAGAGGTCATCTTGGAGTGGAGGAAAACCTGAACCTTAAATGGAGGCAACATGAATGTAACAGACCAATGGGTAAGAGAGGTCAAAGATGACCCAGAGATGCCTCATCAGAAGCAGGGAAACAGCGGAACGGCCTTCGCTAGGACCAAACCCTTGCCCGTCTCCCTGGGATCCAAGATGGCTCCCCACAGGAAGTGACCTCGTGCCGTAAACTCCGGTAAAACCTACCTTGCCGTTGCCATGTTGTCTGTAGTGTCCTCTTCAGGGCGAAGCTTGGCGGGCCACAGGTTTAGCATCTCCCATCGCCCCATGGCCGCCCCATCCCTCACGGGTCAAGGAAGGGGCAACGTCTGAAGCCGGGAGCCTCGCCCACTTGTCTGAAGCTTCCGGCACAATGTCAAAATTGGCAAGGGCGGTTTTCAAAATGGCGGAGGCGCCTTCGTAGGTAGAAAATTGGGGGGTTGGGAAATGGTTCCTCAACCTGGGAGGGGCCTTAGGGATTTGTTTATTTTATTTAACAACATTCAACACTGCCAGACTGTTTGAAAAACAACAAGCTCTAAGCGGTTTACAAAACCACAAAATAAAACATTGCCATATATATATATATATATATATATATATATATATATATATATATATATGTGTGTGTAGGTTTTGGTGTCTTCGGGTGTCTTCCCGTGTAAGAGTTGGGGTGTCTAGGCGACGTTTCGACGAGGTCTCACTCGTCATCTTCAGGCTGGTGCTTTCGGCTTCTTGTTACTGGAACAGAGCAGGATCTCAGTGTTGGACACACTATCTACCGGAAAAAAACACACACCAACCGCTACTTACATGCACAATCACACCACCACCCTGCACAAATAAACTCCGTAGCCAAGACTCTCATCTCCAGAACCAAACGCCTGGCTGACAAAGACCACTTGACAACTGAGTTACAGAATCTCTCAAATGTGTTAATCGCCAACGGATACCAGCAAAACAGGGTTACGAAGCTAATCCAAAAAGAAACACCCCCCAAAAACCAAGACACAGAAGAAAACAATGGCATGGCCCTCCTTCCTTATATCAAGGGCACTACAGATAAAATTAGCAAAATCCTCCATAAACACAATATCAAAACAGCCTTTTGCACCAACCAAAAAATAGCCAATATCCTCAGAAACCCCAAAGATAAAATCCAGTTAGAAAACCAAGGGGTCTATGAAATACCCTGCAAAGTCTGCCCAGCCACGTACATTGGACAAACAAACAGACGAATAAATGCACGTATAGCAGAACACAAGAATGCCGTCAAAAAAGAAGAAAAAACTTCCTCTCTTTACCAACACATGAAAGAAACAGGACACGAAATTAATTTTGCAGATTCCAAATTGCTCTTTAACATGGAACATCACCACAAGAGAATAATCATGGAAGCCATCGAGATAGAGAAACACCCTCACAACATGAACAAGCGTGACGACACGTCCCGCCTGCCAGACATCTGGAAATTAGCCCTCCCCACAAAAACCGACACCAGGACCAGAGGCACACAGAACGCCATCACCTATCAACCACACCAGACCCAAACCCAGACCCTCTCCACAGATAAATTACAGACTCCATCCGGTAGCCAAACCATAGTGGCACCTCCGGATGCTGCACCCCCCTGCAATCCCTACACAGATCTGGCTGGCACAGGGCACAAAACCACAGCTCGCCCCTATACACGAAGCCAAGCCAGAGCACAACTAAGTGCAGTACAGCCATCTTCTCAGAAAAATCTCTTCACTAGCTCAAAAGGTCAAGACACGAAAGCTATAGCAACTAATCCACACTTAATGACCCACCTAAGTGGTACTCAGAATACCACTCAAGATATCACTCAAGATATCCCCCAAGTAATTAATGAACAAAAGAAGAAAAGGCACACTAACCTGGAAACTTCCTCTCTGCCCAGAACGTTGGAGGCTATACACCACACCCCCTCAACAGTATTTATAGGAACTCAAACACTGAGATCCTGCTCTGTTCCAGTAACAAGAAGCCGAAAGCACCAGCCTGAAGATGACGAGTGAGACCTCGTCGAAACGTCGCCTAGACACCCCAACTCTTACACGGGAAGACACCCGAAGACACCAAAACCTGCATATATATATATATATATATATATATATATATTCTCACAAGTTTGAGCTGAAACCTTTTAAACAATTATTTCAGCAAACCTGGGTACATCGTTTAGCAGTGTATACTTATTTATAAATTCTGTTTTTTTCATCTGTACGTTACTAATAAATTATTTTTCTGTTTTATTTACACTGCTTAGACATTTTATTTTATTAAGTGGTTTATGAAAATGGCTTAAATAAATAAATGTGGGGTCCATTTGTCCCCTGCTCCATCCATACTCTCATCCCTTTTAAATGTGCTTTTGGTTTGCTTCTGTTCTTATTTTCATCGTGCATTTTGTCTTTTTTCATATTGTAATTTTGTGGAATGAACCACCCTGGGACCTACAGGTTTAGGGTGAGATACAAATTTAAGAAATAAAATAAATTTGAGGGAGGGGCTCTTGGAAAAGGACTGAGGACCCTGAGGGTGCTTTTAAAGCTGTCTCCCTTGTTCTGAGGCAGAGTCAGTAGTAGGGTGCCCTTCCCGCCCACCCCCCAAAAAATGCAGAAGGGGGTGAAATATTAGGGAAGAGGGTGGGCCAGGAATTTCGGAAGAAGAGAACTGCATGGGATTGTCACATGGAAAAGGGGAACAAGCTTTTTTTCTGCCGCTCCAGAACCCAGTGGATTCAAGTTACAAGAATCACAAAACAGAGAAACCAGTAGGAGAACACTTCAATCTCCCAGGACATTCTATACAAGATCTCAAAGTAGCTGTTTTACTACAAAGGAATTTCAGAAATAGACTGGAAAGAGAAGCTGCTGAATTGCAACTCATTACCAAACTTAAAACCATGGAGAGACCTGGTCTGAACAGAGACATTGGATTCTAATCTCATTATACATGACTAAGCCATTTCTCACCTTCTCACCCCTTGCCTTTTCCTGTAAGACCTATTGCAGTCGTTAAGAGTTGTCAACAGGCTCATCTCAGCTATCTGCCAATCTCCCATTCCCACCACCCTTCTGAGTAATACCCCTCCCCACCTTCTCACTATATAGAAGGATCTGGCAACTTCTGTTTCAGTGTATCTGAAGAAGTGTGCATGCACACGAAAGCTCATACCAAGAACTAACTTAATTGGTCTTTAAGGTGCTACTGGAAGGAATTTTTTTATTTTGACAAGGAAGGAGATTTCAACTAAACCCAGGGGTCAGCAACCTTTTTCAGCAGGGGGCTGGTCCGCCATCCCTCAGACCTTGTGGGGGGCCGGACAATATTTTGGGGGAAAATGAACCAATTCCTATGCCCCACAAATAACCCAGAGATGCATTTGAAATAAAAGGGCACATTCTACTCATGTAAAAACACGCTGATTCCTGGACCATCCGTCGGCGGGTTGAGAAGGCGATTGGGCCGGATCCGGCCCCTGGGTCTTAGGTGGCCTACCCCTGAACTAAACCTTAGGAAGAACTTTCTGATGGTAAGAACTATTTATAATAAAATGGTCTCCCTCTGCAGATTCTGGACTCTCCTGCCTTGGGAGGTTTCAGGGAGGTCAGATGACCACCTGCCAGGGCTTAATTTCGCTGTGATTGAATGTATATTGAATGTTTTTGATTTCAGCCATGGGACCTGTTCTTCAAGCCCAGTGCCTGTATCTTTTGACACTCCGGGTGCCTTTTTTTCTTGTTGTTTCCCAAGAAGATCTGGCGGCGTACGGAGTTGTCTTCTGTGTGTCGTATTTGATGCAGTGTGAATTTTCAAAACTGGCAACGCGCAAGGTACCCGTGGGGATTTTGGGGGAAGCAAAGATGCCAGCCACAGATCATCTAACCGGCGCCGCAAGAATATTCATCTCACTGACTTCACCGAGTTGGGCAGCAAATAGCCAATGGGAATAATAATAATAATAATAATAATAATAATAATAATAATAATAATACAGTGGTACCTCAGGTTAAGTACTTAATTCATTCCGGAGGTCCGTACTTAACCTGAAACTGTTCTTAACTTGAAGCACCACTTTAGCTAATGGGGCCTCCTGCTGCCGCTGCGCCACCGGAGCACGATTTCTGTTCTCATCCTGAAGCAAAGTTCTTAATCTGAGGTACTATTTGTGGGTTAGCGGAGTCTGTAACCTGAAGCGTATGTAACCTGAAGCGTATGTAACCAGAGGTACCACTGTAATAATAATTTAGTTCTTCAACTTAATCCCTTATTTCCCTAACACGTTCCTCCCCTCCTTCTGTTTCCACTCTGTGGAGCTCCCTATCTAATAATTAACACAAAAAGGGGGGATTGTTGGTCTCTGTTGTCGTATGTTTCACGATGAAATGCTGTGCACATTGATGGCAGCACAGTGGATGCTCGGGTTGCGAATGTGATCTGTGTGGGATGCACGTTCGCAACCCGCAGCGTTCGCAGGTTGCGATTCGGCGCTTCTGCGCATGCGCGACTGCCGAAACCCGGAAGTAACCCGTTCCGGTACTTCCGGGTTTCGGCGGTTCACAACCCGAAAAGACGCAATCTGCAGCGGCTGTAACCAGAGGTATGACTGTATATAAACTGCCTTCTTATAAACCCAGCCAGATGGGTGGGGTATAAATAAATTATTATTATTATTATTATTCTACCACCCATTGGTTGTGAGCCTTTTTGTTTACACTTTTCCTGGGCTCTCAAGACATTGCAAAACTCGACCAGAACTTATCCTCCTTCTTCTCTGACCTTGGGGCTTTGATGGGTCAATTGTTTTTCAAAACAGAGGACACCGTCGCTGTTTAATTTTACATGTTCTGTTCAATGTGGCGTTACATTTCTGTGAGAATAAACGTACACTGTGTGTGACCCTGTGGCTTTTGGCTTTCCTTTCATCCAGCCTTCTTCAACCTGCTGCCCTCCACAGGTTCTGCTCCACAGTTCCCATCAGCTACAGTTCCCCAGCATCTGGAGGGTTCGAGGGTAAGGAAGGCCGCTTGAATCCAATGTATGCAAGGTGAGGGATGGGGGTTTAAGCCCAAGGGCTGTGTTCCCTAGAGGGCACACTTCTGGGGACAGCTGGTGGGTGGTGGGCGGGGCCTAAGGCAAGACTGGGCGGGGCAAGGCATGGCACTTGCCTACATTACTCCCAGACCAAATAAAAAGACGCCAGAGGCAGCCATGCTTCTGATTCTCAGTCGCTGGAAACCACAGGTGGGGAAAATTGCTCTCATGCTCAATGTTATGTACTGAAGTTCTCACCCTGGGCCAGCAGGGGGATACTGTAGATAGTTATGCAAATAAGGGATCAAAAGTGACATTCAGTGACTGGATAGTTTTAGAAAATTGTTACAGTAACGTCAGTGGCGTAGCGTGGAGGGTGCAGGGGGGGCCGGCCGCACCGGGCGCAACATCTGGGGGGGGCGCTCGCACTCGCAGCTCTCTGCCCCTACCTGGCTCACTCACTCTAGGGGGCGCAAATTACTTGCCTTGCCCCGGGTGCTGACAACCCACGCTACGCCTCTGAGTAACGTTGTACTGGAGCTCTATATAAGCAGGCTGACTGAACCTTTCAGTTCAGTTCTGTTCTGGCCTCTGAATAAACAAGAGTTGTTTGAAGAATTGCTGTGTTGTCTGATATGTTCGCCCACAACTTAACACTCAGATCCCGCTTTCAGGCTCTATGCAGAACTGGCAAAACTGACATACAAATTGTGAGATAAGGCATAGCTGTCAACCTTCCCTTTTTTACGGGAAATTCCCTTATTCCAGCGCCGTTTCCCGCTGCTATCCCGGATTGTTAGATATCCCGTAGACTTTCCCTGGGACAGGTGAGACGGCTGATCCCTTATTTTCAAGGCTTCTGATCTCTTATTTTCAAATCTGAAAGTTGACAGCTACAGAGATAAGGACAACTGTGACTTTAAAGAAGAATGGGAACTTTTTTACAAATGATTTAAAAAGACAGCAAAATGAACTGGACTCCTTGGCAGGTTTTGAATAAGCATACACAAAATTTATTGAGGGTAAATACAGTAGATAGATAATATAAGGATGTGTACAATTTTACAGTATGCAGAGACTAACATGAGTTGAGAAACCAAAGAGAAGAGTTAAAGGAAGTCTTGAGGGGGGAGAGGGGGGGTCTGTTGGGGAGGTGGAAAAAAGGGGGGAAATAATGAAGATGACTTGTTTTGATAATTTGTTATGTTGAAATTGTTGAAATGGCGGCTAACAGATTGAGGTTGAATCCTGACAAGACAGAAGTACTGTTTTGGGGGGACAGGGGGTGGGTGGGTGTGGGGGACTCCCTGGTCCTGAATGGGGAAACTGTGTCCTTGAAGGACCAGGTGTGCAGCCTGGGAGTCATTTTGGACTCACAGCTATCCATGGAGGAGCAGGTTAACTCTGTGTCCAGGGCGGCTGTCTACCAGCTCCATCTGGTATGCAGGATGAGACCCTACCTGCCCGCGGACTGTCTCACCAGAGTGGTGCATGCTTTAGTTATCTCCGGCTTGGACTACTGCAACACACTCTATGTGGGGCTACCTTTGAAGGTGACCCGGAAACTGCAATTAATCCAGAATGCGGCAGCTAGACTGGTGACTGGGAGCGGCCGCCGAGACCACATAACACCGGTGCTGAGAGATCTGCATTGGCTCCCAGTACGTTTCCGAGCACAATTCAAAGTGTTGGTGCTGACCTTGAAAGCCCTAAATGGCCCTGTATCCCTGAAGGAGCGTCTCCACCCCCATTGTTCAGCCCAGACATTGAGGTCCACCTCCGAGGGCCTTCTGGCAGTTCCCTCCCTGTGAGAAGTGAGGTTACAGGGAACCAGGCAGAGGGCCTTCTTGGTGGTGACTCCCGCCCTGTGGAACGCCCTCCCACCAGATGTCAAAGAGATAAAGAACTACCAGACTTTTAGAAGACATCTGAAGGCAGCCCTGGGAAGTTTTTAATATTTAACGCTGTACTGTTTTTAACATTTGATTGGGAGCCGCCCAGAGTGGCTGGGGAAACTCAGCCACATGAGTGGGGTATAAATAACAAATAATAATAATAATAATAATAATAATAATAATAATAATAATAATAATAATAATGCTATTTTAAAAAACGTGCAGTGCAGAAAATTAAACAAAAAGATGCTGCTTTCTGGTTTTCCACTGGCACCTGGTTGGCCAGAATGCTGGACTAGATATGGGCTACTTAGCCATGTTCAAATATATAAAAGGATGTCACATAGAGGAGGGAGAAAGGTTGTTTTCTGCTGCTCCAGAGAAGCGGACACGGAGCAATGGATCCAAACTACAAGAAAGAAGATTCCACCTAAACATTAGGAAGAACTTCCTGACAGTAAGAGCTGTTTGACAGTGGAATTTGCTGCCAAGGAGTGTGGTGGAGTCTCCTGCTTTGGAGGTCTTTAAGCAGAGGCTTGACAACCATATGTCAGGAGTGCTCTGATGGTGTTTCCTGCTTGGCAGGGGGTTGGACTCGATGGCCCTTGGGGTCTCTTCCAACTCTATGATTCTATGATTCTACTTCTTATGCTGCTAAGTTTTAAATTCCCAGTACCAAGGAGAGAGAGAGAGACAGAGGCACTGTCCTTCTGTGCATGGAAAGATGGCTGAGCAGCTGCACTCAGGCAGGCAGGAGAGGGGAGGAGGGAGGGAGGGAGGCCTCCAGGCAGGGGGACCACCCACCCACAGACTCCCTGCCCTGGCAGCCCCAGAGCCCCCCTCCGCCTCCCGGCAAACAGAGTGCCGCTGGAGTAGGAGCAAAGCCACCCACGTCCCGCTTCGCAGGCCAAGATCGCAGCAGCGTCAGAGAGCAGAGAGGCACAGAGGGAGCTTGTTTGGCGGAGAGGCCTGGCCTGCGATGGAGCCTGGACTCGTGGCCGGGAAGCCCGGAAGGCTGTTGCCTCAGTTTCTAGCCAGACCTGTTGCTCTAAGATGCTTCCAGGAGGGCCACCGATGGCGGATTCTCTCTGCGCTGCCCAGAGAGGCAGAGAGAGATGAGAGAGAGATGTTTTCGTGGCTCGTCTCCAAACCTGGCTTTGCAAGGCAATGTTTGGACTGCGCCCTCCCCACCATAACGCCTGGTGGTCCTCAGGATTGCAGGATTCATCCCTCTTCTCTCTCCTGCACTTCAAAACCATTAGGGAAAAAAACATACTGTATAGGAAACCATTGCGGATGCACAAACAACGTTAAATATACAGAAAGGGGTAAAACGCTTGCAGAAACGATTTCGGACCCAATGGAGACAACAGCTGGGATATTAAAGAATCTCTGCTGAAAAAGCAGCTTGTTTGAGATCTGGAGAATGGTGGCTTCAGGCTGAGAAAAGGGGGTTAAGGCAGGAGCGTCGGTGCGAAAGGTGGGTGATTTCTCTCTCAGAAATCTCACCTGCTGGAAAACACCACCCGTCCAAAAAGCCAGACTGCCTTTCCACCTCCAGACCTTTTCTGCCACGATGGCAGGCACTGGGAGGAGGCTCACGGCACAAAGCGGCCTCTGGGCATATCAAGAGTGCAAGAAACTTTTCTTTGTTTTGCAGTCTAAGAAGCAAGGTTGCTGTTGCTTTTTAACTGGTCCAAAAGCCAGAAAGCGAGCGAGGCAGATCTGTGACCGTAGGGCTCAGGATCTCTCCCAGAACCCCTGCCGGGCAGCCCCCGGTCTCCAAACCTGGAACCCCCCACTGCCGGAAGCGCAGAAGACCCCAACCCTTCACTGGAAGCACCACCCACCTTGACCTCCCTGGTGACAACATTGCTTCCAAAGCTTTGCCCCCTTTGAATTCCGGGCGAGAGACGGAGGCAGCCGGTCACTCTGTGGTCCTTCGGTGCATGGAAAGATGGATGAGCAGCTGCACTCTGGCAGGCAGGAGAGGGGAGGAGGGAGGGAGGGAGGCCTCCAGGCAGGGGGACCACCCACTCACAGGCTCCCGGCCCTGGCAGCCCCAGAGCCCCCCTCCGCCTCCCGGCAAACAGAGCGCCGCTGGAGTAGGAGCAAAGCCACCCACGTCCCGCTTTGCAGGCCAAGATCGCAGCAGCGTCAGAGAGCAGAGAGGCACAGAGGGAGCCTGTTTGGCGGAGAGGCCTGGCCTGCGATGGAGCCTGGACTCGGCCGGGAAGCCCGGAAGGCTGTTGCCTCAGTTTCTAGCCAGACCTGTTGCTCTAAGATGCTTCCAGGAGGGCCATCGATGGCGGATTCTCTCTGCGCTGCCCGGAGAGGCAGAGAGAGATGTTTTCGTGGCCCGTCTCCAAACCTGGCTTTGCAAAGCAATATGTGAACTGCACCTTCCATAACGCCTGGTGGTCCTCAGGATTGCAGGATTAATTTCTCCCTCTTTCTCTACCCCCCCCACGCACACCAGCCTTTTTTTGAGGGTGAGCATCCTCTGAATAATAATATAAAATAATAAAAATTTATTTACTTCCCGCCCTCCCCAGCCGAAGCCGTGCTCAGAGCAGCTAACAACAATAAAAGTGACACAGCATTCTAAAATCAATTAATTCTAAAATCAATTCAGAATCAAATTAATGGCAACCATTGGGCTATAGTGCTTTAAGGATTACAGAAGGATGGGGTCAGACTGCTCCTTGGCCAAAGGCCTGGTGGAGCAGCTCTGTCTTGCAGGCCCTGCGGAAAGATGTCAAGTCCCGCAGGGCCGTGGTCTCTTGGGACAGAGCATTCCACCAAGTCGGGGCCAGTACTGAAAAGGCCCTGCCTCTGGTTGAGGCCAGCCTAACCTCCCTGTGGCCCAGGACCTCTAAGATGTTTTTGTTTGAAGACTGTAAGGTCCTCCGTGGGACATACCAGGAGAGGCGGTCCTGTAGGTACGAGGGTCCTCAAAGCGATTCCGCCACACCGTATAGGAACATATAGGAAGCAACTGCAGTTATAAAAACATTGTTAAAACCGTTAATGAAATTGATGGACTATGCAGAATTGGATAAATTAACTGGAAGGATTCGAAACCTGCAGGCCCAGAGATTCTTAGAAGTCTGGAGTAAATATACGAACTATTTGAAAAGTAGTAGTAATGAACAGATTACACTAGTAGGACTGCAAGAAGTTTTGTAAGGAGAACTATATGAAATATTGCAAGAAAGACTATGAGGAGAATTATTAGTTGATGATAATTAAGAGTATTAGATATATTAAGAAATGCAGAATAAGTGATAAAGGACGGAAAATCATCAGAGGTGTGGATGGAAGTCTAAAACAATGTATAAGATAAGAAGTTATGTGATTGTTGGAAATTATATGTTAACAAAACCTAATTAAAAATATATATATAAAGATAATAAAACCGTTAAACATACATACACAGGTAAAACGCTCGCAAAGACTATTTCAAACCCAGTAGCGATAGCAGCTGGGGTATTTTAAAAAATTATCCGCAGCAAAAGTGGCTTGTTGAAGACTGAAAGGATCGTGGCTCAAGAGTGAGGAAAGGGGGTTAGGAAGGGAACATTAATGTGAATGGCGCAGGATTTCTCTTTCAGAAATCTCACGTGGGAAAAATATCACCCGATGCCCAGGATGCTTCCGGATGGGGGTTTACTGTGTGACAGGGGTTCCTCATGCAAGCAGCTCTTTCAGGAAGTCCCAATGGCATCCAAAAACCCAGCCTGTATTTTCCTTTTTCCAGGCAAAAACCAAAATACTGTAACCTTTGGACTTGGGTTCACTGCCTAGCAAATGTTCTTCTTCATTCTGGCTCAAGTGTATTCCCCCCCTCCCAAAACCCCAGGACCCCAATTTTGGATTTTAAGCAGTTATACTTATTCTGTTGACAACAGTGGATCACTAAGGTCTTAGCAATATGGGGAGCAGTGCACAAGAGGATTTTAGTCTGGACTAGTATATCCCATCTTCCCTGTGTGAAATAAATTTGTGACCTTAGGCCTTAACAGTCAGTCGGGAGGGGGGGCAATGAGTAGGGTTATTCCAGCCCCAACACGCAGAAGGCAGCAGAGGATGGTTCCTGTGGTTTTCCATTTCTTAGCCAATTAGAGTCTAGGGTAGCTCTAAGCTTCCCCTCTGTTATCCAAGCTCAGGGTTGTATTTTTTCCTCAGTTTTATTGTTTTATCTTTTTGTAAACTGCTTTGAGGGACGCAGGTGGCACTGTGGGTTAAGCCACAGAGCCTAGGACTTGCCGATCAGAAGGTCGGCAGTTTGAATCCTCGCGACGGGGTGAGCTCCCGTTGCTCGGTCCCTGCTCCTGCCAACCTAGCAGTCTGAAAGCACGTCAAAGTGCAAGTAGATAAATAGGTACCGCTCCGGTGGGAAGGTAAACGGCGTTTCCATGCTCTGCTCTGGTTCGCCAGAAGCGGCTTAGTCATGCTGGCCACATGACCCGGAAGCTGTACGCAGGCTCCCTCAGCCAGTAAAGCGAGATGAGCGCTGCAACCCCAGAGTCGGTCACGACTGGACCTAATGGTCAGGGGTCCCTTTACCTTTTAAACTGCTTTGAGGGTTGTTGTTTTTACAATCAAGCAGTGTATAAGTCTTATGAAATAAATAAACAACATCCCGTTAGGATGACTTTGGTGTGTTATATGTGGGACTTCCCGTCGTTCCAGCTATTTGAGGCAACTGGCCCCCTCCAGCAAAGAAACAGACCACACAGTGAAGTAAGTTTAAAGTATACTTTACTTACAGTCATGCATTGCCCTTAGCAACAATGATAAAATGCAGGCAAAGGTTCTTAGTTGGGGGGGAAACCCAGCAAGGGCAGCCTGAGACACATGTTTCAGGCAAAGGGATATGTTCAGGCAGGTTTGCCTCTGTTGTGTGTAGCATGAATGGAGAGAGCGAGAGAGAGAAACGGAACAGAAAACAAGCCTTACTTACTCTTAGGAGAAGGGTGTCTGTGATATAACTGAGACTACGCTAGCAATTTAGAACTCTGTGGTCCTTAACCCCTTCACATACTAACTAGCAGTTAGGTTTGACTTCAAATTTCCCAAAGAAACCCGGTACTGGGTTCGAGAAACTCTGCTTTGGTCTGGTCCAGCAGGGCTGTTCTTATGTTCCTGCCTTATCTTACAGGTTATGGTTGGGATGGCCCTTTCAGAAACAGGTTACTTTTGCTTTCCAGATGTTGAGGGAATTGTCCAGTCTTCTCCAATCTGGTGCCCGTCCAGATGTTTTGGATTTCAACTCCCATCAGCCCCAGCCAGTACAGCCATGCTAGCTGAGGCTGTTGGGATTGGCAGCTCAAAACATCCATAGGGCAGATGCTAGAGTAGATTGCCAACACTGCTATGCCTAGCATGTGAAATTTGTAGAAATATGTAGCTGGTTACCATTGGAGACTTTAGGTTGTGATTGGACAAATCTCCATACTTCCAGTGGAAGGAGTTTTATTAAACAGAGACAGCACCTTCCACCGAAAGAAAGGACTCTTTGAAACCAAACTGGAATGTTGGCCCAACTTTGCTCTGATCCAGGAAGTCATGTCTAATATTCCTGCAAATTATATCCCTTTGTTGTTTAGTCGTTTAGTCGTGTCTGACTCTTCGTGACCCCCTGGACCAGAGCACGCCAGGCCCTCCTGTCTTCCACTGCCTCCCGCAGTTTGGTCAGACTCATGCTGGTAGCTTTGAGAACACTGTCCAACCATCTTGTCCTCTGCCGTCCCCTTCTCCTTGTGCCCTCCATCTTTCCCAACATCAGGGTCTTTTCCAGGGAGTCTTCTCTTCTCATGAGGTGGCCAAAGTCTTGGAGCCTCAGCTTCAGGATCTGTCCTTCCAGTGAGCACTCAGGGCTGATTTCCTTCAGAATGGAGAGGTTTGATCTTCTTGCAGTCCATGGGAATCTCAAGAGTCTCCTCCAGCACCAGAATTCAAAAGCATCCGTTCTTCGGTGATCAGCCTTCTTTATGGTCCAGCTCTCACTTCCACACATCACTACTGGGAAAACCATAGCTTTAACTATACGGACCTTTGTTGGCAAGGTGATGTGTCTCTGCTTTTGAAGATGCTGTCTAGGTTTGCCATTGCTTTTCTCTCAAGAGGCAGGCGTCTTTTAATTTTGTGACTGCTGTCACCATCTGCAGTGATCAATATAAACAATAATGAACCATAAAATAAAACTTATTTTTTGAAACGAAACGAAACCTACAGCAAGATGGAAAATAATGCTTTTTTTTGTATACAGTGGTACCCCCAAGACGAACGCCTCGGAAGACGAAAAACTCGCTGGATGAAGGAGTTTTTCGTTTTCTTAGCCGCTTCGCAAGACGCATTTCCCTATGGGCTTGCTTCGCAAAACGAAGCTTGCCCCGCAAGCTCCGGGGATAGCGGGAAGCGCAGCGCGTCTTCCCCGCTGTCCCCGGACCTCTTTTGAAGCAAGGAGCGGCAACGGGGAGAAGCGATTCTCCCCGCTGCCCCTTCCCTTGCTTTAAAACAGGTCCGGGGACAGAGGGGAAGGCGCGCGGCGCTTCCCCTCTGTCCCCGGACGGTCTCCATAGGAACGCATTGATTGATTTTCAATGCATTCCTATGGGAAACCGTGCTTCACAAGACGAAAAACTCGCAAGAAGAAAAAACTTGCGGAACGAATTAATTTCGTCTTGCGAGGCACCACTGTATTTCCATTTTATTTCTATTTGAAAAAAATTATCCTGCCCCCCCCCATTGCAATCTTTGATCAGATCCTCAGAACCAATTTTACACAGCAAATCTGCTTCTATACTTAGTAGAGATAAGGCATGTGGCCTGTCTTGCTGCACAGTTTTCTGTTGGGATTTTTAATATAAATCAGCTGAGCAATTTGTGACCATTACTGTTAAAAACCCAGCAATGGAATGATGCCCTAAACACGTGCTTATTTGCTTAATAGTTAATCCAGCCCTGATCAGTATCCAGATTTCTATCCAATAATATATTTAATAGCACTAAAGTTGGAGATGGATGTATGCATTGACCGATCTCCTGGCATATCAGTTTCCAATATAGAGGTAAGTGCTGACCAACACTCACCCTCTCCAACCTATAGGACACGCATAGGCAAACTCGGCCCTCCAGATGGTTTGGGACTACAATTCCCATCATCCCTGACCACTGGTCCTGATAGCTAAGGATCATGGGAGTTGTAGTCCCAACACATCTGGAGGGCCGAGGTTGCCTATGCCTGCGATAGGAGAACAGTGAAGGTTTATCCTGGACAGCTTCTTTCCTTGGTGTCAAATATAATTTATGCAATATTTTCCATGATATTTTAATAGTAATTTTAATATTTTATTTATTTTTGATGTTCTGTTGTGTAAACTGTTCTGGAAGCAAGCAAATAAACAATAATACCTCTCTCCTGACTCTCATAGTCTTCTGAGGCCAAACTGCTGTTTCAATTCACCGTGTAGGTGGGTATGAAAAGAAATACAAGTCTATCCAACTAACTTTTTACATAGAGTAGACCCAATGATGTCAGCAGACCTAAGTGGTCCACATTCACTAATTTCAATGGGTGTCCTCTTAGGATGACTTAGGATGCAGCAACCCAGTTTGTTGTGGGTTTTATTTGGTGTTTTTTAAAAAACTGAAAGAATAATAATCTCAATTAATTATATTTCTATTCCATTGGCTCATGGGGGGGGGGCTGTAGTCAGGCACAGATTTAGGTTTGATGAGGCCCTAAGCTACTGAAGGTAATGGGGCCCTTGAGATGTCCAGCTGTCCTTTGGCAACAACAAATTGTTGCTGTTTTTTGTGTTGAATATATGCTAAATGTTAACTGATGGACCCAATAGGTATCTCAAGCCATTTGCACATGTTTCAACCCAGTTTTTTCCCCTTTAAATTTTTTTGGGGGCCCCCAAGAGAGTGGGGCCCTAAGCTAGAGCTTGTTTAGCTTATACGTAAATCCGGCACTGGCTGTAACCCAAAACTTATAGAAGGCACCCGGTTGGCACAGGCTGCCTCGGATAACCCAGCCTGCTCCTTAAAATCTGCGCTGCCCTCCCCCATATCCGTCGCTCGGTCACGCTAGACAGTGACCGAGGGACACGTAACTTTTTTTTCCTCCCAGGGCGCGTCGGGAGGCGGCGGAAAGTTTTGGGTTTTCTGTGTTTTTTTGGGGAGGGGGGAGCGAGGCAGCCCACACACGGGGCTCCTTGTTTTTTTCCTCTCTGGGCTCCCCAAGTTTTTTGGGGGGAGTGGGGGGGTCTGATCTCTCTGTCTCCCTCTCCTCGGTCTTCTTCGCTCGCTCGCTCTTCTCTCGGCGTCTCCTTCCCCCGCTGCGCTTCCATCGCGGAGGCAGAAGGGGGAGGCGGCGAGCCCGGGCTCCTCTCCCTCTTTTGGGCTCCCTCCACCGGCCCCGCATTCTTGAGAAACGAGCAAAAGCAACAAAGAAGCCCGAAGAGGAGGAGGAGGAGCGGGCGGCGGCGGCAGGAACTGCCGCAAGAGGCGGCCAAAACTTTGCAACGCTTTTCTTCTGCTTGGGAACTTTTGGCCAAAGTCCGCGCCAAGTTTTTCTTTCTCCCGCTCCTTCCTGACTTTTTTGGGGGACGGAAAAAGCATCCTGGGGGCTGCCTCGGCCGAGGGGGCGGCTCTCTGGATCATGGCCTTCGGTGGGGCCCAGGCCCAGGCCGAGGCGACGCCGAGGCAGCCCGGCCCGCGACTCCCGGGACGAGGCGCCTTGCGCGCGGAGCCCGGTGCGCCCTAGGCGCACGGCCGGGGAAACCCGAGGAGGCGCAGGCGGCGCGGACGCTCCGATGGCCCGTTTAGGGCTGGTCCGGTGGCTGCTTTGGGGGCTGCTGGGCGTGGGGCTGGGCGCCCCGGACGGCGGGGCGGCGGCGGCGGCCTCGAGGCTCAACGGGAGCGCGGCGGCGGCGCCGTCGGGCCGGGGCGAGGAGCGGTGCAAGCGCGCGGCGCAATGCGAGGCGCTCCAGCAAAGCGTGTGCCTGGGCTCTCCGCTGCCCTACGCCGCCACCTCCACCCTCCTGGCCGGGGACTCCAGCTCGCAAGAGGAGGCGCACGACAAGCTGCTCCTGTGGTCCGGTAAGGGGGCTGATGGACGGGGGTTGGGGAGCCCCGCGACCGTGGGTGACATGCAGCGTGCCAAAATGTGTGGGTGCCTGGCCCTCCATCATCACCATCAGAATACAGTGGTACCTCGGGTTACATACGCTTCAGGTTACAGACTCCCCTAACCCAGAAATAGTGCTTCAGGTTAAGAACTTTGCTTCAGGATGAGAACAGAAATCGTGCTCCAGCAGCAGGAGGCCCCATTAGCTAAAGTGGTGCTTCAGGTTATGAACAGTTTCTGGAACGAATTAAGTACTTAAGCCGAGGTACCACTGTAATAATTTTTATTTATACCCCGCCCTCCCCAGCCAAGGCCAGGCTCAGGGCGGCTAACAAGCAGTAATAAAAACAAGTTGAATGAATACAACTTCAAAACAAGATAAAAAGACAACATTAAAATATGGAAACATTAAAAGAGGGGGAGGGAATCAAATTGGCTCCAAGCCAAAGGCCAGGCGGAACAACTCTGTCTTACAGGCCCTGCGGAAAGATGTCAGATACTGCAGGGCCCTGGTCTCATGAGACAGAGCGTTCCACCAGGCCGGGGCCACTGCTGAAAAGGCCCTGCCTCTGGTTTAGGCTAATCTGACTTCCTTAGGGCCTGGCACCACTAGGGTGTTGCTATTTATGGACCTTAAGGTCCTCTGTGGGGCATACTGGGAGAGGCGGTCCCGTAGGTACGACGGTACTAGGCCGTGAGGTACGAGGTTCCGTCGGTACGAGGGTCCTAATCCCTCCATGGGGGATTTTGTGCATGCTCTTGCACCCAGGGCCCCAGTGAGTTGACACCCGTGACGCCGGGGTGTAGGATCGCCACCTCAGTTCTGGCAAAATACAGGATGCTGCAGTTGGGGGACGATTCCCTCACCCCCAAAATCTGGTGTTGTAGTGACTTTAGAGCAATCCATTGGGATCTTTTGCAGCCTTCCAGGATGGCGCCTCTAGAATTAGCCACACAGACACATGGGACGCGGGTGGCGCTGTGGGTAAAACCACAGTGCCTAGGACTTGCCGATCGCATGGTCGGCGGTTCGAATCCCCGCGACGGGGTGCGCTCCCGTTGCTCGGTCCCAGCGCCTGCCAACCTAGCAGTTTGAAAGCACCCCTGGGTGCAAGTAGATAAATAGGGTCCGCTTACTAGCGGGAAGGTAAACGGCGTTTCCGTGTGCGGCTCTGGTTCGCCAGAAGCGGCTTAGTCCTGCTGGCCACATGACCCGGAAGTGTCTCCGGACAGCGCTGGCCCTCAGCCTCTTGAGTGAGATGGGCGCACAACCCCAGAGTCTGGCAAGACTGGCCCGTACGGGCAGGGGTACCTTTACCTTTACACATGAATTGGTACATCTGCCTGCGTGTGGCAACCCATAGCTGGAAGACCTTCCACACATCCTTTCAAGCACATGCATTTGGAGGGGGTTCCTAGCTTGGCAAAGAGGGAGGAAGGCGGAAGGCACCTGAAATAATAATATTTTTTAATAATAATAATTTATTATTTATACCCCGCCCATCTGGCTGGGTTTCCCCAGCCACTCTGGGCAGCTTCCAACGAAGACCAAAAATACACTAAGATGTCGCACATTCAAAACTTCCCTGAACAGGGCTGCCTTCAGATGTCTTCTAAAAGTCTGGTAGTTGTTTTTCTCTTTGACATCAGGTGGGAGGGCGTTCCACAGGGAGGGTGCCACCACCGAGAAGGCCCTGTGCCTGGTTCCCTGTAACCTTGCTTCTCGCAGGGAGGGAAACGCCAGAAGGCCCTCGGAGCTGGACCTCAGTGTCTGGGCAGAACGATGGGGGCGGAGACGCTCCTTCAGGGATACAGGGTCATTTAGGGCTTTCAAGGTCAGCACCAACACTTTGAATTGTGCTAGGAAATAAAGGGCAAAACTGTGCCAATGCAGGACGTAGCCGTGGACATTGAAATACGGGACAATCCTGCGTTATGCAGGACAGGTGGCAACCCCAGGCCCAAGAAAGAGCCCCCCTGGGGAGCTGGGAAGGGGTGGGGGCCGTGGAAGGAAGAGGCAGAGTCTGGGGAGCAGTTACCCATGCAGGAGATGGAGGTAAATAAATCTTGCTCCCCAAGCAGCAAGAGGGCCTCTGAGCATGTGCAGAGTGCATGTCCCAAGGCCCTACGCATAGTAGGGTCTGCAGGGGGTGATTCAGGCCTGTGCAGGGATTTGTAGGGCACGCATATTGCTCTCTGGGAGGGTCTGACCTCACTCCCCAGCACAGCAGGCTGGACACCCGCCAGGGGTGATGTCCAGACAGGTAAGAAGGGCATCCATCAAGGTAGTGGGCATATATCACAAGGTTGGAAATAATCTGCAGGCAACAATCTCAGGCCTGTGAAACAATGTGCAGGTTTCCTACACAGATGATAACAACAACAACAACAACAACAACAACAACAACAACAACAACAACAACAACAACAACAACAACAGCAACAACTTTGCTTCAGGATAAGAACAGAAATTGTGCTCCGGCGGCAACAACAACAACAGCAACAACTTTGCTTCAGGATAAGAACAGAAATTGTGCTCCGGCGGCATGGCAGCAGCAGGAGGCCCCATTAGCTAAAGTGGTGCTTCAGGTTAAGAACAGTTTCAGGTGAAGTACGGACCTCCGGAACGAATTAAGTACTTAACCCGAGGTATCACTGTATTATCCATTCTACTGTCGAACAGCTCCGTTCTTGTAACTTGAAGCCATTGGTCCTACTCTGGAGCAGGAGAAAAGAAGTTTGCTCCATCTTCCAAGGGACAGCACTTAAGATATTGGAAGATGGCTCTCGTATCTCCTCCCGGTCTCCTCCTTTCCAGGCTAAACATACCCAGCTCCTTCAACCATTCATCATCAGGCTTGGTTTCCTTGTGTTCAAATACGGTGTTTTGAGTAGCCGGTCAGCTAGCTTGGCAATTTTTTGTTTCTTTTATAACTTTTAAAGCATGTGCATTTTAGCAAGTTGCAGGGAACCAGGCAGAGGGCCTTCTCGGTGGTGGCGCCCGCCCTGTGGAACGCCCTCCACCAGATGTCAAAGAGAAAAACAACTACCAGACATCTGAAGGCAGCCCTGTTCAGGGAAGCTTTTAACGTTTAATAGATTATCGTATTTTAATCTCTTGGAAGCTGCCCAGAGTGGCTGGAGAAACCCAGCCAGGTGGGCGGGCTGTTGTTGTTGTTTACTCATTTAGTCGTGTCCGACTCTTCATGACCCCATGGACCAGAGCACGCCAGGCACTCCTGTCTTCCACTGCCTCCTGCAGTTTGGTCAAACTCATGCTGGTAGCTTCGAGAACACTGTCCCACCATCTCGCCCTCTGTCGTCCCCTTCTCCTTATGCCCTCCATATTTCCCAACATCAGGGTCTTTTCCAGGGAGTCTTCTCTTCTCAGGAGGTGGCCAAAGTCTTGGAGCCTCAGCTTCAGGATCTGTCCTTCCAGTGAGCACTCAGGGCTGATTTCCTTCAGAATGGAGAGGTTTGATCTTCTTGCAGTCCATGGGACTCTCAAGAGTCTCCTCCAGAACCATAATTCAAAAGCATCAATTCTTTGGCGTTCAGCCTTCTTGATGGTCCAGCTCTCACTTCCATACATCACTACTGGGAAAACCAGAGCTTGAACTATACGGACCTTTGTTGGCGGGCGGGGTATAAATAATATATTATTATTATTATTGTTGGTGGTGGTGGTGGTGGGTGGGGTATAAATAATATGTTGTTGTTGTTGTTGCAGGTTCCAGGCCCCCATGGCTTCTGGAGAAAGAAGCTTTTATATATTTGTTAAGGGGACAGGGATTGCCAATAACAGATGTCATTGACTCCTGTCTCTTTTTTTATTTCAAGGTTTACGAAATGCCCCCCGCTGCTGGGACGTGATCCAGCCCCTCCTCTGCGCCGTGTACATGCCCAAGTGTGAGGATGGCCAAGTTGAGCTGCCCAGCCAGACCCTCTGCCAAGCCACCCGGGGACCTTGCACCATCGTGGAACGAGAGCGGGGCTGGCCGGACTTCCTCAAGTGCACCACGGACCGCTTTCCTGAAGGGTGTCCGGTACGAGAGCAGGGGATGGTGGGGGCTGGCACCAGGACATCCTGTAGGGGGAGCTGCAGTCGGGGGGGGGAGTTGGGATACTGCCGGGAAGACGGGGGCATCAGGCAAGGCCCCCAGCTGGCTCCAGCCACCAGCCGGCAGCCGGTCTCCCTTGGAACAGCATCAAACAGTGACACAAGCCTCAGATAATAATAATAATAATAATAATAATAATAATAATAATAATAATAATAAATTAATTTTATTTATACCCCACCCTCCCCAGCCAAGACCGGGCTCAGGGCGGCTAATAACCGATAATAAAAACAAGTCGATTAAAGTACAATTTAAAAGATTAAGATACAACATTAAAACATTAAGATGCAGCCTAAGATACGTTTAGAGATTTGTGCACGCTCTGTCAGCAGAGTGTGCAAATCTCACAGCAGAAGAGGCGGACAGAGAGCATAATGTACAGCATTTTATTCAGCATAGTTCAGGAACAAAGGAAAACATGTCTGCTTCCCTTCGTTTCCAGCAAAACAGCAGTAACACAAAACAGAAGTTCCCAGCAGACTGCTGGAAATAAACAGGCATGTGACACACAAAAGAGTCATGCCTGTACCCTTTTAAGGTGGAATGGAACTATATCCTAACTGTGCTGGTCCCGGGGGGGGTGGGGGTTACTGTGCGGCGTGGTCTAAGTCTGGTCCTAGGTTGAGGGTAAGGAGGCTGTCTGTCAGGGGTGAAGCGAGGTCCAAAGCGAGGAGTCGGGCGTGGTCAGGAACTCAGGAGAGCAGGACAGGGTGCCGGCAGGAACAGGCTACCAACAATGTTGCTCCCGCAACCTGAGACTGGGGCTGACTGGCCTTTATCTCCTCTGAGGCATAGGGCGGCCCCGGTCCACAGGTGACTCGCCTCTCCTGGCCTGGAGGTGAGCACTCCTCCTGTGAGAACGTAGTTCCCTCCGCCTCTCTGCCCTGAGCCTCTGCAGCTCAGGAGAGGCTGGAGGGTTACTGGACCCAGAGACAACCTCAGCTTCCCCTGACGGGGCTGAGAGTGGAGCACCTGCAGGCAATGGGTCCTCCATCACCTCAGGGGCCAGAGCAGACTCCGTTGGTGCCTGCACCTGAGGATCCAGCACAGGTGAGGACCCTTCAGGCTCAGGCCCCAGCCCCAGCTTAGCCGGCCCTGGAGGCGGGGACTCCTGTGCAGGCTGGGATTCCTCAGGTTCAGCCTCTGAATCCGATTCCCAGGCCATCACACTAACAGGGAGATCAGGTGAGATGGAAAGCCCCTGTTCTGCAGTGAGAAGGGAGTCATGGAGCTCCGCCCATTCATTTCTCCTGGGGAGGTCAGTGGAAAATGTGCTCCGGAAGATCTGGGATGATCAAGGTCAGTGTTTTGCTACTGGCGATTGCAGCCACGTGGAGATTTCTGGGCCGCCACAGTTTAAAAACCTCTGCCGTAGTCCACAGTTTTCTTTTCTTTTGTTTTTAATTTTTATTTTTACCAACAACCAAAACACAAACATTGAAAACAAACAGTGAAACCCCCCAAGCGGCTGATACATTGGGTATACATAATCAATAATAACATATTCAAATCAACCATATGTACAATTCTATAAACCTTAACGCTCCTCCCTCCACGGGGGTTTGTTTCACTTTTAACATTTTAATTGCCCCAAATTGTTCAAACCTGCCCAAATAATTCAATATTTTCTCAAACCAATCCTCCTCCTTCTCACTGACCTTAAACCCTTTCATTTTACGTATCTTCACAGTTAGATATTCTAAGATTATAATATTTTTCCATTTTTCCCTCCATTGGTTCAACCCTAGCTCTTCTGCATTTTTCCAGTTACTCGCTATAACCTGTCTGGCTGCAATTACCATCAATTTTCTCCATTTGCATTCATCTTTTGTTTCTAACTCAGCGAATAAGAACCATTAATTTAGATATTTCCACCTTCCTTCCCACATTTCCCGATATTACTATACCAGTCTGTTTCCAGAATTCATTAACTAACGGACAGTCCCACCACATATGACTGTATGTTCCCATCACTCCACATTTCCTCCAACAATTATTAATTCCAGATTATGTAATATGATGTAACCTTACAGGTAATACCATTTTTGTACCACAAAACTGTAGTCCACAGTTAATCCCATTTCCGTTTCCACTGCACAGAATGAGGTCCAGAACATCAAATTCAACAGCTCAGGGCAGTGTGAGGCTCCCCTGGTCCGGACGGACAACCCCAAGAGTTGGTACGAGGACGTCGAAGGCTGCGGCATCCAGTGCCAGAACCCCCTTTTCACTGAGAAGGAGCACCGTGAAATGCACGTCTACATCGCCTCCTTCAGCTCCGTCACCATTTTCTGCACCTTCTTCACCTTGGTGAGCATAGACTACTACAGTGCACTGTCCTTAGGGCTACCCTTGGAGACGGTCCAGACACTGCTGCTAGCGCAGAACGCAGCCGCAAAAATATCGACCGGACTTCCATCATGTAGCAGCAATGATTGCGAGATCTGCACTGGCTCCCAATAATAATAATAATAATAATAATAATTAATAATAATTTGTTACTTATACCCCGCCCACCTGGCTGGTTTTCCCCAGTCGCTCTGGGCGGCTTCCAACAGAATATTAAAATACAATAACCTATTAAACATTAAAAGCTTCCTTGAACAGGGCTGCCTTCAGATGTCTTCTAAAAGTCTGGCTTTCTCTTTAACATCTGGTGGAGGGCGTTCCACAGGGCGGGTGCCACCACCGAGAAGGCCCTCTGCCTGGTTCCCTATAACTTGGCTTCTTGCAGTGAGGGAACCACCAGAAGGCCCTCGGTGCTGGACCTCAGTGTCCGGGCAGAACGATGGGGGTGGAGACACTCCTTCAGGTATACTGGGCCGAGGCCGTTTAGGGCTTTAAAGGTCAGCACCAACACTTTGAATTGTGCTCGGAAACATACTGCGAGCCAGTGTAGGTCTTTCAGGACTGGTGTTATGTGGTCTTGGCGGCCGCCCCCAGTCACCAGTCTAGCTGCCGCATTCTGGATTAGTTATAGTTTCCGGGTCACCTTCAAAGGTAGCCCCACGTAGAGTGCATTGCAGTAGTCCAAGCGGGAGATAACCAGAGCGTGCACCACTCTGGCGAGACAGTCTGTGGGTAGGGAGGGTCTCATCCTGCGTACCAGATGGAGCTGATGTCTTCTAAAAGTCTGGTAGTTATTTTTCTCTTTGACATTTGGTGGGAGGGCGTTCTACAGGGCGGGTGCCACCACCGAGAAGGCCCTTGATAAGTTACCGAGCCCCTTTCAAGGTCCTGAGGTCAACGTGTAAAGCCCTTAACACCTTGCAAGCTGGGTGTTTGCCCTCAGAGCTGGACCTCAGTGTCCGGGCTGAACGATGGGGGTGGAGATGCTCCTTCAGGTAAATGTGGCAGTTTAGGGCAGGCGTAGGCAAACACAGCCCACCTGGCGTTTTGGGACTACAATTCCCATCATCCCTGTTAGCTAGGGATGATGGGAGTTGTAGTCCCGGAACATCTGGAGGATTGAGTTTGCCTCGGCAAACTTTCAAGGTCAGCGCCGACACTTTGAATTGTGCTCGGAAACGTCCTGGGAGCCCATGTAGATAATCAAATCCATTCTGCGTTGGCTGGGCGAATCCGTCTCCAGCGGGAAATAGATGTGTGCAGGCCAACTGATCAGAATTGAACTCCCTGCTGTCCTCAGGCCACGTTCCTCGCTGACTGGAAGAATTCGAACAGGTACCCGGCGGTCATCCTCTTCTACGTCAACGCCTGCTTCTTCATGGGCAGCATCGGCTGGTTGGCGCAGTTCATGGACGGAGCCCGCAGTGAGATCGTGTGCCGTGCCGACGGGACCATGCGATTGGGGGAGCCCACGTAAGTACCAGTTTGCACATCTCAGTACAGAAAGTCTTGATCTGATGTGTTAAGACATCTTTCCTCTTCTAACTAATTCAAGAGGGTTCTGGAAGCTTTTCTGCGTGAAAGAAACAGGCAGAAGGTCCGTGGTGTTATTCCTTCTGAGAAGCTGAGTGTTGTTGTTTAGTCGTGTCCGACTCTTCGTGACCCCCTGGACCAGAGCACGCCAGGCCCTCCTGTCTTCCACTGCCTCCTGCAGTTTGGTCAAACTCATGCTGGTTTCTTCGAGAACACTGTCCCACTATCTCGTCGTCCCCTTCTCCTTGTGCCCTCCATCTTTCCCAACATCAGGGTCTTTTCCAGGGAGTCTTCTTTTCTCGTGAGGTGGCCAAAGTATTGGAGCCTCAGCTTCAGGATCTGTCCTTCCAGCGAGCACTCAGGGCTGATTTCCTTCAGAATGGAGAGGTTGGATCTTCTTGCAGTCCATGGGACTCTCAAGAGTCTCCTCCAGCACCAGAATTCAAAAGCATCCATTCTTCGGCGATCAGCCTTCTTCATGGTCCAGCTCTCACTTCCATACATCACTACTGGGAAAACCATAGCTTTAATTATACGGACCTTTATTGCCAAGATGATGTCTCTACTTTTTAAGATGCTGGAGAAGCTGAGTACAGCTGGTTTAAACTGGTCCTGTTATCTCTTTCTGTCTAGGTCAGGGGTAGGCAACCTAAGGCCTGGGGGCCGGATGCAGCCCAATCGCCTTCTAAATGTTTATTGGATGGGTTTCCCCCTAAATTGATTTTTGAATTCTGACCTTATTGTTATTCACGTTTTATACTGTATTTTATGCTGTTTCTTGTTTCATCAATTAAGTGTTTTAAATTTGTTGTTAGCCGCCCTGAGCCCGGTTTTCTGAACCTGGAAGGGCGGGGTATAAATAAAAAATTGTTATTATTATTTATTATAAATCTGGCCTGCGGACGGTCCGGAATCAGCGTGTTTTTTACATGTGGCATGTGTCCTTTTATTTAAAATGCATCTCTGGGTTATTTGTGGGGCATAGGAATTCGTTCATTATTTCTTTCCAAAATATAGTCCGGCCCCCCACATGGTCTGAGGGACGGTGGACCGGCCCACAGCTGAAAAATGTTGCTGACCCCTGGTCCAGGTCACGCTGACTATAAAAGTAGGGTCCGAAGGAACCTGGGTTTCGCTTTGTCTTTCTATCTCTTTTCCTTCTGGTGTGGTATTCTGTATATAGTACAGTGGTGCCCCGCAAGACGAATGCCTCGCAAGACGGAAAACTCGCTAGACGAAAGAGTTTTCCGTTTTGGAGGTGCTTCGCAAAACGAATTTCCTATGGGCTTGCTTCGCAAGACGACAATGTCTTGCGAGTTCCTGCTGTTTTTTTCCCCTCCCCCCCTTTTTCTAAGCCGCTAAGCCGCTTATCAGCTGATCCGATCAGCAGATAAGCCGCTAAAAGCCGCTAATAGCGCTAATCCGCTAATCCTTCAATGGGCTTGCTTCGTCTTGCGAGGCACCACTGTATAGAGTATGCATAGTGTTACGGTTTAGTCTTATTATATATGTAAGTATCTGAAGAAGTGTGCATGCACACAAAAGCTTATACCCAGAACCAACCTAGTTGGTCTCTAAGGTGCTACTGGACAATTTATTTAGAGTCTTATTATGTTATTGTAAGTTTAAGTTAAGTCTGCTGCAACTGGATTTCTTATTTATGAATTTCTTATGGACAATGCCAATCCTGAATGTATTGGATATGTGACCATTATGCTCATTTGCCTTAAAGAAAATCTTTCCTGGAGGGACGCGGGTGGCGCTGTGGGTTAAACCACAGAGCCGATCAGAAGGTCGGCGGTTCGAATCCCCGCGACGGGGTGAGCTCCCGTTGCTCAGTCCCTGCTCCTGCCAACCTAGCAGTCTGAAAGCATGTCAAAGTGCAAATAGATAAATAGGTACCGCTCCGGAGGGAAGGTAAACGGTGTTTCCGTGCGCTGCTCTGGTTCGCCAGAAGCGGCTTAGTCCTGCTGGCCACATGACCCGGAAGCTGTACACTGGCTCCTCGGCCAGTAAAGCGAGACGAACGCTGCAACCCCAGAGTCGTCTGCGACTGGACTTTGCAGTGAGGGGTCCCTTTACCTTTAAAGCTCTGCTGGATGAAATATAATTGCCTCTGCTGGTCTATTTTTTGGGGGGATCCTGCAACCTGTTTAAGTTGTTACTCTGCTAACTATACATTGGAATCTACCCTGGATCAATATTGAGTAGAATTTAAATGACAGCAAGTCCCTGTTGACATTCGTTCTGGGCCAAGTTCTCCCGCCTCGTAAGGTCACCTTGCATCCCGATTCCGTCTTCTGCAACATTAGCTGCTGCTCCCAGTTTGGTGTCCGCTGGTCCTGATGGGAATTGTAATCCAAAATGCCCAGGACTGATGAGAGCACCTGGGGGGCGCCAGGTTGGCCAAAGCTGCTTGGGTGCGGCTCAGCTGTTACGGGGTGGTGTGGAGGGCTTTGGAGAGGCTGGGCTGCGTGCCCTTTTCCTTCTGGTGGGGGCAGCCGGCAGATTTTCCTTTGCTTCAACTTTTTTTTTGGGGGGGGGCTTTTAAAATGCTTTATTTATTAGCTGAAAATTGTATAACAAAGATATTTGTTAAAGACAAAATAAAAATGAGCATAAAAATAAACAATCATTATCTGAGGATCCATGTAGATCCGTGTTTTGTAACCAGGTTTTTGCGCCATTGCGGCCCCACACAACAGTGATATGATGGTGAATTTGGGGTGACCCAATGCAAAAATCCTGAGGATCCATGGGCTTTTACCTCCCCCCTCCCAGGCAGCCTCCTTTATCGCTAGAGTCCCTTATCTCCCTCCCAATCGCTTACCGATCAGCTGCTTCCTTTCAACACTCCCTTCCCTTCAAGCAGTTTTTTTTGCTCCTCCTTTTCTTCTAATTTCTCTCCTCATTGCTTTAGTCTTCCTGTCTCCTCTCCTTGCAAGTTTGCTGTCTTTACCTCCCCCCTCCCAGGCAGCCTCCTTTATCTCTAGGGTCCCTTATCTCTCTCCCCATCGGCAGCGGCTTTGTTTCAACACCGACTTCCCTCTTTCAAAAAAAAAAAAAAAAAAGCACGACCTGCTTTTCGCCCCTGGGCAATTTGGCTCCAGGGACCACACATTCACTCCATAAGACGCACAGACATTTCCCCTTACTTTTTAGGAAGAAAAAAGTGCGTCTTATGGAGCAAAAAATATGGTACTCCCTTAATTGAGACTTGCTTTGTATACCATTCTGTTCTCAAAATAAATCCCTTGAATACGCGCTTAACTTGTATTTTCTCCTTGTCGTTTAAGTTACTTTACATTTTCTAAAACGATCCTGTTTGCACACAGAAGTTCAATCGAAATCTGCCAATGGGTTAATATTTTGACAATGTTCTTTTACGCAGGCTCTGTATATGTTCCACTCTCCGATCAATTTCTCACCTGTAACATCTCATAGCCTTGCTGAGAGTCTTGCCAGTTCAGCGTACTCTCTTAATTTATTTTGCCAGTCTGATTTGGGTATCCTCTTCCTTCCAAAATTTTGCAATTAAAATTCCAGCGGCACCTGTGGCATACATAAAAACTCTCCTGGACTTTTTTGGGAATTTCATTACCCATAATTCCTAGCAGGAAGGCTTCAGGCTTTGCGGGGAAAGAATATTTAATCATTTTCTTAAGAAAATGCCCTTTCCTCTACCCGCAGCTCCAACGAGACCCTCTCCTGCGTGATTATCTTCGTCATCGTCTACTATTCCTTGATGTCGGGCGTCATCTGGTTTGTCATGCTCACCTATGCCTGGCACACATCCTTCAAGGCGCTGGGGACCACCTACCAGCCGCTGGTGGGGAAAACCTCCTACTTCCACCTGGTCACCTGGTCCATTCCCTTCGTCCTCACCGTTGCCATTTTGGCGGTTGCCCAGGTAAATTTGCTTTTATTTTATTTATTTATTATTTTTGGTACCCCACCTTTTCCCCCTAACGGAGACTCAAAGTGGTTTACGTAGTAAATCTGGATTCTTTTGAAAGTCGCATGAAGTTTTGCCTTGAATGTTCAGTGCCTGACAGAACGGACCACGTTATTTCACCACTTTCTGCCGTGTGCTCTTCATATTTTTAGAACAAAAACCAATCCACCAAGGTCAAGAGTAGTTATGCTCCAGACATTCACTGATGATTTACTGGCAATCGCTTTTTTACATTGAAGGAAGGTGAGGATAGGTGACCCCCCCTAGGCCCGAAGTCACCCCCCCCTCAATAATCACCCCAGGCCTCAAAACTGTAAAAATCCACAGCTAAAGTTTTCCTCTGCTCTATCACAAGATACTGTGCATAGGCAAAATGTTACTTTTAAAGGCTAACGAATAGGCTCTGTTCAAAGCAAGCCTGAGAACTGAGCCTTATCTCATTTGGTTGCAACAAATCTGAACACTCTGAACCGCTCTCGCCCCCCTTTCCTGGGAAGGGCGCCAAGAGTCCAAAAGAGTTCCAAAGCCAGGAGCTTTCTGTCCATGCTCAGAGGAACTCATGGGCAGGACTCCTGGAAAAGGAGGAGAAAGGGGAGGGAACTAGAAGGGGGATACCGTATTTTTTCGTCCCATAGGACGCTCCGTCCCATAGGACGCACCTAGTTTTTTTGGGGGGGGAAATAAAGGGAAAAAAATTTCCCCACGGATGTCTGCCTGGCGCGGGGGGCGCTCTGCTTCAGGGCGCCCCGCCCGCCGGGCGGCAGGCTGCTATCCGCAGCGTGAGGAGCCTTGTGGGGAACTCCTGCAAGGCTCCCCACGCTGCGGATGTCTGCCTGGCGCGGAGGGCGCTCTGCTTCAGGGCGCCCTGCCCGCCGGGCGGCAGGCTGCTATCCGCAGCGTGGGGAGCCTTGCCGGGAACTCCTGCAAGGCTCCCCACGCTGCGGATGTCTGCCTGGCGCGGGGGGCGCTCTGCTTCAGGGCGCCCCGCCCGCTGGGCGGCAGGCTGCTATCCGCAGCGTGGGGAGCCTTGCCGGGAACTCCTGCAAGGCTCCCCACGCTGCGGATGTTTGCCGGGCGCGGGGGGCGCTCTGCTTCAGGGCGCCCCGCCCACCGAGTGGCAGGCTGCTATCCGCAGCCTAGACATCCCTGCCGGACCTCCCGTAGGGCTGCCTAGGCTGCGGATGTGTTCCTGAAGCCTGGAGAGCGAGAGGGGTCGGTGCGCACCGACCCCTCTCGCTCTCCAAGCTTCAGCAAAAGCCTGCATTCGCCCCATAGGACGCACCCAGATTTCCCCTTCATTTTTGGAGGGGAAAAAGTGCGTCCTATACGGCGAAAAATACAGTATATACTCTGTGCAAATGCCTGTGAACTCGTGCTTGTTTGTGAACTATCACACTTGCTCCTTCTACCAGTTCATGGATGGTAGAAATAAAGCTTTTTCTCCAAACTATTCCTTGAGTGTCTGTCTGACTCCCACTCCCTTTCCCGGGTGCAATATTTTCCCCACCCGAGGGCAAAGCCTCATAAGGCTACAACATCGGAAGGCAACCATAATTTTAAGCAATAATACATTAGGCTAGTAGAATAAGATTGAAACAAACTTCATCTCTGTTAAAAGAGCATGCGGAGAATGTAGTTCACGTTTGTTCCAATCAGGCTGCTTGGAATTATCAAAGGTTTTTGTTTCTGGCAGTGATCTATTTGGCTTCCCCATTAAAAAGCCTGCTGATGAAAGTTCTTAGAAATCATTGGGGTGCGCTTAGTTGCTAAATTCCATTTTTTATGGAGAATATGG
Organism: Podarcis bocagei; assembly: GCF_964188305.1. NCBI lineage: Eukaryota > Metazoa > Chordata > Lepidosauria > Squamata > Lacertidae > Podarcis > Podarcis bocagei. The sequence continues at coordinate 7,245,489 of NC_138135.1, forward strand.
CAACAAAAGCCACAGAATTCCCCCCCCCCTCAAAAATGGCCTTTTTGCGCAGGTGTGGTGGGTGGCTTGGATTTTCCCCAGGGAAAGCTTTGTCCTTCTCATCCCGGGGAAGTGATTGTGTTGGACACAGCAGTGCTTTATAATTGTCATTGTCTGGAAACTGCAGGAGGAGAGGGAGAGATTTGGTGTTTTGCAACTTTCTGACTAGTTGCAGGACCTTAGCCAGACCTAGCAGGGTAAACGCAGAATCCACGGAAGCAATTGGCGACTTGGCTGCAGACAGGATAGACGAAGCAGGAACCAGGAACTTGTAGTTGGGTGTTTATTATATACAGTGGACTGTTTACAGGAACAGAGCATGGATCTTTAGCTTGCTCTCTCTGACACGACTCACAACTCCTGCGCTGACACACAGAACTACTGAACATGAACACTGAACTAACAGTTAGTGGGCCATTAATTATCACTCCCTTGAGAGAGCTTGACCAATCAGGGAGCTGTCTCCATGCCTCTGTTATCACCAGGCAGACTTACTCCTTCAGATTGCCTTCTGGCTGTCTGCCAAACCTTAATTGACTCTGTGTGAGTAGCTGCAAATACACAGTTTCCCAACAGTATGGACCCTTGGCCTCATCTAACAGGTGTTTCTTAAGTTCCTACGTTGTTGTCAAATGAGCCTCGACAGCTTGGAGAATGTTCCAGCGACACTCCTGCAAATTATCTTGGCAACTGAGCTGGGATATGATGGTTCAGGCGACCCCAGAACTCCCTAAGTTGTTCATGTGGGAATGTTCAGGGAGGCAGGAGAGGATATATTGTTTATTAATATCCTTAATATAACTTAGCAGAGTTTTAACATTCCCCTTTTAAAAACACAGCGCTTAGATGGTTGCTTAGCTTCTCAGTATTTAATTCTTGGTGATTTCCCTTATATCCCTCTTAAAAAGAATAGACACGACACAATCTTGTGTACAGTATATGTAAAAGCGGTTTACTCACACATTCATGAATTGACTTCCCACTCACACCTGCACAGTGCTTTTGTTCAAACCCTTTCCTCCTGTGTAGAAACGCTTTATCTATTACAGAAACCCCTCTAATATAATTACTTTATCATTTTTCTGCTGCTGCTGCTCCTATCTCGAATCCTGCCTGTGCCTGACTATAATACTTTTTTTACTTTTTTCTCATAACTTTTTTGGTTTTTACACGTATTTTTAAACGTAACATCCGACATATATATATATAGCATAGCAAACCTTTGGCCATAACAGCCTAAGACTTCCAACCTCCTGGACTGATGGTTTTCCAACTTACTCTCTGATACTGCATTTTGTTATTGTAATTACTACTATTAAATCCTTTTCATAAACAAACAAATTATAAATCATACTTAGCAATAAATAATGAAGTTACTTTATTATTTTATAATTTTTATTATGACTATACTTCCCCCCATAATATTCTTTGTTGATTTTCATTTACATACTCCACATAGACATACTGTATTACATTTTACATTTTTATTTGCTCCCCAGAGCTGACTTCCTTCCTTCCTTCCTTCTTCTGGCTTTTTATATCACATCTAATTTTTTTGCATTGTCTTCATCCATTTTGTTCTTCTTTTGTATTTCTCCATAGAGTGTCTATAGTCAAGTAAAACCTCCTGTATATACAATTCTTATTGTCTGTCTGCATTCATTTACAACTACCACTGGTTAGATTAATCACATTATACATTTTACTTTTTATAATTTTCTTTATCCAGAAATTTTCTTTGTATTTCACATTATGAGGTTTATTTCAATTCTACTGGTTTCACTATTTCACCTTATCCTTCCTATGTATGACATAAATTTTCCCCATTCTTTTTGAAATGTTTCATCGCCCTGTGGTCGAATTTTCCCCGTTAATCTAGCTATTTCTGCACATTCCATTACCTTCTGTCGCCATTCTTCTATTGTTGGTAATTGCTGTTGTTTCCAATCCTGGGCTAACAATAACCTCGCCGCTGTTGTTGCATATAAGAACAATTTCTGGTCATTCTTGATATTTTTTCAAATAGTTGTGTCCCGAATCTCTGACCAGTCATCTTCATTTAATGGCCACGAGTTCCGGTGTCACAGGAGAGAGGAAAACACTTAATACTTTGTAGGGAGGAGGGGACAGAAAGCTGTTTTGGAGATGCTGTTGTGTTTTAGGTACAGTGGACACTCAGGTTGTGAACGTGATCTGTGCGGGATGCACGTTCGCAACCTGCAGTATTCACAACCCGCAGTGGCCTGTCTGCCCACGTGCGGATTGCGATTCAGTGCTTCTGCGCATGTGCAAAGCGCAATTTAGCGCTTCTGCTCATGCACAACTGCCGAAACCCGGCAGTAACCCGTTCTGGTACTTCCGGGTTTCGGTGGTCTGTAAACCCGAGAAAACGCAACCTGAAGCATCTAACCTGAGGTATGACTGTACAGTGGTCCCTCGCAAGACAAATGCCTCGCAAGACGAAAAACGCGCAAGACGAAAGAGTTTTCCGTTTTTTGAGTCGTTCCGCAAGACGAATTTCCCTATGGGCTTGACAAATTTCCCTATGGGCTTGCTTCGCAAGACGAAACGTCTTGCGAGTTCTTGCGAGTTTGTTTCCTTTTTCTTAAAGCCGCTAAGCCGTTAATAGCCGCTAAGCCGCTAAGCTGCTAATAGCCATGCTTCGCAAGATGAAAAAACCACAAGACGAAGAGACTCGCGGAACGGATTAATTTCGTCTTGCGAGGCACCACTGTACTTGTTTCCAGTTTTTTTTAAGCTTTCTGGCTTCTCTACCTGTCTTTCCTCCCTCCCTCTTGCTTTCCCAGGTTGACGGGGACTCTGTGAGCGGCATTTGCTTTGTGGGCTACAAGAACTACCGCTACCGAGCCGGTTTTGTCCTGGCCCCCATTGGCCTAGTGCTGATCATCGGTGGCTATTTCCTGATCAGAGGTGGGGCTCCTCTCAATTTGTTCTCTCTGGCGCTTTTTAATATTTAATGCTGTACCGTTTTTAACACTTGATTGGGAGCCGTCCAGAGTGGCTGGGGAAACTCAGCCAGATGGCCGGGGTATAAATAATAAATGATGATAATGATGATGATGATGATGATTATTCTGCCACTTCCCTCCTAGGTGTGATGACCTTGTTCTCCATCAAAAGCAACCACCCAGGTCTCCTGAGCGAAAAAGCCGCTAGTAAGATCAATGAGACGATGTTGCGCCTTGGTGAGTAGGCCGGACTTGCGTGGCAGGATCTGTAGGTTGTGGGGGGATTTGGGGAGTTCCTGCAGAGAAAAAGGAAGTTGAGACAACATTAATTGATTGTGATTTTATGTAAACTGTGTTATTTTTACTGTTGTTAGCCGCTCCGAGCCCAGCTTCGGCTGGGGAGGGTGGATATAAATAAAATTTTATTATTTATTACTCCTGAAGGACCAGCTGCCCTGGACACAGAATTGACCTGCGAGGTCTCCATGGAGAGCTGTGAGTCCAAAATGACTCCCAGGCTGCACACCTGGTCCTTCAGGGGCACAGTTACCCCACTGAGGACAAGGGAGTCCCCCACACCAGCCCGCCTCCTGTCCCCCCAAAAAGAGTACTCCTGTCTTGTCAGCATTCAACCTCAATCTGTTAGCCGCCAATCTGTTAGGAAGCAAATGGCCTGTGGGATTCGATCAGAAACTATTGTCAGTGAATCAAACCCAGTCAACGCAGTGCTTTCGTAGCGGACACAGTGGCTTGCTCCATATTTCATAATTCCTCATAGCAATCCCTCCTGACCCCCCACGCTCTGGATATCTGCACCCCTCCATGCCCTGAAGTAGCTGGACGTGTGACGGACTCAATTTCTTTCTCCCTCCATGGCAGGCATCTTTGGCTTCCTGGCGTTCGGCTTCGTGTTCATCACCTTCGGGTGCCACTTCTACGATTTCTTCAACCAGGCAGAGTGGGAGAGGAGCTTCCGGGAGTACGTCTTGTGAGTAGCGGGTGCCCACTGTTATAAACAAAAAATTGCCCTTATTCCCATATGGGGTATCCAAGAGCCCATATAGAGTCCGTATGTGGGTTCTCTATTGGTAGGAGAAAATAACAGAGGCCAACCAGAGAATATTGAGAAGCAAAGCAGCTAGTAAGCTTGATCTTTATTGAACTGTTGCAACAGGGTCCTCACTCACCACACGCAGGAGAGAGGAGGGACCTAGAAAAATGGCGTGCAAGGCCTTATAAAGACTTTTGAAATTGCCACCCTGTAGATCAAGACCACCCACAGAAACATCATACATACATCACAGAAGGGGTGTAACCTAAGACCACCCCTCAGATACATCACACCTACATCACAGAAAAGGCGGTCTACAGCAGAAATTTGACTGTTGTTTTTCTCCTGTCGTTGTTTATCTCCTGTCTGGCAGGTTACTTGATTGGATTTCCTGGGGAGCCCGTCAGTCTTTTGTAGTGATAAATACTTAGTTCCTGGGCCAGGTCACAGGCTCACACCCTATTCAAACACAGACATACCCTTAAGACAGGATTTGTGAAGGAAAAGACAGTGGGGAGGCTTTTCCACTTTGACCTTGCAGAGAAAACAATGCTCAGTTTAGGAATCAAAATGGCTTCAGGTCGGTCTTCCTGTGCTGATTATGTACATGCGGTTATGAACAGCACCATATATCTAAGACCTCAAAATTCCTATCACAATATCCACGTTCCCCTCTTGTTCCAGGCGGGGGGCCACTGGCTGCCTTCGTGGGTGGCTCTTTTTGTGGGTGATCTCTTAGAGGCCGACTTGATGCCCTTCGGGCGCCATGCTGCGTAACTCAAGAACTGAGGCACCTGGGTGGCAAAGGCTGGGATGGAGCAACACTCCAGGGGCATTGTGGGAAATCAAGATGGCGCCTCACGCTCCCAGCCGTCAAGCACTGGGAGTATCGGAGCGGAGGGATGTATAAGGGATTTCAGGGGGCCCTGAAGACCCCTGGCAGATGCCCACATGCTGATGCCAAGCCTGGGAAATGGTGTATCTGCGGAAGAAACCCACTTTGAATTGTACACCAGGACATCCAGATTCTGCGACAACGTCCAGAATCACAGTGTATTTTTTATTATTTATTAAATTCGTATACCGTTCTTCATTGAAATATCTCAGGGTGGTTCAGAGAATAAAATATAAGATAGAACACAAGGAAATGTTTAAACCAAAACAACAAAACAATCACACGCCCAATCGCCCTCCCAGTAGAGCTCGGTTTCTTACACACAAACCATTGTCTGGAAGAAAGCATCACAATTCGACAGCAGCAGGGTTTCCCTATAGGATGCTTCATTTTCAGGCTATAAGTGGTACTTTGAGTAGCGGGTTCTACTCAAATCAATAATCTTTGCAGATTTAAAGAAATCTTTGTTGAATGACCTTATGAGCTTTAGCCAATGTGTTGGTTAAAGTATGAATTAAATTTGGGGTACTCTCATTTTTTTTATTGCAGGGATGGGGAATCTGTGCTGTTAGACTACAACTCCCATCACCCTTGACTATTGTCCGTACAGGTTGCTGGGAGTTGTAATTCCCCATCGGGGGGGGGGGGGCGCAGGTTCCCCACCCCTGTTTAACAGGATTCACACATAATCCCAGAATTCCAACTCCACTCGCACAGGAGAAAATGTGTCTTCTAAGGGGGACGTTTATTAGGCGGGGTGATCTACTCAGAAGAAAGTCCTATTGAATCCAGTAGCACTTACTCCCAGGTCTGCGTGGTTAGGATTGCAACCTTAACCTTGCAGCTATAATCTCCTGATATCTCTTCAAATTCAGATGGCTGTTTGGAGATCTGAGGTTCCTTCCCCCTGTGTACCCCGGCTTTTAACACTTGAGGTGTATGTTTGACAGCTGTGGTCTAAACCACTGAGCCTCTTGGGCTGGCCGATCAGAAGGTCGGCGGTTTGAATCCCCACGATGGAGTGAGCTCCCGTTGCTTGGTCCCTGCTCCTGTCAACCTAGCAGTTCGAAAGCACACCAGTGCAAGTAGATAAATAGGTACGGCTCCGGCGGGAAGGTAAACGGCATTTCCGTGCGCTGCTCTGGTTCGCCAGAAGCGGCTTAGTCCTGCTGGGCACATGACCCGGAAGCTGTACTCCGGCTCCCTCAGCCAGTAAAGCGAGATGAGCGCCGCAACCCCAGAGTCGTTTGCAACTGGACTTAACTGTCAGGGGTCCTTTACCTTTACCTTTCCTTTTTTATTGTAAGTTGTTTTATAATAATAATATTAAATTTTTATTTCTACCCCATCCTTCCCAGTTCAGAAAACCAGGCTCAGGCCGGCTAACAACAAATTTAAAACACTTAATTGATGCAACAAAAAACAGCATAAAATACAGTATAAAACGTGAATAACAATGAATTCAGAATTCAAAAATCAATTTAGGGGGAAATTCATCCAATAAACGTTAGATGATCATCCAATAAACGTTAGATGATAACTTAGCTAACTGGCTAAATTAGTCCTATTTGGGCCAGCGAGGAGACCAGGGGAGAATTAGCTGTGGGATCCCAGAGCGGGTAGTCTTCATAAAAAGGGGAGGGGGAGGGAAGGAAGGGGAATAAAAGATCAGGCTAAGTTCAAATTGAAGGCCAGGCGGAATAGCTCTGTCTTGCAGGCCCTGCAGAAGGAGGTTAAATCCTGCAGGGCCCTGGTCTCGTGGGACAGAGCATTCCACCAGGTCGGAGCCATCACTGAGAAGGCCCTGGCCCTGGTGGAGGATAGTCTGACTCCCTTAGGGCCCGGGACCTCTGAACTGTGATTATTCATGGACCTTAATGTCCTCTGCGGGGCAGACCAGGAGAGGCGATCCCATGAACTCTTTTTAATGCTGCTTTTAATTTGGTAGCCCTCTCTGGGACCTTAGGGGAGAGGGCGGGCAACAAACAAATCAATGGTAATCATAAGAATCTCGTAATAATATTCTGCCCCCCCCTGCAAGTTTCACCTCCGCTCTTGCCCCCTGCAGGTGTGAGGCCAACGTGACAATCGCCACGCAGACCAACAAACCCATACCTGACTGCGAGATCAAGAACCGCCCCAGCCTGCTGGTGGAGAAGATCAATCTCTTTGCCATGTTTGGGACGGGGATTTCCATGAGCACCTGGGTGTGGACCAAAGCTACCCTCCTCATCTGGAAGCGCACCTGGGGCAGGTAAGAGCTGGGCCCACCCAGCCTTGGAAGAAGCCGGGATTTTAATTTTGAGCCCATCCTGCGGCTTCCAGGCGCCAGAACCCCAGCTGCTCTGCACTGGGCTTCCGGCCGAACCGACGATACTGACCGTTACATAATAAACCATTTGTAAGAACTCGATATTTTAGTGTGTCAGCAGCTAAACTTTGGAACTCCCTGCCACTTGGCATTCTTTTCGCAGCACTCTTTTCAGTATCTGCTGAAACCATTTTTGTGGTTCTCAACCTGTGGGTCCCCAGATGTCGTTGGACTACAACTCCCATCATCCCTGAGCTCTGGCCTTGCTAGCTAGGGCTGATGGGAGTTGTAGTTCAACAACATCTGGGGACCCACAGGTTGAGAAAGGCTGGGATAGACAAAAATTACCTGCCCAGCAGTTTAGAAATTTGAGGTGCATTTCAATGTATTTTTTTAAGTCTGGTTTTTTAAATTTTAAATTCTTTATTGAAAAATGAAAAGTACAAAAATACAAGTGCACAAAAACTAAGAAACAAGAAATAGTACGCATGTAGAAAATGAAACAAAAAAAAGAGACTGTGCACATTACAAAAAAGGGGGACGACGACTTGATATTTGATTTGAACTGATTTTAGAATGTTGTATTATTTTACTGTTGTTAGCCGCTCTGAGCCCAGCTTCGGCTGGGGAGGGCGGGATATAAATAAAATTATTGTTGTTGTTGTTGTTGTTGTTGTTGTTGTTAACCAGGTCTTAATCTCATATGGTACAGTATCTATAAAAAAGAATTCCAAATTTTGTTCAATTTCACCATGGCAAGTCTACATTTGTACACAACTTGTTAGTGTGCAGCAAATTTGCACATATTTTCAATCCAATCATTAAAGGGAGCTGCGTTATTTTTCCAGTTTTTAACTTTCGAATGTTTTATATTATCGCTGGTGCTTTTTCTTAGCTGTGATTTTATTCCCCTCTCTCTCTCTCTCTCTCTCTTGGTAAACTGTTTTGAGGATTTTTGGGTATGTTTCCCCCCCTGATCAAGCAGCGTTTAAATTGCATGAAATAAATCCCCTCCCCGCAGGCTGACTGGCCAGAGCAGCAACGAGCCCAAGCGGCTGAAGAAGAGCAAGATGATTGCCAAGGCCTTTTCCCGGCGCAAAGAGCTTCAGCACAACCCCAACCAAGAGCTCTCCTTCAGCTTGCGGACTGTCTCGCACGAGGGGCCGGTTGGTACGTATGCCCACAGGGAAGGGGGTGCTGTGGGGCTCCACGCCGGTCCGATGGAGGGCAGCCTCCCACAGCCGGGCCAGGGCCGGATTTCGGTTTGATGAGGCCCTCAGCTCCTGAAGGTAATGGGGCCCTTGATATGTCCAGCTCTCCTTTGCCAACCACAAATTGTCACGCTTTTTTGTGTTGAATATATGCTATACAGTGGTACCTCTGGTTGCGAACGGGACCCGTTCACTTGAACATGATGTTGGTATTGCAACATCACTTGAACATGATGTTGGCATTGCTTACGTTTATTTTATTTTAAATAATTTTTTATTCAATTTTACACTATACATTTGAATTCACACATTAATCATCATCAACCTTTAGGATTCCCTGAATACTTAGACTTCCCTCTACCCCTCCATGGTTTCCATTATCAAACTTTTTCTACTGCATCATATTTTTTCTCTATTTTTCTTAAGATAGTCCATTTTTACCTTCGTTTTTAAGACATTACAAGCCTTACTCAAATCCTGCCAAAAGCTGTTTACAGTGTTCTCTTAAGTAAATTGTAATTTTTCCTCATTCCTTGTTAAAGTTTCTATCTTCCTGGTTTCTGATTTTCCCGGTCATTTTTGCCATTTTGGTGTAGTTAATAATAATATTATTATTATTATTATTATTAATTTCTACCCCGCCCATCTGGCTGGGTTTCCCCAGCCACTCTGGGCAGCTTCCAACAAAAGATTAAAAATACATTAAAACATCTGTCATTAAAAACATCTTCATCAACCATTCATCTCTTGTCGAGAGTTTTATCTTCTTTCCATCTCTGGGGGTATTGCATACATTTAAGTTATGTCATATTTAAAGAAACGAACGCTTGATGGAATATAAATGTCTTATTTTTACGTTTTGTCTTGGGGAAATTCTGCATAATTGCATACAGAATTGTTTGAGCTGGGTTACAATTCCTGACCCCCCTGAATGTTCCTGACCTTCAACATGACTGTTTCCTTGCTTTTTTTTTTAATGCCATTTATTTTTATCATTCTCCCACAAAATTGTGCCCAGAGTGGTTCACCACAGTATGTATTACCAGTTCAAACACAGATTAGAAGAAATATCATAATGGAATGCAACCCAGCCGTCCCACCACAGTGGGCAAACGTTGGCCAAGCTGAGATAATTCTGAGGGGATTCAGGCTTTGAAGAACTCATTCTTTGAAATATTCTCCCCTTCCCCCTTTCATTTGTATACATCATTATAATTTTCTTTTCCCAGCTGGTTTGGTTTTCGATATCAATGAGCCGTCGGGAGATGTGTCCTCTGCCTGGGCCCAGCATGTGACCAAGATGGTCGCCAGGAGGGGAGCCATTTTGTCTCAAGATGTCTCTGTCACTCCGGTAGCGACGCCAGGTAATCCTGTTTATTTTCTTCTTTCTTTCAGTAATATTCTGTTTGGCATGTAGACAAAGCAAGGGAAGCAACGGCAACATTACAAAAATAATAATACTGGGTGTCTACTATCAATGGCTTCATTTCACATGGCAGTTTATGGCATTTCCCTGATGTTTCCCCTAAACTGTTATTTTTGAGTGGTTTCACAACCAATCCCTCTTATTCACAGGGAGCTCTGGGAATTGTAGTTCAGTGAGGGGAACTTACAACTCTCAGTGCCCTTAACCCAGCTCCCAGAATCCTTTGGGGGTGAAGCCATGACGGTTTCAAGCGGTATCCCAACCCTCGAAATGTATGCTATGAATGTGACCTTCCCTTCGATTCCCAGAGTTGTTCAATAATCAATCCTTCTTCTTCCCTAGGAATAGTAGCTCCGTAAGGAGAATGGTAGGGACGTGGGTGGTGCTGTGGGTTAAACCCCTGAGCCTAGGACTTGCCAATCAGAAGGTCGGTGGTTCGAATCCCTGCGACGGGGTGAGCTCCCGTTGCTCGGTCCCTGCTCCTGCCAACCTAGCAGTTCAAAAGCACATCAAAGTGCAAGTAGATAAATAGGTATCACTCTGGCGGGAAGGTAAACGGCGTTTCCGTGCGCTGCTCTGGTTCGCCAGAAGCGGCTTAGTCATGCTGGCCACATGACCCGGAAGCTGTACGCAGGCTCCCTCGGCCAATAAAGCGAGATGAGCGCCACAACCCCAGAGTCGGCCACGACTGGACCTAATGGTCAGGGGTCCCTTTACCCTTTTTACCTTTAAGGAGAACGGTGGGGCGGGGAGTCTCCTCATAACTTCCAGCACCCTTAGCGAACCCCCAGTTCCCAGAATCCTTTGCAGGGGGAAGCCATGATGGTTTCATGTGCCTCCACAGCGCTTTGAATGTTTTGTTCGGCCTGGGAGTGCCGTGAAATGAATCAGCCATTTCGAAGCAAGCGGTGATTTGGGGTTTTGAGGTGTGTGCGCTGGGGTGGGGGGCTTCTGATGGGGTCCCATACCCCCCTAACCATCGCCTCTGCCCTTCCTTTGCCCACCCACACAGTGCCCCCCGAGGAGCGAGCCAACTTGTGGCTGGTGGAAACCGAGCTGTCCCCCCGGCGGGAGAAGAAGCTGAGTCGCAAGAAGAAAAAGCGGCGGAAGAAGAAGGAGGTCTGCCCCATGGGGCCCGCCTACGACCTGGACCCCTTCGCCCCACAGCGCCTCAGCTCCGTCCCTCGCCTCCCCCAGCTCCCCAAGACCAAGTGCTTCGTCGCCAGCGCCAGGGAGGCTCAGGCCCTCAACGACGTCCTTGCGCCCAGGGCCTACCCGGCCTGGCGGCCCGCGGCCCTGCCCCAGGAGGACCCTTTTTCCAGGGGGCCGCCCCCAGAGCACCCGTCGGCCCTCGGCTGCCGGCGGAACAGCACCGCCCTGCCTCCTGTCAGCCACCCCTTCTGCCCGGATAACGGCCCCGTGGAGGAGGCAGGACCCGGAAGCGGCGCCTGGTTCTTCCCGGGACGCCGGCAGCCTCTGCCTCGCGGCAGCTTCCCCCAGCCGCCACCCCGGAGCGTGGCCCCGGGGCCTGGTTTTCTGAGCGGCACCCTGCGCAGGGCTCCGCAGGCCCAGGGGCGGCGAGGGGAGCTGCCAGCCCCTATTCACTCCCGGACAAACCTCATGGATGCGGAATTGCTGGACCTCGATTCTGATTTCTAGGATTTTGGAAGACCCTTTCCAGAGGACTTTGGGGGGACGAGGGAGAAGAGGTTTATTTGGTTGTAGAACAGCCATGACGGGAGAAGCGGACGTTCCCAACTTCTGCCCCCACCAGAAGCGGTCTCCTGGGTTTTTGCCCCGCTAGGAAGAAGCTATATTTTCTCTGCTGAGATAACAGACGTGAAGAGACGGTTTTCTTTGAGCTCTTGTTTCTGACTTTGGTGCAAAATCTTTCCTTTCTCTCCTTCCTCCCTCCAGGCGAAATCTTGCACGTCCCAACGCGTCCGCCGTTGCCTCACTGTTTGCTTAGGAAAACAGCCAGATCTCCTGAGATGGAGATCGCTGAATGCTTTTTCCACAGCATGGATCTTGCGGGATATTTATCGAGGGCCAGGGAGGGTTTTTGAGCAGCGACTGTCGCAGCGCCTGACGGGCAAGATGTTAGAGAGGCTCCCCAAGTCTTCTCCCTGCGCTTCCAAACAGAATGTCTTGAGGGCTTGCCAAATGGCGCTGCCCTGAAGTAGATCCAGGGTCTCTTCCTCGTTGGTGGTGTGTGTGAACGCTCCCTCCCTCCTGTGAGCGGGTGCACTAGTTTTCGTGAGGTGGGCGCAGAGCGCAGAGGGCCGTGTGGTTTATTGCAGGGCCAGAAGGAAGGGCGGTTGGGATCCATTCTGATCTTGTAGCTGAAGAACCTTTCCCACCTCATTCTTTCCCGGGGGTCCCATGGCAGCGGTGGGTGGAGCCAGTGGCAAAAATGGGCGGAGCAACAAATAGAAAATTGTACAGTAGGCTGAGCATCATCGTTAGAGTTCAGTGACATGTTCCGGCCGCCCATAAACACGCTGGCCTTGAGGCCTGGGGACAGATCCGAGGGTCAGATGTAGAGGTCTTCAGGGCCAGATTCAGACCCCAGGCCTGAGTTCCTCCACCCTGGTGTAGGATCCATGCTTTGGAGATCCAGTTCTTGCCTGGCACATTCGACGTTTGGCAAATAGGTGACGCAAGGGAGAAGAATATTGATTGGACAAGCACAGCTTGCTGCATGGACGGGTTTGGGTGATGCGTAAGGCAGGGCTGCAAATCTGTGCCAGAGCCCTTGGATATCGGCTATTGCAGGTTGAATCCCTGGAGAGTCTCCAGTCTGGAGGCCTGGACCAACTCCTTTCAACAGGGCTGGGGGAAGTTGTAGCTTTCTGAAGGTTCCTGGACTCCAATTCCCATCATCCTCTGCAGCACAGGGATGATGGGAGTTGTAGTGCAGCAGTATCGGGGGGGGGGCGCGGGAACAGGATCCCCAGCTCTCCTCTATAGGACCGCTTTGTGCAATCCTTCCAATGGGATTCATCCTACTCTGAGAACATTCCCCATAGAAAGGATTCCCAGCTGGGAATCAGGGTTGCTTGCGAGGACTAAGCATCCCAGCACGCAGTGCGTGCCACCTCTGTATTGCCTGATGGGAGTTGTAGTCTTGATTTTCGTCATCGGAATTGAATGCCCACTTTTGTCTCGCAACAAGGATGGGGGAAAAGCAACCGTCGTATTAAGTAAACACAAACGTCCTATTGGATATGGAGAGTTTGGGGGAGCAACGCCGCTCTGGTAACACGTTGAAATATTTCTGTTGCTCTTTTTTTAATTTCATGCCGTTCGTTAACATATCGACGTATAAAGCGCAGAGGTGAGTTTTTGTTTTAATAGTGTCAGAGCTTAGACTTTGTAGCCTTTTCATAGGAAATGAATTTTAAAAGAGAAAAATGCTACCCCGCAGTCCCTAGTTGGAGAAATAATGCCTTCTGTCTCGTCGTCCCAAGGTGGGTGGCCTGAGGCTGCCTCCCCCCATGCTGAAGCTAAGCAGATGTGGGGCTGGTCAGTGTCTGGATGGGAGACTGCCTGGGAATCACCCGTGGGGGAAGAAAAGGTTGACTAGGTGGGAATACAGATTTAAGAAATAAATAGTAATTGGAACAGTCCCCAAAGGACTGCCTCCTAAGGTTTTTTTGGGGGGGAAGGTTGCGCTACAAGGGGGGAAATTACCTCTGTTGAAGGCCACAGTCCTGTCTGTATATATCTGGAAGTACAGTCATACTTCGGGTTACAGACGCTTCAGGTTGTTTTTTTTTGGGTAACGCACACCGCGAAACCAGGAAGTACCGGAACGGGTTACTTCCGGGTTTCGGCGGTCGCGCATGTGCAGAAGTGCTAAATCACTCTTTGCGCATGCGCAGAAGCGCCGAATCGCAACCCGCGCATGCACACGGGTTGCGAATGTGCTTCCCACACAGATCACGTTCGCAACCCGAGCGTCCGCTGTAATCCCCATTGATCTGAGAGAGACTCAGTACGCAACCAAGCCCTAGATCATGTTAAAAAGAACAACCAGTGCAATCTTCGGCATGGTTACTCAGAAGTAAGCCCCATTGAGTTGAATGGGATTTATACCCAGGAAAATGTGTATCCTTATAGAATCAAAGAATTGTAGCGTTGGCAGGGGCCATCTGGTCCAACCCCCCGGCAGTACAGGGTCCTAACCGAATGCATTTTAATTCAGTGATCTAATTCACTGGCATTGGCTCGCTCTCTTCATCTCACCCCCTCCCTTCCCCAGTTTCCTTGAAATGCAGCAAACTCTGATTTGTGCAAACCATAGTTCTGAAAGCAAGGATTGAAATACGATTTCAGATCCCGGTTGGAGAGGAAAGAATGGCTTGCCCAAGCCACATTTGGTCACTGTTGGTAAGCTGGTGAGCTGCAAACTAGAGGTACAAGTTTTCCACACCTGCCTCTAATGTGGAGTGGGAAAGAAGAGAATCTGTGAATTATGGTCATTGTGGCTTATTCTTATCTCTATGAGCCTTGATTTCTTGGAACGTCTTAACTGGGCCACCTTTATTCTAGTTTCACTTAGTGATCTAAATCGGGGGTCAGCAAATTTTTCAGCAGGGGGCTGGCTGGTCTACTGTCACTCAGACCTTGTGGGGGGCTGGACTATATTTTTGAAAAAAAATATGAATGAATTCCTGTGCCCCACAAATAACCCAGAGATGCATTTTAAATAAAATAAAAGGACACATTCTGCTCATGTAAAAACATGCTGATTCCTGGACTGCCCGCGGGCAGAAGGCGATTGGGCCGGATCCAGCCCCCGGGCCTTAGTTTGCCTACCCATGATCTAAATTAAGGGTACCTATGCTTAACACGCTGATCAGAATGTGGGAGAAAAATAATTGTGCTTTGGCGATTCAGCTGCGATCGTTGCATTGCAAGCAGTTTGACTAGCTCTACGATTCTGTGGCGCCCTTCCTAAGAAAACCAGGCCATTTGTTAAACGGTGTAAAGCTGCCAGCTCTTCAAATAAAGAAATTCAAAAGTTCTGGGGTATTTCAAGTGGGTGGGATTTGAACCAGCACAAAAAGAGTTTTGTTCATCTGAGATGCACAACTAAAAAAAAGAGGAGTGTATTTCATCTTGCTTTTGTGGCAGTTGACGGACAGAGGGGGAGGACCAAAAGGTATTGATTGTGACGTGTACGGCAAAGAATGGAGAAGAAAACTGGTCTCTGCCCCCAAAGACCTTACAGTCAAGAACAAACTGCTGTTGGGGCATCACAGTTTGCTTTATATATGTCATTCCCACCAATATAGCTGATGTTTTGATGGGGTGGTGTGGGGTGGTGTTTGTAACCCCCAGGCCAGAAGGCTGATCTGTGCTGTATTTTTTTAAGTCCTAGTCTAGGCTACTGAACTTGGGTAGGGTTAAGACAAGACCCGTACAACCAAGCATCTGGCGGAGAAAAGGAAGAAATCGTATATTTTCAATACGCAGCTGTCAAATAAATATTTACTGTTTTATATTCCAGTTGATTTCTATATGCTTGCACGAAAGTGGGAATGGGGTTGGGGCTGCTCTGATGGGAAGGGGGGCATTGCGCTGCCCAAGCCTCGCTGCCGCCGCTCTCGGCCCTCCTTCTCCGCCTTCCATGCCTGACCCACTGTGCACCGCTTCCCCACCACCACCACCGAAGAACCCACAACTCAGTGGCTGCCCAGGCTCACAGAGAAAGGAGATAGAAGCCTCGGAGGAAGGGGGAATGTGGCGGTTGAGATCAAGGCAGCAAATCGCCATCGCTGCAGCATCAACGTCCCGAATGTGTAGTATTTATTTATTTGAAGTGTCCCCGGATTCATTGGAGAAAATCTGGTAGCCTTACGATCTCAAGAGCTTTTCTTTCCACGATGATGAATTCTAGAAAGGGACATAGCTCAGTATTAGAGGTCCCAGGTTCAGTCCCCAGTGTAGACATCATTGGGCAGGATGGAGCGATGGTCTAGATTCCTAGACTTGTAAGGCTGGGAAGAGAGAGAAAAGGGGAGATCTTCCTCGTGAGGTTTCTGCCGGCAGGTGGCACTGCGGAGCTGGATTTAGCTGCCTTCCTCCTTCCAGAGAAAGGAACTGGATGTGTCTTCAAAGCAGTTCCACCGTCTTAACAGGGGGCAATTAGTTGCCTTCAGACTACATGGACCGTTCGTGAGCTGCATTCATGACCACTGTGCAGATCTGGCAATTATCGGCGCAGAAATCTGAGGCAGAAGGTTTGGAGTGGCACAGACAAGCAGCTGACAGGGGCTTAAGACAGGGGCCTTGTGGGGTGGCCAACATGCTGCTGTCCACAGATGTTGCTGGCCTGCAGCTCCAATCAGCTGCAGCCAATGTGACCGATGGCAATAATAATAACAACAACCATTTTTTTATTTATACCCCACCCATCTGGCTGGGTTTCCCCAGCCACTCTGGGTGGCTTCCAACAGAATTTGTTGTTGTTGTTTAGTCGTGTCCGCCTCTTCGTGACCCCCTGGACCAGAGCACGCCAGGCACTCCTGTCTTCCACTGCCTCCCGCAGTTTGGTCAAACTAATTCTGGTCTCTTCGAGAACACTGCCCAACCATCTCATCCTCTGTCTTCCCCTTCTTGTGCCCTCCATCTTTCCCAACATCAGGGTCTTTTCCAGGGAGTCTTCTCTTCTCATGAGGTGGCCAAAGTATTGGAGCCTCAGCTTCACAATCTGTCCTTCCAGTGAGGAGACTCCATCACCATAATTCAAAAGCTTCAATTCTTCGGTGATCAGCCTTCTTTATGGTCCAGCTCTCACTTCCATACATCACTTCTGGGAAAACCATAGCTTTAACGATACAGTCTGTTAAACATTAAAAACTTCCCTAAACAGGGCTGCCTTCCGATGTCTTCTAAAAGTCTAGTAATTGTTTTTCTCTTTGACATCTGGTGGGAGGGCATTCCACAGGGCGGGCGCCACCACCGAGAAGGCCCTCTGCCTGGTTCCCTGTAACCTCACTTCTCGCAGGGAGGGAACTGCCAGAAGGCCCTCGGAGCTGGACCTCAGTGTCCGGGCAGAACAATGGGGGTGGAGACGCTCCTTCAGGTATACTGGACTGAGGCCATTCAGGGCTTTAAAGATCAGCACCAACACACTGAATGGATGATGTTGGCAGCCTGGATAGCTCGGCTGGTTCGTGCGTGGTGCTGATGAACGCCAAGGTTGCAGTTGTGTTATAAGAAAAGAATGCTCCTTTTTCCTTATGGGGTACCCAAGAACCCTTACAGAGTCCTTATGTAGGTTCCCTATTGGTAGGAGAAAATAACAGAGGCCAACCAGAGAATATTGAGAAGCAAAGCAGCTAGTAAGCCTGTATTAAACTGTTGCCACAGGGTCCTCACTCCCTACACGCAGGAGGGAGGAGGAACCCAGAACAATGGTGCGCAAGCTCTTATATAGACTTTTGAAATTGCCCACCCTGTAGCCCAAGACCACCCCCCAAAACATCATACATACTTCACAGAAGGGGCGGTCTACAGCAGAATCCTGTCTGCCAGGGTACCTGATAATGGTCACTGATTGGTTTTACCCAGGCATTCTGGCAATCCTTTTGTGATGGTAAATACTCAGTTCTTGAATTCAGATCACATGCTCACCCTGTTCATACACAAATACGCCCTTAAGACAGCATTTGCGAGCAAAGAGACAGTAGGAAGGCTTTCCCCATTTCCTTCCTCCTTGCAGAGAAACATTTGAGGTCAATTTGGGAGAGTCAAAATGGTTTCAGGATTGCTCTCCTGTACGATTTCAGACACGTTTATATACTTATCCATGTGTTTGCCTTGTAAACTTATGATTTATATATATATGAGACCTTAGAATTCCTATCACAATCCCCCTTCTGGAGCTATAATTTTTACTAAAAAAAAAATTTGCCCCACAAATGATAAACTGAGTTGCTTTGCGCGGGGTTGGATGAGTTTATCCTCGGGGTCTATGATTCCAACTCTATGAATCTATGATTCTATGTGTGTTGTGATCTGACAACAGCTGGAGCTCAGCACATTGGCTAACGCTAGTAGTGCAAGGCGTACTAACATGCTGTAGGTGCAGAGGCAGCTGACGCGAGTTCTCATGAGAATTTGTGCCCACAGGCCAAACACAGGAAGAGGCACACCTTGACATCTGGCTTGCACGGCTTGATAGTTGCCTTTGTGAAGGGAAGCTAAGAACATGGGAAGGACTCAGTGCTGGCAGCACTGGACTAGATGGACAAGCAACCCAACGAATTACAAGGCACCTTTTGCCTCCTTGAGGTGCTGTTTATTATGTACAGAAGTTCTCACCCTGGGCCAGCAGGGGGATACTGTGGATAGTTTTCACTCAGGTCCACATATGCAAATAAGGGATTGAAAGTGACGTTCAGTGACTGGATAGTTACAGAAAGTTGTTACAGTTGCGTGGTACTGGAGCTCTATATAAGCAGGCTGGCTGAACCATTCAGTTCAGTTCAGTTCTGGCCTGTGAATACAGTGGTACCTCAGGTTACATACGCTTCAGGTTACAGACTCCGCTGACCCAGAAATAGTGCTTCAGGTTAAGAACTTTGCTTCAGGATGAGAACAGAAATTGTGCTCCGGCGGCAGCGGGAGGCCCCATTAGCTAAAGTGGTGCTTCAGGTTATGAACAGTTTCAGGTTAAGTATGGACCTCCGGAACGAATTAAGTACTTAACCCAAGGTACCACTGTAAACAAGAGCTGTTTGAAGAATCGCTGTGTCATCTGATATGTTCACCCACAACTTAACACTGTTAGCCCAACTTTGCAAGGGTATTGCTAAGCACCGACGGCCGAGGTCCGGTAGTTGAAATTTTCATACAGTGTGCATACAATAATTTATTTATTTGCACAAATACGTACGTACTGCCCACTCACAAAAGATAGGAAGGCAGACCGCAATAGGCAAATGCAATAAAACATCAGAGAGCAGTACGGAATAATAAGGACACAAAAAGAGCCTATCTAGTATCTTTTGTTCTGTGGATGCCTGCAGAACTTGCAAGCAAAACCTGAGTGTGACAGTCCTCTTTTAAAGCTGTCCCAAGTTGGTGGCCATCCCTGTCTCCAGTGGGAGGGAGTTCCACAGTTTTAACACTGCACCTGTGTGAAGGGCTTTCTTTTCTCTGCCCTGAGAATCTCCCAACATCCCACTTCCTTAGAGGTCCACGTTCTTGCTTTGGAAGCACGTATACTAAAATTTGACAGATGTCCATGAAAAGCTGCTCTCTCTGCTGCCTCCGTGCAATGCACCATGTTGCAGACTTCTCTTTTGTCTAAGCCCGTGATGGCCGAACTTGGCCCTCCAGCTGTTTTGGGACTACAACTCCCATCATCCCTAGCTAACAGGACCAGGGATGATGGGAATTATAGTCCCAAAACAGCTGGAGGGCCAAGTTTGACCATCACTGGTCTAAGCAAAACAGCCCCCAGTGCTGTGCCCTTTGCTCATAGCTGAGTCGCTCCATCCCCTCGACTGCTCCTGTTTCCCTTGCCTGACCCTGTGATAGGAATTTTGAGGTGTTAGATATATGTTAAATGTTCATAAGTGTACCAACCAAGCACGTACGTAGATCAGCACAGGAAGACCGACCTGACATTTTTGATTCCCAAACTGACCAAATGTTTTCTCTGCAAGGTCAAAGGAAAATGGAAAAGCCTCCCCATTGTCTTTTCCTTCACAAATCCTGTCTTAAGGGTATGTCTGTGTATGAATAGGGTGAGCCTGTGACCTGGCTCAGGAACTAAGTATTTATCATTACAAAAGACTGGCCAGGCTCCCCAGGCAATCCAATCAAGTGACCATTAAGTAGATAACCTGTCAGACGAGATAAACAACGCACTCAGATTTCTGCTGTAGAACGTCTTTTCTGTGATGTAGGTATGTTGTATCTGGGGGGTGGTCTTAGGTTACACCCCTTCTGTGATGTTTGTATGATGTATGGAGGGGTGGTCTTGAGCTCCAGGGCAGGGAATATAAAATGTCTATATAAGGGCAGGCACACCTTGGTTCTGGGTTCCTCCCCTCTCCTGCGTGTGGTGAGCAAGGACCCTGTTGCAACAGATCAATAAAGATCAGGCTTACTAGATGCTTTGCTTCTCAATATTCTCTGGTTGGCCTCTGTTCTTTTCTCCTACCAATAGGGAACCTACGTAAGGACTCTATATGGGCTCTTGGGTACCCCATAAGGGGAAAAAGGGCAGATTTTTGTTTACAACAACCCTTTCCCTTGGCACATTGTGGCCGTGCAAAGGGAGGTCTCGGTTTCTCCCAGACCAGTGGGCTTGCCCACATGCCACAAGCCTCTCTCCACCTGCGCATGTTTTTCTCCACTGATGTCTGAACTTTGCTTCCCGCGCCTTCGCTTGGCAGAGCTGCCTGTGTGTGAGAAAGAGATGTGGGTGTGAAGGAACAGACGCGTTGCTAGACAAATATCTGTGAAGCAGAAGCCACGGGGAGGGTTTTCCGCTAAAGATGCTGCCACGGAACTGCGCCATAAGCCCTTGTGAGTCACCTGCCTGGGATGTGGAGTGCCTGCGGTTCTGCTTCTAGGAACGCTGGCAAAAAATTAATCCACAGATTTCCCCTCGCTTTCCAGAATCTCTGGTGCAGTTGAATTATTATTGATGCTGTGGGTTGTGGTGGTGGCTCAGGTTAGCTAACACCAATAAAATCACAGTAAAAACATAATAGGGGAAAAGGGGGGGGGGGAACCAATTTAAAATACAGTGGTACCTCAGGTTAAGTACTTAATTCGTTCCGGAGGTCCGTTCTTAACCTGAAACTGTTCTTAACCTGAAGTACCACTTTAGCTAATGGGGCTTCCCCTGTCGCCACGCCGACACCGTATGATTTCTGTTTTCCTCCTGAAGCAAAGTTCTTAACCCGAGGTAATATATCTGGGTTAGCGGAGTCTGTAACCTGAAGCGTATGTAACCTGAAAGCGTATGTAACCCGAGGTACCACTGTACAAGTTAAAATGCAATTAAAAATGCAGCCTCATTTTAAAGTAGCTGATAAATAAGGCCATAAAGGGAGGAAAACATAAGGGTCAGACTGAGTCCAAATCAAAGGCCAGGCGGAACAGCTCTGTCTTGCAGGCCCTGCAGAAAGATGTCAAGTCCCGCAGGGCCCTGGTCTCTTGGGACAAAGCATTCCACCACGTTGGGGCCAATGCTGAAAAGGCCCTGGCCCTAGTTGAGACCAATCTAACCTCCTTGAGGCTCGGGACCTCCAAAGTGTCCTCCAAAGAGGACCTCCCTTAAGGTCCTCCGCGGGGAATACCAAGAGAGGCGGTCCCGTAGGTACGTGGATCCCAGGCCGCATAGGGCTTTAAAGGTCAAAACCAGCACCTTAAACCTGATCCTGTACTCCACCGGGAGCCAGTGCATTGGATGATGACAAGGCTGGGATATGAGAGAAAGAGAGAGAGACATTGATAGAGATATAGCTAGAGGTATTTGTTGTTGTTTAGTCGTCTTAGTTGTGTTTGACTCTCCGTGACCCCATGAACCAGAGCATGCCTTGGAAACTATCACTTTCTTCTCAAAGCTTCTTTTTTATGTCCATGGAATTTTCTTGGCAGAATACTGGAACGGATTGCCAGTTCCTTCTCCAGGAGCCGGACTCGCAGGGGTCAAGAATAACGTTATACAAATGTGTATACCAAGTTTTCTCAGGTCATTTGTATATCACAAAAACAGCATAATAAACGTGGATAAAAATATCTACAACATTTCCCATTATCACTGGTCAATGTATAAGTTATTGGTTCATGAATTGTTCTAAGTAATAACCTTTCTCAACCTGTGGGTCCCCAGATTGAACTACAACTCCCATCTCCCCTAGCTAGCAAGGCCAGAGCTCAGGGATGATGGGAGTTGTAGTCCAACAACATCTGGGGACCCACAGGCTGAGAACTGAAGGGAAAGACGGGGAGGGGGGAAGACAGAGAAAGAGACGTTAAGAACTCCAACCCCCAGCGTCCCCTGCGCGCCTCCTTCCCCGCCCCGCGATTGGATCCCGTGTTTCGCCCGCGGCGCCTGCCGGGAGCGGTAGTCCTCCTCCCCGCAGCCTTCCCCCTCCCAGACGGCGGCCGCGGACTGCAAGTCCCGTGAGCCCCCGCGCGTCGAGGCGTCCGAGAGTGGGCGGGGCTTCGCCTGAGGGAGCGAGGGCGCGCGTGTCCGCCCGGCCGCCAGTGTGTGAGGCGAGAGCCGGCGTCGTCGTCGTCGTCGTCTTCCTCCTCCTCCTCCTCGTCCTCCCCTGAGGCGGCGATGATGTCGGTGCGCGTGGCGGCCCCTCCGGCCGTGGAGCTGAAGGAGCTGGGCGGCGGGCCGCTGGACAAGGCCGGAGGAGGCGGAGGGGGGTCCGGGGCCTGCGCTCAGGCCGCCTCCGCGCCGCCCAACCCGCCGCCTCAGCCGCCCGCCGAGTCCGGCCCGCCCGTCGCGGCAGGCGGAGGCGCGCCGGCCCCCGCCAAGGCGCCTCAGGCTTCGGCCATGAAGCGCAGCGAGCCCGCGCCGGCTTCCTCTCGGGCCCAGCAGCAGCCTCGGCTGGCCGGCGACGGGGGCGACAGCAGCGGCGGCGGCGCGGGCGGGCAGCTGGGCGAGGCCCTGGTCAGCCCCGACGGGACCGTCACGGAGGCGCCTCGCACCGTCAAGAAGGTACCTCGCTCTGAACCCCCCTTCCATCCTGCGCCTCGCAGCGGGTTGGGCTAGATGACCCCTGGGGGGCCCTTTCCAGTGAGAGGCGGCACCCCGCCCTCCCCCACCCCCTGCAGCCCCGTGTTTGGGTGCGCGTGTGTGAATGCAGTCCGGAGGCAGGGAACTGGATAGAGCGTGGTGCTGATAACGCCGAGGTTACAGGTTCGGTCCCCGCAGGTGGGGTTGTCATATGTCCTCTTTTTCCCCAGGGCACGCCCTCTTTTTAATGGGTAGAGTCGCCATAGAGACCCGTAGTTAAAAGTAGAAGTTGGCAAATGTCTCCTCTTTATATATATCTCTGGTGACAGAGCGTTCCGCCACGTCGGAGACAGTGCTGAAAAGGCACAGAACTGTAGTGTTGGAAGGGACCGAAAGGATCATCCAGCATTATATATATATATATAAATATATATATATATTTTCCAGCATTGTAGGGGGTTTGGCTGGATGATTCTTTCGGTTCCTTCCGACTCTACAGGGTCCTGCGGGACTTGACACCTTTCCGCAGGGCCTGCAAGACAGAGCTGTTCCGCCTGGCCTTTGGTTTCGACTCTGTCTGACCCTTATGTTTCCCTCCCCTTAGGGTCTTGATTTATCAGGTACTTTAAAATGAGGCTGCATTTGAAATTGCATTTTAACCTGTATTTTAAATTGGTTCCCCCCTTCTCTTTCCCCCCTATTATGTTTTTAGTGTGATTTTGTTGGTGTTAGCCGCCCTGAGCCCGGCTCTGGCCGGGGAGGGCAGGGTATAAATAAAATTTATTATTAATATTATTATTCTATGATTCTAAGAGCCTGGCTTCGGGATCAAGTCCCAGTGGGCCTCATCTTAAGTCCAGCACACTCTCCTCACCGTGGCAAGAGAGATTTCTTTCACTGCAAGGGGTGGGCTAGACTAGATGGCCCTTTGGGATCCCCTACCAACCCTGCAGTTGATTCTATGACGAAAATCCCTCTTTTGCGTGTGGATGGGCACAGCCCTGTCCTGTTAGGTTCAGGTGCTCAAAAGTTCCAATTCTTCCTTTTTCTTCACCCTTCCTTCAGCAGGGCTTTTGTTCTCCTGGCTTGAGAGGTGTAGGAGGGAAGGCCAGCCCCCTGGGTCCCTGCAAGCGCAATAATAATAATTTTTAATTATTATTATTTATGTGCCACCCGTCTGACTCGGTTGCCCCAGCTTCTCTGAGTGGCTTGCGACACATTAAGTGCAGGCTGCTCTGCCAGCCAGCCCTCTCCCCATCAGTGGCAAAGCACCTGCAGAAGCCTCAGGCTCAGTCCCCAGTGGCATCTCCAGGTAGGGCAAGGAAATACTGTTCTGTCCTGAAACCTTCCAGAGCTGCTGTCGGTCAGTGTAGGCAGTACTGAGGTAGACAGAGCAATGTGTCTGCCTCAATATAAGGCACCTTCCTGTGTTTCTGCTTTGGAAGGGCTATGGCTCACTGGCAGAGCATCTTCTTTGCATCCAGAAGGGCCTTGGTTCTATCCCCCCATGGCATCTCCAGTTCACGCTGGGAAGGAAACCTCGGGGGTCAATACTAAGCTGGATGGATCAATGTCTTGAAACTTCCCATGTTCCTGTTTGCGAAGGTTTGTAGCTAGATGGCAGAGCTCCTGTTTTGCATCCAGAAAGTCTAGACAGAGGACCTTCTTGGCGTTGGTGCCCTCCCTGTGGAATGCCCTCCCATCAGATGTCAGGGAGAATCACACAACTTTCAAAAAAGATCTGAAGCCCTGTTCAGGGGACATTTTATTATTTTTTATATTTTGCTGGAAGCCAATCAGATGGGCTGGGGAAACCCAGCTAGATGGGCAGGGTATAAACAATAAAATTATTATTATTATTATTAAGGTTCCCAGGTTCAACTTTTAATGTCAGTGTCAACAATACAGAGTTGGTGGGCTTGATATAAGATAGCCTGTAACTGCTGGACTCCCATGTTGGCTGGGGTGTGTTAAAAATAAATAAATAAAGATTTATACCCCGCCCATCTGGCTAGGTTTCCCCAGCCACTCTAGGTGGCTCCCAAAAGAATATTAAAAACACAATAAATACATCAAACATTAAAAATTTCCCTAAACAGAGAGTCCTGAATGGAGGGCACCAGGTCAGGAAAGGTTGCACTAGTTCTTCCACTCATAGTTCCTTTAAATTAAATACATTCTTTGTAGTTTCTTCACCCCCTGGCCTCCTAACCCAGAAATTCCTGAGGAATTAGCCTAAGTGCAGGAGAAAGGCGTTCTGTGAAGAGTCCCCATTCCTCCCTTTAATAATTGGAGCAATGTAAAGAATGGGGCCCCCTGATCCACCTTCTCGCCCTCCCAACTCATGAAGCTCTTAGCCACAATTGACAGAATGGTTCTAGCGAATATAATCACCATTCCCTTTTCTTGGGAACTGAGTGCTGTTAGAAAGACATTTTCTCTCTCTCTCTCTCTCTCTGTGTATTTCTACAAGCGCACACACGTATGTTGGTACCTTTTCCTTAGGTACCAGCCAAGGTCCTGCTTAAGAATGAGTAAGACTGTTGCTGTCCTCAAAAGTCCATTAGAAAGGGTTATTTCTCTTTCCTCCCCATTTACATTCTTTGGATTTTTTGATCCAATCTTCCTTCTCTCAACAGGAACCTCCTTGCCAGATACTCTCAGAGCATTTGAGGGCTACTTTATTTGCCCTCCTTTTTCAGGACCTGCCTCTTTCTGAAATATCTGGTGGTTCTTGTACAGAGACGGTTTCCTTGTCTATTTGCTGATAGGGAGTAACAGACTTTATCTGAGTATGGTCGCACAGCCTCTCCCCTCCTGCCTCTTTTTTTCATAGTGGGAGATTCCAAGGCAGGTGGTGTTAGATCTCTATTTGCTGGGATCATTCACAATTTTCTCTCTCCTTACATTTCCTTAGATGTGTTTTAGTCTACAATTTCAGTTACTCTTTATAGCAGACAAAAATAATAATACAGTGGTGCCTCGCAAGACGAAATTAATTCGTTCCGCAAGTCTCTTCGTCTTGCGGTTTTTTCGTCTTGCGATGCACGGTTTCCCATAGGAATGCATTGAAAATCAATTAATGCGTTCCTAGGGAAACCGCCTTCAGACCAGGTCCCGGGACAGTCTGTCCCCGGACCTCTTCTGAAGGCTGGGGGGGGGGGACAAGGGCTTTTCTTCCCACCCCCAGCATTTTAAAAAACCCCGGGACAGCGGAGGACTTCTCCGCTGTCCGGGCGATCTTAAAATGCTGGCGGGCGGCATTTTAAAATCGCCCCGGACAGCGGAGGACTTCTCCGCTGTCCGGGGCGATTTAAAAGCCCCTGGGAAGGCAGGCAGGGGGGACAAAGACTTTTGCCCCCCACCAGCCTTCAGAAGAGGTCCTGGACCTCTTCTGAAGGCGGGCGGGGGGCGAAAGTCTTTGCTCCCCCCCCGCCTGCCTTCAAAAGGTGTCCCCGCGGCGGCGGGAGGTGTCCCCTGCCCCCCGCCCGGCTTCGGAGCACCGAGAGAAGCGATCTCCCCGCAGCCCCTTGCTGCAAAAGACGTCCGGGGGAAGCGGGGAAGAAGCGCTTCGCTTCCCGCTGCCCCCGGACCTCTTCTGAAGCAAGGGGCTGGGGGGAGATAGCGATCTCCCTGCAGCCCCTTGCTGCAAAAGACGTCCGGGGGAAGCGGGGAAGCGAAGCGCTTCGCTTCCCGCTGCCCCCGGACCTCTTCTGAAGCAAGGGGCTGCGGGGAGATCGCTATCTCCCCCCAGCCCCTTGCTTCAGAAGAGGTCCGGGGGTAGCGGGAAGCGAAGCGCTTCTTCCCCGCTTCCCCCGGACGTCTTTTGCAGCAAGGGGCTGCAGGGAGATCGCTATCTCCCCGCAGCCCCTTGCTTCAAAAGAGAAGACCCGCTGTCCCCGGGGCAAGCTTCGTTTTGCGAAGCAAGCCCATAGGGAAATTCGTCTTGCGAGGCAACTCGAAAACGAAAAAACCTTTCGTTTTGCGAGTTTTTCGTCTCGCGAGGCGTTCGTCTTGCGGGGTACCACTGTAATAACAAAGGAAGCGGTGTGAGTTCATCAGAGAAAATTCCCAGCAGCAGCAATAATATAATACCTTTATTTGAACCAACAGAAAGTAATGTAAAAAAACAACAAAGCTAGCTAGCTTTTGAGTTTCACAGAATTCTTCCAGTTCATCATTTACTGACTTTTAGTCCAAATAAAAGGTATTATGCAATTATCTCCCCGCAGCCCCTTGCTTCAGAAGAGGTCCGGGGGCAGCGGGAAGCGAAGCGCTTCGCTTCCCCGCTTCCCCCGGACGTCTTTTGCAGCAAGGGGCTGCAGGGAGATCGCTATCTCCCCCCAGCCCCTTGCTTCAGAAGAGGTCCGGGGGTAGCGGGAAGCGAAGCGCTTCTTCCCCGCTTCCCCCGGACGTCTTTTGCAGCAAGGGGCTGCAGGGAGATCGCTATCTCCCCGCAGCCCCTTGCTTCAAAAGAGAAGACCCGCTGTCCCCGGGGCAAGCTTCGTTTTGCGAAGCAAGCCCATAGGGAAATTCGTCTTGCGAGGCAACTCGAAAACGAAAAAACCTTTCGTTTTGCGAGTTTTTCGTCTCGCGAGGCGTTCGTCTTGCGGGGTACCACTGTAATAACAAAGGAAGCGGTGTGAGTTCATCAGAGAAAATTCCCAGCAGCAGCAATAATATAATACCTTTATTTGAACCAACAGAAAGTAATGTAAAAAAACAACAAAGCTAGCTAGCTTTTGAGTTTCACAGAATTCTTCCAGTTCATCATTTACTGACTTTTAGTCCAAATAAAAGGTATTATGCAACTGCTGCTGTTGGGATTTCAATTCTGCATGCTTCAGGTCAAAAGGTGCACAGATCCTTGAGATGGGGAAAAATGAATTTAATCCTTGCCATTACTGTAGCAGCAAAGTGAATATCCAGGGAGGATATTGTACCTGTACTTCTCTCCAGTTCGTAGTTCTTTAATGTGGTGAAACTGCGCCCTTTCATCCTGAACTTCCTGCAATGAGACATAACAGATTCTGTTAATTTAGTGATCAGTGTGCTGCTAGAGATTTGTGCCTTTGTAGTAGGAGGTGAGATGCACTGAACTAGGAGTACATTCTTTCTTATCCACAGTTTCATTGTGGGGCTTGTTCTAGTGATTGGAAGTGGGTGCACAGCTCTCAAATCCAGGCCCTACTCTCCAAGGCACTATGAAGGTGACAGTAGCATAAATGCACTTTTACCAGCTTCAGCTTGAACAATCAAAGGGCTTGTGTAACTGCCAGTCTAACACATCATTTGCAGGTAAATGTATCTTAAGCACCAAAATGCTATTTATTAGAAAGCAAGTCTGTTCAGATCTAAGCCAGTTTTTCGGGCCCCTTCCTAAAGATAGGAAGAATCCAGCAGAAGGTAATGTGAACATGAAGAACTGCTTTGCTGAGATTCCTAGGGAGATCGGTCTGGCCACTGTATGTGAGAGAGAATGCTTGGCTATAGATGGGCATATGGATCTTAGCATATGAAATCAGTGTTCCTTCTAAACAGTCCTTAGTATTAAATGCTTCAGGTTTGGTAACTCATACTTTTGCTGTTCGTTGGCAAATGTGTTTTGATTATGTGAGGCTGCTGTTTGTGGATTTTAGCTCTGCTTTTAACACTATCCTCCCCCATAGACTGGTGTCCAAGCTAGAGACGATTGGACTCCCCAACTCCACCTGTCTCTGGGTTTTGGATTTTTTGTCAGAACGTTCTCAGAGGGTTAGAGTAGGGTCACATGTGTCCACAGCCCTTAGCCTTAACACCGGCTCACCACAGGGTTGCGTGTTGAGTCCCCTGCTCTATGCTCTCTATACGTATGACTGTACAGCCATCTACTCCAGCAACAAAATCATCAAGTTTGCTGATGACACTACGGTGGTGGGGCTCATTTCAGGAGGGGATGAGTCCGCCTATCGGGACGAGGTGGAGCGGCTCTGTGTTTGGTGTGGAGAGAACAATCTGGCTCTTAATACGGCTAAGACCAAGGAATTGGTGGTGGATTACAGGAAAAAAAAGGCGGACATTCAGCCCTTGTATATCAACGGGGAACGGGTGGAGAGGGTGGCGGAATTCAGGTTTTTGGGAGTAGCTATCGATCAGGGCATGACTTGGAGCGCACATACCACTGCTCTGGTGAAGAAGGCCCAGCAGAGAATTTATTTCCTCAGACTTTTAAAAAAGAACAATCTGAGTGAGAGACTGCTGGTGTCCTTCTACCGAGGCTCCATAGAGAGCATTCTTACATACTGTATTTGTGCTTGGTTCTCCAGTTGTACAGCTAGGGAGAGGAAGGTGCTCCAGAAGGTCATAACCACAGCCCAAAGGATTATTGGTCACCCTCTCCCACCTTTGGAAGAACTGTACGGTTCCCGTTGCCTTAGGAAAGCAAACAACATCCTGCAGGATCCATCTCACCCGGGATACAGTCTGTTTGCACTACTGCCTTCTGGCAGGAGGTATAGAAACATCAAGTCAAGGACAAATAGACTGAAAAACAGTTTCTATCCAAGAGCTGTGGCCTTTTTGAATGCTGTAACTCGATAGTGAGATCTGGGAGTTTTGGGGGGTGGGTGTGGGTGTGGTTGGAAGGTGGTTTGTTTGATTGTTGTTGTTGTTTTGCTTTTGTTGTTTTTAAGGGATGGCATCCAATTTCGTTGCACTTGTGCAATGTTGCACTAGTGTAATGACAATAAAGAATCTATCTATCTATCTATCTATCTATCTATCTATCTATCTATCTATCTATCTTAAAGGAATACTAATGACACAGTATATAAAACGGTAAAAGAAGTATTTTCTCCTAAAGCTTAAAGCACCAGAGATAGATTTTGATTAGCTAAATGAAAATCATTCTGTTAAAAATCTGGTAATTCCATTCAAACAGTGTTGGATAACATTTCTTCTTGCTTGAAATATTGCTCCCTTTAATTGCAATGTTCTGAGGTAAGTGTTGATCCTTCTGCAGCCAAAACGACACCACCCACCCACAAGCTGGAGGTGTTGGCAACCTTTGGGAGCTCCATCCTTTGCAGAAGTACATACAATTTTGAGAAGAAACCCTAAGTGGCTTGTGTGTGTGTACACACATGCACATATATGTAAGGTAAAAGGTAAAAGTTCCCTAGATGGTCAAGTCCAGTCAAAGGCGACTATGGAGTGTGACACTCATCTTGCTTCAGGCCAAGGGAGCCGGTGTTTGCCCATAGACAGTTTTCTGGGTCATGCGGCCCCCATGACTAAACGGCTTCTGGTGCATGGAAACTGCATTTACCTTCCCACTGCAGCGGTACCTATTTATCTCCTTGCACTGGTGTGCTTTCAAACTGCTAAGTTGGCAGAAGCTAGGTTGGCATATCTATATCTATATCTATATCTATATCTATATCTATATCTATATCTATATATCATCTATATCTGGGAGCACAGGGAGGATTGAATGTGCCCACAGAATAGTGACAATGTATGCGGAGGAATGGAATGGAGTTATCTCGTGGAAGACATGGCTGGCTGGAGCGGTCCATAGTGCAGTATGTCTCACTTATTATCAGTCTAAACATAATCTAAATATAGATGAATAAAATATATGTATTGCATATATGGCAAGCATATCTGATATCTGGGTTAGTATTGGTTTTGAGTCAGGCTGTTCAGTGGTGAAAGTACCTTTGTATCTCATCGCCTGCCTAAGATGTGGATAGTCAGCTACAGTTAACCTGTTGATGCACCTCCCAGTGATGACGTGTCTGCAAATGAGCAAATTCTGGTAGCCCAGGTACCTACAGATTAGATCAAAGCTTTCCAAACTTTTCAAGTTGGTGACACAGTTTTTGGACATGCATCGTTTCGCGACACGGTAATTCAACTTTGGATAAAATTGAAATAGTTCAGTTTTACTAGCAAACTGGAGGTTAAACTAACCCTTTCCAGCCCCAGGAGAAGTGTGGGGAGCATACGTGCGACACACCTACACACTGCAGCTGACACATTAACGTGTCATGACACACAGTTTGAAAAGCTTTGGATTAGATGTTGCTCACTTGCCACTAACTACCTCCACTCTAGTCTGCTGCTTCCATTACCACTTGCCTCCTTCCTTCCCAGGCTGTGTTCCCTATGCCTTCACTGTCATAAAGTAACAGACTAGCAGGAGAAAAATAATGAGGGTAATGAACTAACACATGTGGCTTTCACCCTGTATCGAAAATTTGATGAGTGACGGAAGTTGCAAGCAGTCAAAGCAAGCTGGAGGCCTTGCTTTCGCAAAATGACATTAGCAGGGGAACAGTAAAAGTGGTGAAATTTTGTGATGTGTTGGTTGCAATGTAGGAAGTGGAACAAAGTTTATTGTGGACAAAGATGGAAAGATCATACAGCAGGAAGGATAAAAGGTCCATTTGATGTGAAAAGGTAACAGAGGGAAGATCATAAGCCTGGAGGCTTCCTTTTGTCTGGAAGGTACCCAGTGAAATGAAAGGGTGTCATTGGTTGTGCCAAAAGATATGAGGAAGAATGAATCATTGCTGATGCTGCACGAAGTTGCTATAAGTCATGGGTGACTAACTGGTGGCTCACAGATGTTGTGGGTCTCCAACTCCCATCAACCCCAACCAGCAAGGCCAGTGATTCGTTTATTTATAAGATTTCGTACCTACCCTTCACTGTAATGTCCCAGGGTGGGTTGCATCAATATAATAAACAATTATAAAAAAGCTGAAACCATTGAAAAATAAAGCCCTTCCAAATGGAGCAGAACAGTATAAATCTCTTCAATGGAAGAGATGTGTTCAATGAAACGGTGGGTCCCACAAAACAAAATACCTTCGTTATGAGAACTGTAGTCTGTCAACATCTGGGGGACCACACGTTGGCCATCCCTTCTATTAGTGGTAGAGAGAGAGGTATGAATTTGGGGAGAGGTAAAGAGGCAGGTGAGCATGCTGACAATAGAGGGTGGCAGTGGACTGTCCTAGCTAGATAGTCCTTGATGAATTGGATATGAAAGTGCTTAGTGGAACAACTGATGCTTGAACATTTAGAAGACAGAACTGTTTGTGATGTCTTCACTTCTCCAAATGTGCAATGAAACCTGAAATGAGGATTGCCTTCCCCCCACTGTTAAGATGAGACATTCCTGGATTGAGTGGGACTTCCCAGTACTAAAGCAAGCTTAAAAATCTTCTCATAGTTGCCCATATATATGTTCTTTTTGGCTCTCATTGGCTTCATTTTGTAATGTTTTCCTGCCTGGTAGCCCAGAGACAACTTTTACTTGCCACAGGTGGCAGAGCAATTGCCTCTTCACAAGTCTGTACAGTAGCCATGCCAATCTTGTATACCAAGAGGCCAGGAAGACAACTTACAGTGGTACCTCGGGTTACAAACACCTCAGGTTACAAACACTTCGGGTTACAGACTCCGCTAACCCGGAAGTAGTACCTCGGGTTAAGAACTTTACCTCAGGATGAGAACAGAAATTGTGCGCTGGTGGCAGCGGGAGACCCCATTAGCTAAAGTGGTACCTCAGGTTTCAGGTTAAGAATGGACCTCTGGAATGAATTAAGTTCGTAACCAGAGGTACCACTGTATTTTGAAAGATTATGAAGAAGATAATGTCATTATATAGCTTTGGTTCCAAGCAAGCTTGGGCATTCCCTCTGTAAAATGGATTGTTAAGAGAGATGGGGGAGTCATTAGATATTAATCCACCCCAAAATACTGTGTAGTCAAATGCTGGATGACTCTGCTTTTGGCAAAGTCGTGCTGCTGCCAGTTCCTGTTCTGCATTTCATTTTACTGTCCTTTTGAGATAAAGGTTGTGAATCTATTATTAATAGTTTTGTTCCTAAGTTTAGGAACCACCTTCTGCCTCTTTCCATTAAGACTATACCAGGAGCTTATAAGAAGAGCTTGCTGGATCAGGCCAGTGCTCTCACAGTGGCCAACCACATGCCAGCAACCAGGATTGGAGCACAAGAGCAATTTCCCTTCCTGTGGTGGTTTCCAGAAACTGGTATTGTGACGCATTGCTGTTTTCACCTGTGGAGGCAAAGTACAGCCTTCTCCTTCATGAATTTATCTAATCCAGGGGTTGGCATGGTTTACCTCACATGGGTCGGTTCACTCCAGTGGAGATCCCTCCATGAGTGACCACGCGCTCCCATGATTTCCGCAGTCTGTGTCTGCGCAGACGCGATTTCCGGTGTCTTCATAGATGCAATTTTCGGCGCCTCGGAAGCGAGTCCCTGCACCACGCTGCGCCAGTTTAGAGCAGCGTGCAGGGACTTGCCGAGTGGGTGGCTCAGTTCGGGGGCTGCTCGGGGGCCGGTTAAACGACCCCCTTGGGCCGCTTGTGGCCCATGGGCCTTAGGTTGCCGACCCCTGGTCTAATCCACTTTTAAAGCCATCCAAGTTGGTGGCTGTCACTGCCACCTGTGGGACTTCCATAGTTTGACTTAGAATCACAAAATTGTAGCATTGGAAGGGAACATGAGGGTTATCTAGCCCAACCCCCTGCAATGCAGGAATCGTTTTGTCTTGAACCCATGACACTGAGATTATGAGTCTCTTTCAGTTGGGGAAGCACAGGGATACTTAATGCTTGAATGCCAGAGATTGAGCTGACAGTGCTGCTGCTTCCATTTTCATGCACACTCACAGTAAAACGCTTCCCTCTATGGAATTGTGATAGTCTGTTCTCTATCCCAGGCTAGTAGAGGTAGAAACCTGCTGCCAGGATGGAGAAGCAGTGGTTTACTCAGTTGTTCACTTACCTCATGAACACAGGATTTTTTTATTTAATAGGGTTGAAATTGTGCTCTTGGCCTTCCAGTAGAAAGTTCAACCAAAATAATAGAACTGTTTGTTTGTGTTGCCTTGGAGGGAATGATGAACATACTTATAGCAAGTACAGTGGTACCTTGGTTTACGAACTTAATCCATTCCGAAAGTCCGTTCTTAAACCAAAGCGTTCCTAAACCAAGGCGTGCTTTCCCATAGCAGCGGGGGACTCAGTTTACAAATGGAACACACTCAACAGGAAGCGAAACATATTCTTATTCCAAAGCAAAGTTCACAAACCAAAACACCTACTTCTGGGTTTGCAGCATTCTTAATCCAAGTCATAAACTAAGTTGTTCTTAAACCAAGGTACCATTGTACCCTGTAAACCAGAGGTGGTGAATCCCTGGTCTGATCTGCAATGCATCCCCCCCAGCAGTTAATTTTGGTACCCTAACACCCTACAGGTGGCACATTTTTTTGAATAAAAAAAGGAGATGTTGCATTGGACTGGGCAGAGTAGTTTGAACTTCTCTGCAGCGCTGCAATGAGTCTGTGTGCCTGTGTGGCTGTCCTGTGTGTGTGTGTGTGTGTGTGTGTGTGTGTGTGTGTGTGCAAGCATGTCAGGTGCTGACACCAACTGTTGACATACAATCCCTGATGGGTTTGTTGAAAGTGAATCCAGCCCATGAGCCAAAAACGATTAGCCATTCTGGCTCCTAAATCTTACAATTTCCCTCATATTGCAGGTGAAAGCTGAGGCTAAAAGATAGTGGTTGGGTTGTGGTTGTAGAGTCAATGCATGGCTGAACTGAGATTTGTCAATGCATGGGACATGCACTTAGCTACTGTGCTACAGCAGCTGGTTGGCTGCTGTGCAAACCTATTGTGCCTAATATAGCTCGAAGGTAGATTGCTGGGGCATTAAAAAAGGGGGGAAACATTTCAAGTAGGTTATACACCCACAGCTTTTCCTGATGTGATAGCTATCTGCTAACTGTTGTAGAAATCTCCCCATGTTGGCTATTTCCGTGATTGACTCTTTTTAAATGTCTGCCTGTTCTGAATCGTTTGCCATGTGAATAAATGTTTAGCAATTCTGCCCTAAGCAGCCATGGTTGGGTATGCATAGCATGAGGTTTCATATGGCAGTCTTCTGTTAAATGTGCCTATATTAGGGTCGGACCCAAAAAACCTCACATGATTACAGTTGCCCCAAGAATTGCCACGAGGCACAATTAAAATAAGTTTAAACGATGTCCAGGAGCTTATATAGTAACATTTGTGTCATGTAAAGAAGTTTCTACCTCCTTGGGGAGCACCTTCTTCCAGCAAGATAACTTACTAGTCACAGCTTAGTTAGATAAGCTATTACTTGATCTCCTTGTAACAGATAGTGTGATCTGGTTGGAACAGATAGTGTGGGAACATCCTTGAGGAAATAAGAAATGTAGGACTGGCCAAAGCAGGTATCTGGTTTGATTAAAATTTAATATGCCATTTGAAATGGACAATTTGTACGCTGCAGAAAACCTTTATTTCCTGGGATGTTAAGTATGCAGATGCACATAGCTCATCATGCGGCGGATCAGAAATGATGCTGGTGGGTAATCCATGTGGTATGCAGATATCTTGGGAACTGCACTGTGAGGTCTTTCCCTAGCAGGTGCTAATCTCTGCTGACTGCAGTATAAATTAGGTCTCAATGCCATTCACTGCATAACTTGAAAGTGTTTGCTTACCTTGCCAGGACTTACACTGGCAAGTCCTGCCCCCCCCCAACAAATTATAGTTTCTGTGGCTCTGAACAGTTTTTTAAAAAAACGTAAACCATGCTCAGGAAATCAGAAGCAGCTTTTCACTTTTGTGCAAATTGATTGTGATATGAACAGTTTATTACCCACTCCACCTGTTCTTAGAGGACTCTGCCGCCCATTTTTATTTTAGCCATGTTCTACAAGAGCAGCTCATAGCTGTCATACGAGGCTCCTGTGAGATCTCAAATGGCCCAGCAAGATCTCGTGAGAGCTTCCAGAGACTGGTAAGCAAGGGTGCTTCTATTTATTTGGGGATTTTTTGGCAACCCATGCAAAGCTATGATTGTGTAAGCAACGTCAGCGCAATTTGTGGTCCTACTGTATTGCAGTGAATGAGCTGCAATTCTGCATGATGTTGGATCCACTGTTGAGCTTCACACGTCCCTTTGTTTGCCTTAAGATAACTGTGTTCAAGAGAAGGATGTAGGTTTTAGCTTTGGTATTCGGAAGCTACAGGAAATTCAGTCTGTACTCTAAGCCATAGGAGCCCTTCAAGAACTGGACTAGGAAGGTGAGAGGAATGAATAACTTGCATAAGCTGCTCATTTGGACAAATGGGTCACATTGTAAAACTTGGGTATCTATGGTAGCTGATGGAGCTCAGGAAGGCCATTGTGGGATAATAGAGTACAGATTTTGGTATGAAGAAGAACTGAAGACTGAGAAATAAATGGATAACTTTGAGATGAATCCTGAAGAGGGTTGAGGGACTCTTGAGGGAATGGGGAATGAGCTTCTA
Source organism: Podarcis bocagei (assembly GCF_964188305.1). Classification (NCBI taxonomy): domain Eukaryota; kingdom Metazoa; phylum Chordata; class Lepidosauria; order Squamata; family Lacertidae; genus Podarcis; species Podarcis bocagei. The sequence continues at coordinate 7,281,483 of NC_138135.1, forward strand.
ATACTGTATATTATAAGAAGTGTGTTTTTCTGGAAGGTGTAGGACCTTTGCTTTTCTTCTGTAGAGTTCTTATAGCTGTGTTTGGCAAATACTGTAGATTATTAAAACTTCAAACGCATGAGAACTTTTTTTAGGTCTCCAAGTGCTTTTTTAAAAAACAACACCACACCAAAGAGTAATGTGCCTTGATAGTTGGTGACTCTGGCTAATGATAAATGGGTTGAACTAGTAGCAATTGGGGGATGAAGAAAACTCCATAGTATATTGTGCGTTGATGGTTCATCTTGTATTCTTGTTTTATGCTGTCCAATTGCCTGACATTTGCAGTGTGTTTGGCTACCTAATTATGAATATTTGCCGATCAAATGTTCATTCTGCCAGTCAAATGGTATAGCTCAAACTATTTTGTCCTGTAACCACCAGCTTTTGCTTCTGGAAAGTTCTGGGCATGTGAAGTTCAGTCACCTGCAGCTTCACTTAGATGTTCAGTGGGGTTTAATTCCAAATCGAGTGTGTGCAGGATTGTGGCTTAACCTCCAGATAAGTGATTTTGCTTAACAACCGTGCAGAAATGTTCCTTTTGTCTCTAAGCAGCTACGCTTTTGCAGTGCAAATGGTGTGTGGGCTGCATGACCCACAGGCTTTGGATTATGCTGCTAGGTTGCATAAACCCTCTGTTTAGTTGTAAGCCAATATGTCTCATTTGTGACAGTGTGCATGGGACTTCTGGTTCAATCAGTTATTTAAACCACCAAGAAAAAATACAAATGTGAATAACTGTTGTGCAAATGAACTTGTCTTAAATCATTCCCTTTTCCCCAGCAGTGGTGGGGTGTGTGTGCTCTAACTGGTGGTTAGTATTTCTACTGGTGAAGTGTTCCACAGCTTCTGAAAGCATGCTGGGGGGAAGACCGTACCTCTGGGGTAGAGCATTTGCCTTGCATGCATGAGGTGCCAAATTCAATCCTCAACATCGCCAGGTAGGGCTGGTAGAGGCTCCTGTCTGAAACCCTAGATAAAGGTAAAGGGACCCCTGACCATTAGGTCCAGTCGTGGCCGACTCTGGGGTTGCGGCGCTCATCTCACTTTACTGGCTGAGGGAGCCGGCGTACAGCTTCCGGGTCATGTGGCCAGCATGACTAAGCCACTTCTGGCGAACCAGAGCAGCGCACGGAAACGCCGTTTACGTTCCCGCCGGAGCGGTACCTATTTATCTACTTGCACTTTGACGTGCTTTCGAACTGCTAGGTTGGCAGGAGCAGGGACCGAGCAATGGGAGCTCACCCCGTCGTGGGGGTTCGAACCGCCGACCTTCTGATCGGCAAGTCCTAGGCTCTGTGGTTTAACTCACAGTGCCACCCGTGTCCCTCAAAACCCTAGATAGCTGCTGCTAATCAAGGTAGACAATACTGAGCATGAGAGACCAGTGACTTGATGTGATATGAGGTAGCTCACTATGTTTCTAGAACAATTGTGTACATTCAACAAAAGCCTGCCTTTGGGAACTCATGCTCAAATCCTCACTTAGGCATGACGCTCAGGGTGGTTGTACTGCTGAAATGCTGCTTTTAAGTTTCTTGCGGGAAGGAAGGTGGGATATGGATGTAACTAGAGCATCCTAATTGTTGAACCCCCCCTAAACTTATACAACGGGCTATACTGTTGTCTTACTCTAGTCTAGCCCTAATGGCTTTTTGTTCTCTCAGTGCAGTCAGAGCACAGTGCTGATGAGTCATACAGAAGAGGACTGATGGTCCTTTGTGTGTTTCTGTGTTTTATTTGTCTTGTCAATGTTGACTTCCTCAAAGGTCTTCATACCCCTTTCTCTGCCTATTTCCCCCATAATAATAGACCTGTTGTGAATTATTGATCAATGTCAGCTAGGTTATCAAGGCAGCGTCTATTGTCCAGTAGTCTCAGGTTAAGAAAGCAGCCATTTGATAGAGCCAAATGCAGATTCCTTGATTTGCAGCTCCTCCTCACAATTAGAGTTTTGGCAATAATTAGTACTGAGCAAAAAACGCAGCCTCTCCCACCTCATTGCTTGACAAGAAAGGAAAGTGGCATTTCTGGCCTTCATCTAATAAACATTGTGCAGCTGTTTTGTTTGCAGTAAGACATGCTCTTGGAAGAAATTGACAATTTCCAAACACATTCATTAGGAAGCCACTGCTACATGTTTAGAGATGGATGTCTCATCAAATGTTGCATGTTGACAAGTTGACACCCTGGCTCCTTGTGAGGCAGTTCTTGGGTTACCTTTGAAAAGGCGCAGAAGATGTTCTCTGTAAGTTGGTACTGGGATTCTCCCTTGGTGATTTTGCTAAATTTCTTTCTTTCTTTTTTAAATAATCTTTATTAAGTTTTCAAAAGGTTACAAATAACAGAGCAGATAAGAAAAAATAGAAAAGAATAAAGTAAGAAAGCCAAAAAAGAAACACAAAAAACAACAAAGAAAATTTCCACCTTTTAACACTCATTTTCAGTAACTTCTTTTCAGGACTTCCCCACGTCTCCCCTTATTGTATTCCAACTCCAGGTGTTTATTCAAGCAAGTTTTTCCCTTAATGTCCTAAACATAGTTTATTAAAGTCACTTAACCTTAATTTAATTAAAATAATTTTTGTGATAGTTTTTAGTTTTAATTCGTTGTTATACCTTAACAGTTTTTAAAAATATATACCTTAACCCTGTATAAAGAGAAAAAACAGAGATGTAAGAATAAAATTAAAAAAGATACCTTTCCTAAGGTTGCCATTATTTCCCCTCCACGGATTCCCCGTTCTTATAAAAATAAAAAGTCTATAGTTTTTATACTGCAAAGACGAAAAGCAAACCCCCTTTGGACTTCTAGATCCCACCCTTCTCTCCCCGGTTTCAATCCCTGACCAAAGTTCAATTAGTCCATCTTTCTAGCCTGGTGATCTTATGTCCGAGGCACGCAAATCTCTCTCAGTCCCTTTCAGCCGGTTTCTTCGAAAGTCTCTCATACTAAACACCCAGGATCGAAGAAGTATTTTCCCAATGCTGACCATGGTACTTCCAACGAGGCCTACTTGTTTAAAGGTGGTGCGCCAACTCTGTTTCTTAAGTCTGTATGTCCCAAATAGTCCAACTTTCACCTTGGTCAGTTTAAGCTTCTTCTTGGTAGGTCTCCAGCTCTCTTTTTTCTTCTGCGACGTTTCAGCCATCCCTTCTTTCAGCTCCTCCTGTTTGGCAGATGTCTTTTCCTCCTCAATCTTTGGTTCTTTTTCTTGTCCAGCTGCCTGTGTTTTGAACATCGAGCCCCTTTCCAACTCAATGGGTATATTTTCAGATAACTTCGGGTTTGAAGGGCTCGTAGACAAAACATGGCCTTTCTCATTCATCTCTTGCAACTTTCCCACGAGAAAGATCAGATTTTTCAGGCCAGCACGTATTTCCTGTATTCCCTGTTTTAGCTCCATTCTTGTAATGTCCAAGAATCCCCTCTAGAGGGGTTCTGGTTACTTAGTGTTCTTTTCCCTTCCGATCCAAAAGTCCGATTTATTTGTATCAATCTTTCTTAGTTTTCAATATTTTGTAGCTCTATAACCGGTTAGAGTTTCAGCTTTCAGTTTTTCCAACTTTGACAGCTAGTTTGACAGCTGTCAAAAGTTCCTGTAAATCCTCAGCAGGCTCTTTACGCGGGTTACTCCCGGGCTTGAGAAAAGTGGTACTTAATCCAAATAAAGTAAACTCTAGTCCTCCAGCACAATAACTTAGTCCTTTAAATCCGTGGAATTTATATCCTTATCCAATCACGACAATTCTTCCCGCAACCTTAGTTGACAGGTCCTTGCTTTGAACTGTTTACAATAGGGGGGAGACGGACTTCCTTTTTTTTTTCCACCTCCCCCGCTCGTGCCAAATCCAAATTTGTAATCCAATTTTCAAATTACTCACGGGTTGTTGTTCTTGCTTTTAAGTCCAAATTTGATAGGAAGAAGTCAGCGCTATCCGACAAATGGCATGCGGCTTCGCTCGGCAGGGGAAGCGGAAGACTCACAGCACCACGCCGCTCCCCGGCACCCGTTCCGTAGCCTTTAAAAAGGCTCCTTCACGAGTCGGGAGGGCGCTTACGGTGCCCGCCGAGTCACCATGTCCACGGGCTCCGTGCCCGTGGTTTTTAAGGGTCCCCGTGTCGCCGGCACGGCAAGACCCAGCCCCCTGCTAAGCCGATTCCCTCCGGAGCTCGGAGGGAATCCGCCATTAGCCGGTCGCGCCAACCCGGAAGTCGATTTTGCTAAATTTCTTGATGACTATTACTGTTTTTATTATCCTTATTTAGTAGCTTTATTCACAAAAGTGACTAGCAATAAGTTTTAATGTTGATACTGTATTGTAACAAACACTTGTCCATAATTTCTTGCCTCCAACACAAGACTTCGCTTAAAACAAAACAAAACATTGGACTTTCCCTTTCATCCTCTCTTTTCTGTCTTGATTCAACCTGAGCAGACTTGGTGTTTGGAAATGTTGCTCTGAGCCTTTTCAGCTTATAGGTGGAATTTCAGCAGAGTCCACATCTATTGCCAGCAATCAGTAGCATTTTGAAGCTGCTGGAAGAGATAATCTTGAGATTTGGGGTAGGATAACATCAGTATATATCATAGAATTGCAGAGTTGGAAGAGACCCTAAGGGTCATCTAGCCCAACCCCCTGTGGTGCTAATTTATGATATTTAGCTTTATATTTCTTCAATGGTTAAAGCTTGGGATTGATCTTGTTGATGAAGATTAACAAAAATGATATTAAATACAAACAAAAAGGAAATGTAAGGTCTTAAATTAGAACCTCCAGCAACCTGTGCTACCAGTATTCATGTGGTGCAGAAAGATTTATAATAGTATAATATGCCACATCAGACTCTGGTTGTCATTGCTTTAAGGGGGAAAATGTCTTGTTCCACATTGCTGTAGACTATTTAGAACATTTTGTTTGCACGTGGTATCTGGGCTAATGTCCTAAGTAACCGGATTCTCTTCTGCAAAAAACACTGGGTCGAGACCCATGAATATTTTCATTGTCAACCTTTGTTAGTAGACGTCTGTGTTACACAGAACATCTCCCGAGCCCTTACGTTTTTGTATTTTTCATACGTTTGAGAAAAAGACCTGTAACTTAAGAACTTCAGTTCTCCTCCCAACAGCAAATGACCATATAAAAATGTTCAACAAACCTTTCAGGTTTAATGAATCTGGCGCACTTGGGCCACTCTCTCGAAACTTGTTCAACCAGTTTGTTTGCCTATCAAAATCCAAACCGGGAGTTGGAATTCCAAGCTAGTAGCAATCTCTTTTGACAGTAGTGTTTTATGTTCCCTTTTAGGCATCGTTTTTGTGGCTGCCAGATCTTAATTGTCTTCTTTGATAGTTTCATTGCTGCACACACAACTGCTAGACAGAAAGCCTGGGTGTTACGTTGCGCTCACCATTGATCTGTGTCTGCAGCCATAATTACTGTCAGGGCCATGAAATTTTTATTAAACTAGAATGAGCAAAAGGAATAATTTATCCGGTGAAACAGGACACTGGAAGGGTCTTGACTTAGCTGCCTTTCTCTTCTCTTTCTGTGGCCTAGCCTGATAAGCCTCACATAGTATATCTCATCTCCCTTCAGTTTATTTTTTTGAATCCATTTTGGTCATCTGGTTTAAGATGGTTCTGCTAACCTTGCGATGAAATTCAACTCATGTTCTGAAGCTACCAACAGAAGACAATGTAGAATGATGTGCATTTCTGAAACTACTGTTTCAGGTAGGAGAAGTGATCGACACTTTCCAATGTTACACCATTGAGTTGGATTTGTGGGGCTGCAGAGGGGTTGTTTTGTGCTTGATGGTGCAGCACTTTGGTTTTTTGGATATTGAGTGATAGGCCAAGCTTTTCATAAGCTTCTGTGAATATATTTGGGGTGGTTTGGGGGTCGTCCTTTGAGTGTTCACACACTACAAGCCAACCATGCCCTTATCTGGAGTTAGTTGGCCTTGTCTCAGTGACCCAGGCTTGCAGCAGATCTGCAAAATGGAAGAGGACACCATAACCTGATAACCTCCTGATTAGATTGCCCCTGTAAGTGGTGTTGCCCTTAAAGATGGTTCAGAAACTCCAGTTAGTGCAGAGTGTCTCTGCCAGAATACTGACATTGACTATGAGATATGAGTCACATGGTTCTGACCTTTAAAACCCTTCATGGCTTGGGACCAGGCTTCATGAACAACCTGTCTCAGCACATGCCTACCCATATCTTGCCAGCAGAGGACCTTCACCAGATGTCCCTCCCAATTGAAATGAGGCAGGATGTTACCAGAGACAGTGTGGCACCCCTACTATGGGGACCCACCCCCCAATCTGCTTGGCACTTCCTCAGGCAGGTGTATTTTTGGTGGCGGGCAAAGACTGATTGTTCTTCAGATTTTTAAGATAGGCTTAGGTGTTGTAATTTGTTTATAGTATTATGATGCTTGGTTTGCTGCCTTTTAAGATATCAATGGGACGTGGATGGCGCTGTGGGTTAAACCACAGAGCCTAGGACTTTCCAATCAGAAGGTTGGCGGTTCGAATCCCCACGACGGAGTGAACTCCTGTTGCTCGGTCCCTGCTCCTGCCAACCTAGCAGTTCGAAAGCACGTCAAAGTACAAGTAGATAAATAGGTACCGCTCTGGCGGGAAGGTGAAAGGCGTTTCCGTGCACTGCTCTGGTTCGCCAGAAGCGGCTTAGTCATGCTGGCCACATGACCCAGAGATGAGCACCGCAACCCCAGAGTCGGTCACGACTGGACCTAATGGTCCCTTTACCTTTTTAGTATATCAATTTTATTATTTTTACCTTATACTTGCCACTTAAAACAGGCCTGAATTTGATTGGCAGGTGGTATGTAAATACCCTAATAAAGAAGTAATTTGCCATTTCATACTTCTGAAAAAGGGACTTGGCTACAAAAGCTTCAGCTTTTAAGGTGCAACACTGTTTTTATTCCACCACAAGTTAATAAGATCACCGTAGTCCCCCCCCCCCCCAAATTTGCACCACATAGCTTTTGAGAATTGTGCAAGTTTCTATTGTTTTTATACCCCACCCTTTCTCTGAACAGGAGCCTGGGGTGGTTTTATATACAAAATTACATAAATCAATACAATGAAAACGTGTCTTAAAATTGCACCACAGTCAGTTAACTCAAGAGCAGCATACATTTATAGCACTATAACACTTGGGACCACTCCTTCTTGGAACCAGAGTGGCCGGGGCAACTCAGTCAGATGGGCAGGGTATTACTCTAGGGTCAAAGATTTAGCAAGTCCAAGCTACGTGCACCTTTTATGTGGTGTGCTATCCAATCCCAAAGCAAGCTGTCTCCCCTCAACCCCATTCATTGATCTGGGACCCACAGAATCTATGTTTTGTCAGGATTCCAGCCTATCACTGCCTCCAGACATTGGCCCTGGACCTCCTCATTCAGATGGTTTTGAGAGCTCAGGGTGTCATCAGCATATAGATGGCACCCCTCAAAACTCAAGATGATACTTTCCATAAAGATTTTAAACAGAGAGGATGTAACCCTGCAGGACCTGGGGTAAAGCAACGTTCTGCCAATTTTATTTTCTGGTAGGGACCCAACCCTCAAAGTCACTTCAGGAGGATAACATGGTCAACGGTATCGAAAGCTGCTGAGAGGTTGGGAAGAATTTAACAGGCGTGTCTTTTCTGTCCTGATAAAAGTCATCAACCAAGGTGACCAATAGTAGATAGGTAGCCATGTTGGTCTGCCATAGTCAAAATAAAAAAATTCCTTCCAGTAGCACCTTAAAGACCAACTAAGTTAGTTCTAGGTATGAGCTTTCGTGTGCATGCACACTTCTTCAGATACGAGGTGACCAAGGCTTTCCCCCCATATATTCAGACCGAAATGAGACCGAAATGAGTCTAGATAAATTGATGCCTTGTGTTTGGAAAAATATTTTAGGTTTATAGCCCTTGAAGTCTCTTCCCGCTGGGCACTCTTCCCTTTTGTATACAATTGCTGTGCTTGGGCAAAGGGGAAAGAGACAACTCTTATCAGTCCATGCTGCCTCTAGCTACATTAAAAAGTGCTAGTGGCATAGACTGTTTTTTTGTGACAGCACAAATTGGAGATTAGATGGGAATTAAAACAATTGATTGCTGCAGGTGTGGCCTCTCCAGCGTGTATTTCAGAGGCATTATGATGTGACTTAATGGTGTCTGCATCTTTGATTGCATTTGTCAGCATTTCCAGGGTAATAAAGAGCTCTTCACAAGTTCAGACCTTGGTGTATAAACATTGTCTCTAAACTAGGAGATCTTAAATACAGAAATGGTTTCTCACACACTTTTCTTCTGCAAGTGTTGCTTGGACCACCTTAAAATTGGCATTTGCAGATATTTGTGGGCTTTTACATTCTGCTGTATTCAATGTATTGTGTTTAAAATATCCAAATAAAAAGTCACATGTGGGATTTTTATGGCTTGTGAGCATCCTGTCCCCACTTTTTTCTCCCTTGCCTCCTTTCAAGAAGTCAAGCTCCCTGCTGGCAGACTTTTCTCTGTTGTGCTTAATGACTAAATGCATTCCTTTTGCATTTAGTTGTGAGCATGTAGGCCACACTGCGACCTGTCTGGCACTGAGGCTGCAGCTGTCATGCTTTGTCTGGTAGGAAGTGCTGGGGAGGAGTAGGCGGTCAAAGTGCTCACCAGCAAACAAAACTAGAATGGTGTATTCCTGGAAACAAAACCTAGGTTTGCTAGATAGGAAGCTGAAATTCAGGACCTTCAGGGCAGGCTTTTCAGAAATGCCACCTGTTCACATGCAGGGCCTGTTAGACAGGAGAGTTGAGCAGGGAAGATTTTGGTATGAGATTTGGTACAAGTCAACCCATATAGCAAGTCACTTGAACTGAAAGTACTAGGTTTCTAGTAAGGTAAAGGTAAAGGGACCCCTGACCATTAGGTCCAGTCGTGACCGACTCGGGTTGTGGTGCTCATCTCGCTTTATTGGCCGAGGGAGCCGGTGTACAGCTTCCGGGTCATGTGGCCAGCATGACGAAGCCGCTTCTGGCGAACCAGAGCAGCGCACGGAAACACCATTTACCTTCCCGCTAGAGTGGTACCTATTTATCTACTTGCACTTTGACGTGCTTTCGAACTGGTTGGCAGGAGCAGGGACCGAGCAACGGGAGCTCACCCCGTCGCGGGGATTCGAACCTCCGACCTTCTGATCAGCAAGTCCTAGGCTCTGTGGTTTAACCCACAGCGCCACCCGTGTTCCAGGTTTCTAGTACTTAATATCAAGAAAGTGGCAGAACGGCTCTCTGCGGAAAAGCTGACAGAAGCTGCAGAGCAGCTGGTTTGTCATTTCTAGGGTATGAGGTATAAATATGTTGGATCTTCCAATGGGAACAGGGTAGAACTAAGCAACGTGCACTCAGTAGGATAGAATAGTTAAAGAAGCCAAAGCGCCATAGGGCAAATTGCACATGCCAGAGAGGAACACCGTGTCTAGGTTTCATGATTAATTCTAGAAGTCTCTGAGCTAAGATGGGGACCAGAAGGAGGCGATGTCACGCTTCATCATAAACGGCATCCAGAGCCTGGTTTCAGGCACGACTGTTGTTTGAACAAATTGGAAACAGTTACAAGCGTACAGTCAAATTTACAGTGATTTATATGTAAGCAGAAAATTACCAAGGAAGTTGAACACAGTCACAATTTACTCCAAAGGAGAAATATCTAAAAATAACACACACAAAAAGAGGAGGGTACTTGTAAAAAGGAAGTTGGACTGGAAAATGAAGACAGTTAGTTCCTTCCAGAAGACAATTATTCAAAACCACAATAATATTGTGGCTTGGGCAGGGGGAGATATTTTGTTACATATTAGTGATGGTTGCTCTTAGTTTGCTCTTACTGATTTCAATGTTCTGTTTACTTGAATTGTAGTATAAAATTTTCTCCCATGTGGGTCCCTTTGAGATTTTTGTGAAAAAGCAACCCATAAGTGAAACAGCTAATAAAATGTACTATGGCACATATTTTTGTGTTTTCATATTGTAAATTGCCCTGTGGGCCTCAAATGAAGGGTGGTATTTTATTATCTATTTCACTTATTGGTTTTTATTATTACTAAAAGTCTCAAAGGGACTCACGTGGGAGAAAAATTTATAATACAATTGAAATCAGTAAAAGCAAACTAAAAACAGTCACCACTGAAAACTAGCTGCTGGAGGTTCTGCCAGGTATGCAGAAGAGTGCGCTCAAGATTCACACTTTCAAGCACAGGGCAGAAGGCAGCACTAAACTCTGGCCAGCATTATACAACCTTCAGGGATTTAGAGTCCGCTTATGAGAGTCTCACACAGTTGCAGTTTGTGGGTTACTTCCTGACTGCAGCATTCTGGCCACTGCTATTTTAATGTGCAAAAAATTTCCAATTTTATATGATGTGTTAATGCACTAAGAGCATTAAATCCTGGCCTAGTATCCTGGTGGGACGCAGGTGGCGCTGTGGGTAAAACCACAGAGCCTAGGACTTGCTGATCAGAAGGTCGGCGGTTCGAATCCCCGCAACAGGGTGAGCTCCCGTTGCTCGGTCCCTGCTCCTGCCAACCTAGCAATTCGAAAGCACATCAAAGTGCAAGTAGATAAATAGGAACTGCTCCAGCGGGAAGGTAAACGGCGTTTCCGTACGCTGCTCTGGTTCGCCAGAAGCGGCTTAGTCATGCTGGCCACATGATCCGGAAGCTGTACAACGGCCCCCTCGGCCAACAAAGCGAGATGAGCGCCGCAACCCCAGAGTCGGCCACGACTGGACCTAATGGTCAGGGGTCCCTTTACCTTTACCTTAGTATCCTGGTATTCTAGGCATATAAAATAAATATAGGGGCATTCAGAGACAGGCAGGCATGCTTTCTGTCTGAAATGTAATCACCTGCAGAAGTCTTAGCTGTTGAGGTCGCTTCTCTCCGGCTGCATCATGCTGATGACTCCATGTGCATCCAGAAATATGTGTGGGAAGTTAAGTGTAGCATCATGTTGCTTAGCAACCAGATCCTTGGTCTAGCATTTCTGGATGCACAGCCTTTTAGAGCAGCTAGTGCTTGTGTTCCCATTGCCCAAACATAGCAATATAATCAGCATGCCCAGCAATTACACTGCTGCTAAATGCATATATATTTAGTACTTGAGAACATGTTGTGGTGTGTCACAAATTGCTTTTATGGGTAATGTTGGGGTTTCAGAACTTGTATTGGGACAAAGTCATGCCATATGAATATGCCAGCTCTTGAGATCATCTGCTGAGGCCTTTTTGCCTGTGCCTTCTGAGGTGTGTGCCTGGTGGTGCGCAAGACATCCTTTCCCATAGTGGTGTCTAGTATGTAGAACTCCCAGCCATGAGTGGTTTTCTCCACCTCTTTGTGTTTTGTTGTTGTGTGAAACCTTTTCTTTTCTAGCAAGCTTTTAACTTTTATTGCTGCCGAGCCCTGTCCCCTTGTGCCCTCTTATGAGTAAAAGAGCAGACGTATCATTTTATTTATTCATTTATTGCAGGCTAGCGATGTTTGGGGGTAGTAACATGTTTGTGCATCAATATGGGAATGGACTGCACATTCCAATGCTTCACAAGAGAGAAGCATGTCAACAAGTTTCCATCCACCATACTGTTTTTCATTCACACTTTAAAAATAGGGTCTACCTTGTCCTGAAGGAAAGTTCTTTTGTTAAAGGGTGTGTGATGAATTTCTGAGCAGTCTTGTCAAAACAGGAATATCTCCTACCTGTACTGCTACACCAGTTCGAAATCACAGTGCTCTAATTGTGTAACACAGTTCCACAGGTTGTCCTTAAGGTAGTGGTCACCAGAAAGGATCAGTTGCTATCTTAGACTGAGAAAGTAAAGGTTAAGTGGTTTATCAATGTAATTTATCAATCTCCCTTAAGCCAATTAGTGGTCTTGCTTTACTCTGAGCAATGCAATGCTGCTAGCTTTAGAAAATGCTTAAGGTTTGCCACTTAACAGCCTCATGGGCCTTAGGTGATATATGTACAGTTTATCTTCTGTTCTCCTTATGGGATTTGCTTGCCGCATTTCAAGACACCTGTATTACATACATTGAAGGCAAGGTAAATGACCTGGTCTCCTTGGCAGCAGACTATTTAGAAATGTAAGATTTCTTTTTTATGCCTAGAATACCAAGATACTAACCTAGGATTTAATGCTCTTAGTGCATTAACACATCATGTAAAATTGGCATTTTTTGCACATTAAAATAGCAGTTGTCAATTCATGGAAAGCCGCAGTAAGGAAGTAACCCACAAGCTGTGTGAGACTCTCATAAGCGGCTCTAAATCCCTGATGGTTGGGTAATGCTGGCCAGAGTTTAGTGCCGCCTTCTGCCCTGTGCTTGAAAGTGTGAATCTTGAGCGCACTCTTCTGCATACCTGGTAGAACCTCCAGCATTTAGCTTTTAACTGTTACTAGAGGGCTTCCCAAAACAACTAGCCCAGAATAACCAGAACATAGGCATTAAAGGCTTTTCTATCTGTGATGGATTGGACAAGTCCTTCATTGCAATTAGAAATGTGAAGCTCACTGCCTGTGTTGAGAATGGATCTAGACCTGCTGTTCCGTGAACAACAGGGCACTTGTCTGTAGAATGGACTCTAACCCAGTGGTTAAGTCTAACTTTAATGTTTGATGTTTTACTGTGCTTAATGTGTTTAATTATTATTAAAAAATTATTATTAATTTGTTGGAAGCCACCCAGAGTGATTGGGGCAACCCAGTCAGATAGGTGGCATATAGATAAATTATTGTTGTTGTTGTCATTGTTTGCTATTAAGAGGGATGGAGGTGCGAGTACACGAGGAGAGGTGGTTTTAACCAGTTACCTTTTCCTCCTTCAGCTCCCATCACTGCTCCCCCCACCCCAACTTTCTGGAGCAGATTTTCAGGAAATTGAAGTCTGGCTGCAACCCTGGGAACTTAGTTTACACCGGGATCTTAGAACTTTGAAAGTTCTTCATGTAGAACTGAGCTAGAATGTTGAGGTGAATAAATCTGGACATTCTCTGATATGGATACTTGCTTGTTCTACCAGATAATATTTATGCAGTAAACAAATTGTTAGCTGGAAGTACTCTGTTCCCATCATAACTTCAAGAGAGTGTCAGTATTATGAAGATTTAGTAGCTTTTTCTGCTCCAGAATTATGTACAGGATAGTAATATCTAGGAACATGTTCTATATTGAATTAGCCACCTGAAGTTCTAGAGTTCTGTAGGATGTTTTCCATTTTGCTATCTTAGTTTTCTTGTACTTTTTGTTAACATGTCTACGGATGGTCAAAAATGACTTCTGGGATTTTGAGAGATCCTGCAGTCAAACTGGAATTAATAGTATGTAACCCTCAGCAATAGCTGTTACTAATTTGTATACTACAGTATTAGTAATAATGCAAAGAAGCAGCATTACTAATGCAATTGCCTCTTTAGATTGTCTTCACACAAGCTACACAGTGATGAAAACACTTTAATTTTTAACCCATGCTCCGGCATATCAATCTGGGGCTATAAGATTTCGTTGTTTCAATTTCCCATAACTTTTCACTTTCCGTTCAATTGAGCATTTGTGCGTTTGAAACCAGTTGCCGTCAACTGCTGTCATTATGTGAAAGTAGTTGCCAAGGACATTTTTCCTAATAAACTGTGCATCAGTAGAATTACATAGTCCCTTTACTCCCACTTAAGATCTGCTTCATTCAGACAGCCTAGCAGTTCTCACTTCCTTGTGTGGGGAGGCTAGCTAATACCAACCACTATCATGATGGGAACCCACATAATCATAGTAATAATTGTGTGTGTGCGAGTGTGTGCTGGCAATTCAGTGGAGGGCTGATGGGGGGCATGCTGTTCTTGATTTTGAATCAAGTTTGTGTGCTGTATTGTTGGTGTTAACGGAAAAATCTGAGGGCTCCCCTGGACAAAAACAAAGACACCAACCAGGATAACTTGGAGCAAAACAGCAGCCTGTAGGCTTGGCCTTTATTGATCTGTTGCAACAGGGTGCTCCCCTCAGCTGCAGGAGAGAGGAGGGACCCAGAAAAATGGTGTGCAAGGTCTTATAAAGACTTTTGAAATTGCCACCCTGTAGATCAAGACCACCCCCAGAAACATCATACATACATCACAGAAGGGGTGTAACCTAAGACCACCCCCCAGATACATCACACCTACATCACAGAAAAGGCGGTCTACAGCAGAAATCTGAGTGCATCTGACGGGTTACCTGTTTAATGGTCACTTGATTGGATTGCCTGGGGAGCCTGGCCATTCTTTTGTAGTGATAAATACTTAGTTCCTGGGCCAGGTCACAGGCTCACACCCGCCCTATTCAAACACAGACGTACCCTTAAGACAGGATTTGTGAAGGAAAAGACAATGGGGAGGCTTTTCCAGTTTGACCTTGCAGAGAAAACATTTGCTCAGTTTAGGAATCAAAATGGCTTCAGGTTGGCCTTCCTGTGCTGATCTATGTACGTGCTTGGTTGGTACACTTATGAACATTTAACATATATCTAAGACCTCAAAATTCCTATCACATTGGTCTTCAGAGCTTCCCAAGCAGCATCACATTTTTGCTCCACGGTATGTGATGATAATCATGTAATAAGCTTGGATTTAAAAATACCTCTTCAGCATATTGCAGTGAGCTATGAGCCTAGCAAGTTCACTTACCATGTGTGGCTGACTGGCTGAAAGTCTGATCCAGTGGTACCTTGGTACTCAAGCGGCTTGGCTCCCGAACAAATCGGCTCCTGAACACCGCAAACCCGGAAGTAAGTGTTCCGGTTTGCGAACGTTTTTCGGAAGCCAAACGTCTGGCACGGCTTCTGCTTGAGTGCAGGAAGCTCCTGCAGCCATATGGAAGCCACGTCTTGGTTTTCGAATGGTTTCGGGAGTCGAATTGACTCCCGGAACGGGTTAAGTTCGAGAACCAAGGTACCACTGTATAAGCCATGGGTAGGCAAACTAAGCCCCGGGGGCTGGATCCAGCCTGCAGACGCTCCGGGAATCAGTGTGTTTTTACATGAGTAGCATGTGTCCTTTTATTTCAAATGCATCTCTGAGTTATTTGTGGGGCCTGCCTGGTGTTTTTACATGAGTAGAATGTGTGCTCTTATTTAAAATGCATCTCTGGGTTATTTGTGGGGCATAGGAATTCGTTCTTCTTTTCCCCCCGAAATATAGTCCGGCCTCCCCACAAGGTCTGAGGGACAGTGGACAGGCCCCCTGCTGAAAAAGCTGACCCCTGGTATAAGCATTCCTGTTCCTTCCTTCTGAATCTCTGTGAAGTAGTTTTCCTCTGCTGTGGACTCCCATTCCAGGCAGCTCACAGTATCCTGTGCATGTGCTTCATGTGCAGAATGCCAATCACCCCATTTCCTTTCCCAAGTGTGGGAGTAAATATTCACCAATCGTGCAAGTGGCATAATAAAACAGTTGCCTCTTCAGCTGTCAGAATGTTCTCCTTTGCTGAGAATGGAAATGTTAAGTAACTTTCCATTTCATTTTATTTTCAAGTGCACACATCATTGAATCAGTCTTCTCAATCCTATAAAATGTCAAGTACTTGATGGACTTAGTTTTTACTAATACTTGTAATGCATGATTTGTCAATATTTCACATTTCTCTTATCTTCACTCACGTAATCTAGAAGTTATACTTTCTTTTCCTGCCGGTGTGAAATTTCCGTGAGAATATTCATGGAGCCTTGGCAAATGTTTTTATGTCAGCCCCTTAACCTCAAGTGAAGCTAATGGAGCTGTCAGAACAAATCTGCATCTAACCCCAAAAATGTTAGTAACAAAATAGAAAATGTTGACAAATGTTTAAATCAAGTGTTCCCAAAGATTACACACATTCCAAACATTTATTTATAACAGTGTGTGTGTGTGCGTGTGTGTGTGTGTGTGTGTGTGTGTGTGTATACACAAACACTCATAGTAATAAAAACAACCATTGTGAGTTATCTCAATGTACATCTTATCTTGACTGTCACTAACTTAGCTTAATGTCCCCATGTTGCAGAAGAGAAAAAGAAACAATATTGTTTAGAAAACACACTTTCTTTGTTTCCTGTCCCTACTTTGGTGTTGAATGTGTCTGGAGGTACCAGTGAGCAAAATTTGCAGATTTTTTTTGGCAAGGATCTAAAGAATTTCTTGAACCACACATCTCTCTTGCCATTTCACAAAATGCTTTAGACAAGTTACTGTAGTTATATGTTCTTGTATTTACATGAACACCAATAAAAATTATTTGGACAAACTTCCTTGGTCATCAGTTTCTTGGTCAGCACAGAAATGCAACACACAGGAAATGGATAACGTCTCTTCTGGAAGTGAGGGCCAAAACTGAATACATCGCAACAGACCCCTAGGTAAGCTTTGCTAAGGTTTCTTTCCCCCTTCCCCAGTGTAGAGCTTTCTTTCTCTTTATTGTCCCCTTCATCAGGTATTTAGCTAGAAGGGGTAGCCAGCCACAGGTAAAATCAGGGGTCAGCGATCTTTTAAAGTAAAGGGCTGGATCACTTTCCCTCAAACCTTGTTCTTAAGCCTGACCCCCATTTTGTACCCATGATCAACTTGCCTAGGGCCCAGGAGATTACACTGCCAGGTTTCTGCTTGTATCTAGTCCGCTGTAGGGCGGAAATGTGGCACAAACGATGTAAAAACACATAGTAAGAAGCAAAACAATACCTGCTCCCACAGTTTAAAAGGCCATAGGTTGTTTAATTAGCCAAAGGCCTGGGAGAAGAGAAATGTTTTTGTTTGGCGCCTAAATATATGTAATGAAGGCGCCAGGTAAACCTTCCTGGGGAGAGTATTCCACAAACAGGGAGCCACTACAGAGAAGGCCCCGTTCTCCTGTTACCACCTTCTGGACCTCACTTGGAGGAGGCACATGAAGAAGGGCCTCAGCTGATGAGCACAGGCTCCAGGACAGTTCCTATGGGAAGGAGCGGTCCTTGAGGTATTGTGGTCTTGAGCATATCACATGGACACCCTATTCTCCTGTTTACCAGCTAGCTTTGATGGATGAGATGGAAGGGCACGCTGGTGAGAAGCACTGGACCGCCACCTCTAATGTAATATGCAAGCAGCTTCTGTTGCCGCAGAAGCCATACTCTGTTTTGTGTCTAGCATGGGTATCTGGGTATAAGACGAGAGTAGCACGAGCCAGTTGCATAGCAGTCAAATGTGTTAAAACAGGAAACTGCTTTATTGCTTATTTCAACCAACAACCTAGGTAGCTAAAACCACCAGCTATGCACAAAGACCCCTGGACATTTTTTGATGACGCCAGCTACAAAATTTGTAAGACAAGATACACATTTTTCTATAAATATATGTCCAGAACTCAAAACATTACAAGCCTTCTATTTTGTATTATTTGTTGTCAAATATTTTCATGAAAGCATATGGCACAGTGCCACTTAGTGTTTGTGGTGCCACAAGACCTCCTCTGTTTCCGCCATTAAGAGACTTAACGTGGAATTTGAAATGCTGACTTAATCTCAGCTAAGTTCCCATGAGAAAAATGGGATGGGCATGATTCCGCTCTTTAGAGAGCTGTTTCTGTGACTGGAACAAGGTCTCTTGATTAATGCCGTGCTCATTAACTTCATTTTCTGTAGCCCATTGACAGCTCTGTCATTTATCGCGATGGGAAGGAGAGCAGCACTAATTTCTGGCTGAGTGTTTCGCGCCACTTTCAAGCTGCCCAGGGTTAGGCCCCAGAGTGCTGAAGCTTCTCGCAAATGGCACGCTCTGTCTAGTGATGTCATCCAATTACATGTGATTCCTTGCCAGCGTTGCTTATGTGGCTCATTGGAACAAATTCTCTGCGGGAAGCAAGATGTGTGTGTGCATGTTCTGCGTGGTTTGCTGAGAGAGGCAACAGTTTGTGACAGGCTGATGATGCATATGGGAACGGTTCGGGAGGGAAGGCTTTTGTGAGCACGAAGGAACTTGTATCCAGCAACTCATATCTCCCTTTGGAGAGGTCTGAGCTTGGGATCTTGGCAAGGCAATTCTTGTTGGGATGTGAACACTTTTTTATTTTTACCTAGACTGCCAGTGGCAGTAACAGTTTACTCCCTCAGTGGTTTTTAAAGCATGCACCTAGAAAAGCAGTGTGTGAAGCATTGATTCCTGGGTTGGACTTGATGACCCTTAGGGTACCTTCCAGCTCTGTCATTCTTTGAAGCAGGCATGTTTTGGAAATGCATATCCATCACGTAGACACCCTTCTCAGAACCGCGATTGGTGCCAGCTTCCTGCTGAGGCAATTTTTAATGGAAAACTCTGATCTGCTGCCAAAGAACGTGATGGATTGCCTTGAGCTCATCTCTTGTGAGGCTCAATCCATGGTGTTCATAGGTAATTGCTTAGGTGGGTAACGCTTGAGGCAGACAAGTGCAATATAATGCAGATGTGGTGGAAGTAGGCAGCTTGAAGGCTGCCCCTAGGTCATCTCCTTCTGGGAAGCAGGTGGCTTAAAGGACAGCTGCTCCCAAATTGATGTGTCCCAGACAGTTATGTACTGCAACTCCCATCAGCCCCAGCCAGTATGGCTAATGGTCATGGATGATGGGAATTGTGGTCCAAAACATCTAGAGGATATCAGGTTTTGGAAGGCTGGTGTAGGTGCTGGCAGTAGGAGCTGGGGATAGAAATAACTGCGTAGTGAGTTTGAGGTTAGAGAGGGAATGGGTAAGTGTGTGTGGGGGGGTGCTGGTAGAAGGTGGAAATTTGAGAGAGACTGGAAATGTGTTTTAAGTTGGTTGGAGGGAGGCATTAACACTGGTGGTTGTATTATAAAGTACGCCCTTGCGGTCGAGCCAAGGGTGTAGGTGGAGCTGTGGTTAATTCAGGTGGTGTACCTTTGCGCCAGGGAAGCCCTATCAATTATGTGGATGCTATTATCCACCTGTAGCCCTCAGGCTAGGGTGTGGCGTGATTCCTTTAAAATATCCTTGTTTTTCCTCTTTTAATATTGAAGGACTTTAATCCTGTCACTCATTTCTTTTCAAAATAAGCCAGTGAACAAGTTTACTGTTCCCATTTTACAGGTGGGTGTTAACTGATAGAATTGCTTGCCTGAAGGTAATCTAGTGAGCTCATGCTACCTGAACCCAGGTGTTTCAGACTAAAGCTCTTCATCTGTTTTTTGGATTTATATTTCGTCTTCCATTTCATAAAGATTGCAAGGCACTTCACTACAAAATAAAACAGTTTATTCAGTCTGTATAACAGTGGCTGAGTCTGGATGTAATCCTGGCCTTAAATCATAGGATGCACAAACCGTGAGCCCTCCCGATCCATTCCACCGTTCTTGGAGAAACAAACCATGAAGCAGATGGCTTTGTGTTGCATTTGAACCGGTGATTATGGTTGCTTTAGATGCAACTCTATAGTTTGTTTCCCTGCTCCATATAGGGAGAAGTGAATGGTAAACTAGCATGCAAACTGGTTTGCTTAACCATAGTTTATGACCAGCATTGTAACCCAACCCAGCCAGTGTGTTAAACGTGCAATAAAAATACAGTATTAAAACACTGAACCATTATTAAAAACAGCCAGCAGCTAAAACTATTGGCGTGCTGAAGATGTTAATTGAAAATCCGGGGAAATATGCCTAAAAAATAATGTTAGACTTGTCTATGGGAGAGTTATATAATGTAGGGTGCTATGACAAAAAAGGCCACTTCTGTGCCCATCGGCTGCCTAAAAGCACCCAGAGAGGGGCCAGAAGATCTTGATGGGCAGCTTTATATGGAAAAAGGCAGTATTTTACATACTTGGGCACCAGGCTATTTACAGCTTCACAAAGTAGTGCTGAGACACAAGTTTTCCTCTAATGAAAACTTGGGCAGAAATGGCTCACTTTTGCCCTCTTCCCACCCGTGTTTTGCTGCTGCACTCCTCCCACCCAGAGACAGTTATTTTTCTATTTCTCAGAATCCTTCCTGAGCAGCGAGTGCTTCATTATGACGAAACATCAGTTGGATGGGGGAAATAAAAATTGCGACCACCACCATGAACATCCTACCATGGCTATCAGATGTATGTTTGTAGCCTCCCGCTAATTTCACACCCCTGGAAGAATTGTCAAGATGCTTCCCCTACTTTTGGCACCTGCAGATGGAGCCTATTTTTGAACCGGGGCCCATTTGAAAAGGTTACTACCAAAATGGAAGCCAGGACAGTTCTTTCAATGATATTAATAGGTACTGTCAGGGGTTTAGGAGCAGAGGCAAGGGCAAGGGAGGAAACAGAGAGCGAAGGGGAGGAGGCAGAAGAAAAGATGAGTGATGACGACGACCCGAGATCTCCTAGTCTTTCCAGTGAATCAGAGGATTCACAGAAAGGAGCACCAGTGGCCAGGGCAAGGGGGGAGTCTAGGGGGGCACCCCAGGAAGATAGAGCCAGAGGGGACTCAGGGGAGAGCAGTTGGAAATCGGGACCAGCGTCACCGCCAGGGAGCAGGGAAGAAGGAGGGAGCCAGGGGGCAAGCGCTGGCAGCTCACCACAGGAGGGAGGGCATGAGTCAGGAGTGGCCACACCTCCATCGGGGAGCGAAGAAACGGTTAAGAGGAAAGTGGAAGGCTGGGCGCGCGCGCCAAGTTCAAATGCAGAGGAAGGCGGCGCAGTAAGCAGCCCGGAAAGGGAACCAGGTCCTAAAGCCCGGCGCAAGGAGGCAGGAGGGTCCGGGTCAGCGTCAGAAGAATCCCGGAAGGAAGAAACCCCGGGGGGCAGAGGGACCCAGAGGAGAACAGTCAGGCGGAAAAGGTGGAGCAGGGCTAGGATATTAAGTTGGTGCACAAGGGGCGGAGACTCAGACGGAGCTTCGCCGATCTAGCCATTAGACGTAGAGTTGCAAGTAGCAGCTTGAGAATGGAAACTGTAACTCAATAAAGACTTTTACTTAATGACCGCTGGCTAGCGTGATCCTCTGTGAGCTAGGATCTTGAAGCAGCTCTGACAGTAAGCTCCGTCTCACAAAAATTGTGGGCATCTACAGCCTCGAGGAGAGGAGAGAAGCAGGTGCCTACTAGCTAGCTCACAAACGGCAGACAACATGACGGCTGAGCAGCAGATAGAGGAACTCAGAAAAGCAGTGTCACAACTGACTGCCGAGGCTCTCGCATCCAGGAAGAGAGAGGAGGAGGCAGCTGCCGCCTGCAGGGATCTCCAGGTCAGGTTAGACGTGCTGACAAAGCAGACACCCCGGCAGGAGGGAATTGGGTTGGCGAGACGAACAGGCGGGCTGGTCTCTCACTTCGATGGGAACCTGCAACAGTATCCCAACTTTAGAGCAGACGTACTGTGCGCACTGCAACTGCTGCATAAAGACTTTAGAGATGAGCAAGAGAGAGTGGGATTCATCATGTCTCATTTGCATGGGGATGCTAAAGCATGGCTACGCAATTTATGGAGAGATAAGGATCCGGCGCTCCAGAATGCAGATGCCTTTATTAAAGCGATGGATGGGTGTTTTTTATCAAGCATTGACGTGGATCTTGCCCGGAAGGAGGTGCATGGGCTAAGACAAGGGAGGGCCAGCGTCAGGCAGTACCATGCCCGCTTTTTCGCCTTGGTCAGTGCCCTGGAGTGGGACAGAGATTCGGCCCCTGTAAGAGACCTCTTTTGGGAGGGGTTGCACAGCTCGATTAAAGATGAGATCGCGAGGGGGGAGAGACCCCGAACCACCCAGGAGGTCGTTCAGAGGGCACTGGCAGTGGGGGTGAGGCTGGAAGAACGCCCGTGGAGCAGGGACGAAGGGCGTGGAGGGCGCGAACCAGCCAGGGGCCCCTCCTTCCTTCCCAGAGAAGCAGCGCGGGCGCAATCCACGCCTCCGCCAGGAGGAGGAGCCGAACCTATGGAGGTTGGAGGTGCAAGGGCTCAGTCAGCAACCAGAGCCCTAGCACCGGCAGCAGTGAAAGCGAAGCCTCCTAGAGGGAACAGGAAGTGTTACGTCTGTGGGGAGCCAGGGCATATGGCGAAAGAGTGTCCCCAGAGGCTCCACAAGCTCACTGCAGCCTCGGCAATGGTGACTGCAGCAACGCAGCAAGGAGGAACACAGCAGGGAAACGAAGCAGTCTGGCTGGAGGAAGAGGCCCTGGGGCCCAGCCAGACGTGTTAGTGCCGCAGTCCCCAGAGATTTTACAGCCCGTGAACCCCCTCCCGCCCAAACCAGTGGTGAGGCTCACCGCATCTCTCCAGCTGCCCAATGGAATCACCATGGACGTGCCCATCACAGTGGACTCGGGCAGCAACGCGGACTTTATAGGGCAGGACTTTGTCGACAAGCACGCTATACAGTTGCTGCCGGCCACACTGCCCCTGCAGGTTGTCACGGTGGATGGCAGGGAGTTGCTAGGGGGGCAAGTGGTGAAGCAGACGCCGCCAATGGCGATGCGACTTGGGAATCACAAAGAAATCATCAGCTTCAATGTCACTCAACTATCGGATACGCCCATTGTATTGGGAATGAGTTGGCTGGACAAGCACAGCCCAACACTGGCTTGGTACCAGAGGCAGCTGGTCTTCGGCTCTTCCTTTTGTGCTGAACACTGCATCGTGCACCGGCAGGAAGGAGAGGAAGAGGAGTCACAGCTGCTGCTAGGCACGCTGCAAGCGATTCCCCACAAGTACGCAGAATTTTTGGAAGTTTTCTGCGAGAAGGAGGCGGACAGGCTACCCCCTCACAGACCATATGACTGCAAAATTGACCTGCTGCCGGGGGCGGCGCTGCCTAAAGGGAAACTGTATTCCATGTCGGAGGACGAGCTGCAGGAACTCAAAGAGTTCATCGATCATAATTTGGAGCGCGGTTTCATCCGAGAGTCCAAGGCAGCGGGGGGCAGTCCTGTATTCTTTGTTAAAAAGCGAGACACGCCCCAAAAAAGACTGGTCGTGGACTATCGCATTTTAAACAGTGTGACCAAGCCGTCGGACTTCCCCATGCCCCGAATCGACGACCTCCTGGCGAAGGTGCGGAAGGGAAAAGTGTTCACCAAATTAGACCTGCGAGGGGCATACAACCTCATTCGCATGCGGGAGGGAGATGAGTGGAAGACGGCCATGTTCACGCCACTGGGTACCTACGAATACAGAGTTATGCCTTTTGGACTGCAAAATGGCTCCCACGTTTTTCAAGCTTTCATGCATCACGTGTTGGCGGGACTTCTCTACAAGACGTGCGTCTGTTTCTTAGATGACATCCTGATCTTTTCGGAATCGCAGCAGGAGCATGACAGGCACGTCAAGGAAGTGCTGACCAGACTGAAGCAACATAGGCTCTACGCCAAGCTGGAGAAGTGCCAATTCGACGTGACGGAGGTGGATTTTCTGGGCTACAAGTTGTCTGACAAGGGGCTCGCCATGGACAGCGCCAAGGTTCGAGCGGTATTGGACTGGAAGAGCCCACGCAACCGGAAAGAGGTCCAAAGGTTTGTCGGCTTTGCGAACTTCTATCGCAAGTTTATCAAGGGCTTCGCTATGCAGACAGCGGCCATCACAGACACGCTTAGCTCCAAGAAAAAGAAGTTCGTTTGGACAGAGGAGGCGGAGCAGTCCTTTCAGGCACTCAAGCGTCTCTTCGCGTCGGAAGAGCAGCTGCTTCACGTCAACCCCAGCAGGCCGATGAGGGTGGAGACAGACGCCTCGGACAGAGCCGTGGGGGCGGTCCTGCTGCAAAAGGACCAGCAGGGGGTGTGGCGACCGGGAGCGTTTTACTCCAGGAAGCTCAGCAAGTCCGAGCACAACTACACCATCTGGGACAGGGAGTTGCTGGCCATTCATGCAGCGTTCAAAGCGTGGAGGCACTTCCTGATCGGCGCCAAGCACACGGTGCAGGTTTGCACGGACCACAAGAATCTGGAGCACTGGCGCACGGCACAATTCCTAAACCAGAGGCAGATACGCTGGGCTGAGTTTTTTGCGAACTTCGACTTCCGCATAGAGTATGTCCCGGGGGACACTAACATCATGGCGGACGCCCTCTCCCGTAAGCCACAGTATCTGGAGGACGCAACGCCAGCGGCAGCCATGCACATCTTCGCACCAACAGTATGGGCGTGCGCCGCGGCCACCGTGGACCTGGAGGCGGTGCGACGAGCATTGCAGGATGACTCCTTCGCGCAAGCAAAGATGGCAGAGGTGCAAAGGGGCAAGGCTGTGGCCGACGGTTTCCAGCTACGAGATGGATTGCTCATCCGTAAAGGGGCCATCTATGTGCCGGGAGACGACCTTCGCGCCAAGGTGCTGCAGCAGCTGCACGACGCGCCCACGGCCGGGCACTTTGGCAAGGAGAAGACGGTGGAATTAGTGGCCAGGGATTTCTGGTGGCCTGGAATGAGAGGGGAGGTCGCAGACTACGTGGCGAGGTGTGACATCTGCCAGAGGGCCAAACCAGTGCACAGACCGCCGGCCGGACTGTTGGAACCGCTGCAAACTCCGGTCGAACCTTGGGAAAGGGTGGCTCTGGACTTTGTCACGGATCTGCCCAGCTCGAGGGGCAAGACGGCAGTGCTGGTGGTGGTGGACCTGTTTTCCAAGATGGCCCATTTCATTCCGTGTGCTAAGGTGGCCACGGCGGAGCAAACCGCCAAACTGTTCATAGACCACGTGTTCAAGGTTCACGGTCTGCCACGGTCTATTCTGTCCGACCGCGGGCGGCAGTTCATCTCGAATTTCTGGCAGAAGCTGATGGGCTTCCTAAACGTCAAGATCAACCTGGCGTCGGCGAGGCACCCGCAGACCAACGGGCAAGCGGAGCGGGTCAATGCCATCATGCAGCAGTACCTGAGATGCTATGCGAATCAACAGCCTGCGACGTGGGTGGATTACCTGCCGCTTGCCGAGTTCGCCTACAACAACACGAAGCACGTGTCCACGGGGGTCACGCCGTTCTTCGCCAACAACGGGAGGCACCCCAGAACCTTCCCGGGACTGGAAAGAATGGGGGAGGGGGAGCCGCAGACGGCAGATGCGTTCGCGTCGGAGCTGCAGGAAGTCCACGATCAGCTGAGGCGCCACCTGGAGCTGGCCAAACACGCATACAAGGTACAAGCGGACAGACACAGAAGGGTTGGCGAAGAGCTCCACGTGGGAGACTGGGTCTGGTTAGCAGCCCACGCAGTGCCGGCCAGGTCGTTGGCCAAGAAGAAACTAGGGCATAAACAACTGGGGCCCTACCAAGTCGAAGAGCAGGTCAACCCGGTAGCTTTCAGACTGGCACTTCCGGAGGGTTCCAGAATGCATCCGGTGTTCCACAGATCGGTGCTCACTCCCTACAAGGCACCGCACAGGTTCCAGGAACCAGGAACGGCGCCGAGTCCGGTCAGAGACAGAACAGGGCACGCGGGAGTGGCACAGAAGGAGCGCATCAACGAAGTCACGGAGATTTTGGACTCCAGATGGGGGGAAGAGGGGGTAGAATACTTTCTCGCCAAGGAGGGCACCCCGGCCAGTGCGAACAGCTGGGTGCCGGGCTACGCCTTGGACGAACCTCTACTCAAAGACGAGTTTCATGCCCTCTTCCCACATAGACCTATGCCAGCAGACTTTTTCGACGACTGGCTTTTCACGCCAACGCTTTCTGCCAGCACGTTCCGGGGGTTTGACTCGGACGAGGACCCGATACGAGACGCCCGTTCCCCGGAGGGGTCACCCTCAGGATCTGC
This sequence comes from Podarcis bocagei, assembly GCF_964188305.1. Lineage (NCBI taxonomy): Eukaryota > Metazoa > Chordata > Lepidosauria > Squamata > Lacertidae > Podarcis > Podarcis bocagei. Next base: position 7,307,270 of record NC_138135.1, read on the forward strand.
CTCAGAACCCTCGTATTGGTGGGACGATAGACCAGAGGAGCAGTGGCGCAGGAAGTGGCAGGAAGGTCCACGACGAGCAACGCCGCCAGGAGGAAGTGAGGGAGAAACGGACATGGACGTTTTCGGGGACGACCCTGGTTTCGAGCACGGCGGCACAGAGATGGAAGCGGAGGTGACCGTCGTCGACGAGAGCAGGGAGGAAGACCCGAGAGACTTCAGATGGAGGCCCGCCACGGGAAGCGAACGATATCCGACGTTCGTCCCTTTGCAACAGCAGCACCCAGCTCCAGCACCGGAAGGAGGGGAGGGGGGAATGGGGGGCTTCGAGGGGGGGATGGATGTCAGGGGTTTAGGAGCAGAGGCAAGGGCAAGGGAGGAAACAGAGAGCGAAGGGGAGGAGGCAGAAGAAAAGATGAGTGATGACGACGACCCGAGATCTCCTAGTCTTTCCAGTGAATCAGAGGATTCACAGAAAGGAGCACCAGTGGCCAGGGCAAGGGGGGAGTCTAGGGGGGCACCCCAGGAAGATAGAGCCAGAGGGGACTCAGGGGAGAGCAGTTGGAAATCGGGACCAGCGTCACCGCCAGGGAGCAGGGAAGAAGGAGGGAGCCAGGGGGCAAGCGCTGGCAGCTCACCACAGGAGGGAGGGCATGAGTCAGGAGTGGCCACACCTCCATCGGGGAGCGAAGAAACGGTTAAGAGGAAAGTGGAAGGCTGGGCGCGCGCGCCAAGTTCAAATGCAGAGGAAGGCGGCGCAGTAAGCAGCCCGGAAAGGGAACCAGGTCCTAAAGCCCGGCGCAAGGAGGCAGGAGGGTCCGGGTCAGCGTCAGAAGAATCCCGGAAGGAAGAAACCCCGGGGGGCAGAGGGACCCAGAGGAGAACAGTCAGGCGGAAAAGGTGGAGCAGGGCTAGGATATTAAGTTGGTGCACAAGGGGCGGAGACTCAGACGGAGCTTCGCCGATCTAGCCATTAGACGTAGAGTTGCAAGTAGCAGCTTGAGAATGGAAACTGTAACTCAATAAAGACTTTTACTTAATGACCGCTGGCTAGCGTGATCCTCTGTGAGCTAGGATCTTGAAGCAGCTCTGACAGGTACATACCACTCAAATCTTGCCAGTGCATTCACTTACTGACCTGGTTTGCACATAACACTGACTCTTGATTTATTAAACTATGGTTCATTAAATCTTGGCTTGTTTGATTTTCTGATACCTGCCCAGTGGGCTAGGTTTGTTTGCTTGTTTTTAATCAGAAGAAAAAACAGGTTAGGTGCATCCATTAATTTCTGTGAGTCTGCTCTGAATATGATTAGTATTGAAGACAACCCATAAAGTTCCGTGGCTTTCAGGGCTGGTTGGCTTGCTTTGCCTGCCTGCTCAGCCAGTAGGATCTCCGACTTGGAAGCAATGCTTTCGATAAAAAGAAGCCATGCAATAGTTCTGAAGGGGAAGCGTTCCTAATGCCTGCATTACTGAGTTCTGCAATCAGGACAGCTAGCTGAGTTTCAGAGCCTCACTGATCAATGAATCTTGTTGGTTGGCCTTTGGTAATTTCCTTTCTCTCCTTGCCTAATGTAACTCACTGAGTAGAGAGAGATTTTTGGAGTGAGGGGCAGGAAAGGAAATCTGAAATGGTTTTCCTCACTCAGCCCCCCATTTTTAAGTCACTTCACCAAATTTCAAATCCAGGCAAGTTCCAGAAGCAGTATTGTTATGTCAGGAAGCAATCTCACATGTTTTAGGGTGCTTGCATGAGAGCACGGCCCCCAAGAACAGGATGTACCAGACAGCTGGGTGGGTTATGTGGACCCCATGAGGTCCATGGAGCACCAGTTGGGAAACACTGTTTAATGGTGATATTGCTTATTGTGGCTTTTTTTTGCATTTAAATTGTAAACTCCCTTTGATCCAATATACGTTAAAAGAGGATAATCATCAAATAAGCTTGCTATGAATCCCTCCCCCAGTATGGTATGTTAAAGCCCCGAGTCTTTTGAAGAAGGGCTTTTGGCTTACAGGACTGAGAACTGCAGTTAGGAGCTACCATTTTATTCTGGAAAACACCAGGTAGGCTGCATTCAGGTGAGCTAGTTGCATTCATGTTTCTGATAATGAAGCTTATTGGCTTTTTGACCTTGAATGCAGTAAAGCTCCTTCGCATGATAGGGAACTCTTCTGAGGAGAAAAGGGATTCAGCCTCTTCAGATCTTAAGCAGGATATATAGCCCCTCTGGGAAAGCTAGGAGCTCTACAAGCTCTGACCCCTGGAAGCAGCAGCAGCAGCCTGGGCAGATGTCAGTGGGTCTTCTTGGGGTGGGATAATGAGAAATCAAGCTTTCACTAACTTCAGTGTGCCGTTTTGGTGTAAATTCTTCCCTTCAGGCATACCAGCCCCAGCAGATCCTGCTCTCGTATCCCTGTTCCATTCCCACATGAGGGCAGTGGCTGCTCTTGACTTTGGGGCATTTCCCATTAGGCTAATATGTGCATCTTGTAATCTGGACTTTCTGACCACTGTTGGCAGCTCTATTTATCACAGAGGAGACAGCTTACTCGAAATAAACCCGGTTAAGCTCACAGTGCTAAGAATAGTAAAAAGACCCCAATTGCACAGCCAAGAGGGCCCTCTTCTCATCTTAACACATAAGCATGGTGATAAACTCTCCTTTATTGGTGCTAATCTGACTATTTGCATGAGAGCAACGTGTGAGCAATCATACCAGTTTACATTCCCTCCATTACCTAATCAACGGTGCCTGCTCAGTACCTCATGCAAATCCCCACTGCTATATTCATCTCCTTGAGGTTATTACCCAGTGTGTTCTTGAATGCCCCCCCCTCCACCCCTGCCCCTCTGTGAGTCAGACTTCAAGAAATTTTGCTTGCGGAGCTGTTTTTGCATGTCTGAGCTTGGTATTCTTGAACCAAAAAGAGCTTTGTGACATGTTACAACTGTTGTATTTTTGCTTCCTTCCTACTGCTTGCTCACTCTTTATTTATCCCCCCACCCTCAGCCTCCCTCCTCCTTGTCAAGACTGACAATTTTGATTATGGCGTCTTGACATCACCTTGTAATATTTTCAGAGATTTTGTTTACCATGAACTGTGAGCACTTTGCATGCACAAGGCTAGAGCGTTCTTTAGACGGGCCATTTCTAAAGGCTACAGTTGATACAATGGGGGAGGAGATGTGGTTTGTTCAGGCCTGTTTAATGACTCTAGAAAAATAGTGTTGGGTACTTAATCAGAGAGGACCCACATGGACCCACAGAGCCTGTCTACTCTCAACATCTCTCTTAAACTGCCCTGGAATCTTTGCAATGAAGGCTGACCTAGATATCCTTATACATAAATACCGTATTTTTCCGTGTATAAGACTAGGTTTCCCCCCTAAAAAATAATGTCAAAAATTAGGGGGCGTCTTATGCACGGATACATCTCTCCCCCCCCCATTTTCTTAAAACTTAGTCTCCCAAAATAGGGAGTGTCTTATACATGGGAATGTTTTACAGATGGAAAAATATGGTAAATCACTCACCAGCAGCACAAGACTCAATGGGTTTCCTTTGATTGCAGAGGCTTGGTGCTGATGAATAGATTCAATATATATATTTCCTTCATATAGAATACAGTGTTTAAAATGTTGCTGCTGGAAGGTTTGCACACACAGTGTTAGAGCATGTGCTTTGCATGTACAAGTTCTCACATTCAATCCCTGGCATTTTTACTGACAGAAGGCATGGCAAGCTTGTGATCCTTCACATGGTGTTGGTTTCATAATTCCCACCATCCCAGACAAATTGGCCATGTTGGCTGGTGCTAACGGGAGTTGGAATCGAGCAGCAATCTGGAGGGACACAAGCTTCCAAACTCAAAGGCTCATAGCAGCAGGGCTGGGATGGAATTGAGATCACAATAAGAGGATACTAAACTAGGCTGGGTATGGACCAATTGTCTAATGTAGCATGTTCATAAGAAGCTGTAAGGATACTTCCCCTGGGTTATCTGCTTTCTCAGTTCAGTCTGTTGGCATTAAATTAGAAGTGTGCAGAACGCTCCTCTTTAATTCTAGAACACCTTTTACTCATATAGATGGCATGGCTTGCCATGGGTGTTCTGTCTTCAGTCTGGATTGTGTGGAAAGACCAGATGCAAACTCCCCCCCCCCCATATGTCAATATCATATGATTCCCTTTAAAAGTTGCTTTGCAGATGCCCCTTAAGGTTCCCTTTCTGTATTCTAAAATAAAGGCTGTTTTAAGCTATGGATATTGGGGAAGGGATCTCTGTGGATAGAACACCTGCTTCTCAGGTCTCTGGTCTCAGGTCCAGTCTCTGATGTCATCTCCAGCTAGGGCTGGGGTAGACTCTGGTGCGAAAGAGATCTCTGGAGATCTTCCAGTCAGTGTAGACAATACTGAACTCAATAGACTAATAGGCTGGTTCTGTATAAGATAGCTTCCTATATTCCTAAACTGTCATAATTTGAATAATGCTGATATTTCTGATGGTCCCCCACCCAGAAGGGAAGGGGGCGCTAATCGGAATGAAACCGGAAGTAATGTGTCCCTGTCAGCTGTCTCCAGTGAAAAAGAAGCACAAAACCATCACATAGTACTAAAGATAAGAAAATACTTTGCTGATGGTAGGTTGCCAACTAAGGCTTTCCTCTACTGTTTCTTTGCATTTGATCCCCCCACCCTTCGGTGGGGAGAGTGGAGATAGTGGGCTGGTTGCTCTGAATGTACTCCATTCCTGCCACACTTGGTTAGTTTTTCAGACTTGACCACTTGCCTCATAAAATTAGAAACTCATTATCAAAGGTAAGTTGGAAGAGTGTCCTGGTGAACTTTGCCCTCTTAAGCTGCCCAGTTTTGTAATGTGGGGCAACTCCAGCGCGTTGACCTGGCCTTCTCCAGTTTCTCACTGGCAAGGCCTTTCGGAACAAGATGTGGTTACAGACAGCCCTAATCCTGCAAGCTGCTTTTCCTTTCAGCATAATCTAGGCAAACGCTTTCCCTTTAGGGAGGTGTGGAACATCCCCGGTTTAGTTATGCAGAAATAGTCCCCTCGCTGAAAAGTGGCGTCAGGTGTTTGGGAGCGACACTTATCTGCAAGAATCCTCCTTGCAAGAGTAGGATTTTCTACATGGTAAGTTTGCCGTTTTGGATCCCATCTGGCGTGCAAGGCGCCAGACTGCTGCTCACCATCATCCTTCATTCAAATAGCCGGCTTCCTTCATTTGCTTAACTAAATTGCTAGCCATGCAGTGGAGAGAGGCACAATGAGCTGTGCAGGATGCTGAAGTCGCTCTTGATTGCTGAACTCCTAGCCGTCGGGAAAAAACGGAGTAGAAATGGCAAAAGGTTGTCAGTTTGATCAAACATATGGCACGGGGGTGGCTTGGGCTTTTATATGAGAAAAAGACATGAGTAAGAGCCTTAATGAGTCACGCCTGAAGAAGGCTTCGTGTATGCCAGTTACACACTCTAAGTACTTGACTGCCCCTCCTGATCATCTTTCAATCTGGCGTGACAGTTCAAAGAGTATTGTTTGATATTCCCTGCTGAAGGAACGCTCTTGTGCAATAATGTTTCTTGCTTGCCTGGACTGAGGCTAGAGAGGGTGTGTGTGTGTGTGAGTGTAGGTAGAAACTAGCACACCGTAGAAAGGTAAAACTCGCATTTGTTGCATTGCTCACTTTTGCCTTTGGCCCCTGGAAGTGAATGCAGTCCTTGGATGAAGAGGGTTTTTCACCCTTCCCTGTTCCACTGTCTCACTTGACCTTGCAGTGTTTTGAAATGGGTCACTTTTTATTATTAAAAAAGGTAAAGGACCCCTGGATGGTTAAGTCCAGTCAAAGGCGACTATGGGGTTGTGGCCCTCATCTCGCTTTCAGGCCGAGGGAGCCGGCGTTTGTCCACAGGCAGTTTTCTGGGTCATGTGGCCAGCAGGACTAAACTGCTACTGGCACACAGAGGACTGTGATGATTGCCAGAGCTCACAGAAACGCTGTTTACCTTCCCGCCACAGCAGTACCTATTTATCTACTTGCACTGGCATGCTTTCGAACTGCTAGGTTGGCAGGAGCTGGGACAGAGCAATGGGAGCTCACCCCGTCGCGGGGATTCAAACCACCAACTGTCTGAAAAGCAAGCCCAAGAGGCTCAGTGGTTTAGACCACAGCGCCACCCACATCCCTGGTCACTTTTTATGGATGGGAAGTTCTTCATACCTGAGGAGCAAAACACACAGAGAGAAAATGGAAGTGAGAATTCATGTGGGTGTTGTTGTTTTGTAAGATAGGTCTACTTTAAACAGGAGCCTGCAGGAATGTGGCATCCCAATTACAGATACTTCCTATTCCAGCCTTGCCACCTCAATTTGTGCTCCTTTGTGGGAATAATTTCATTTCACTCGTGAGAAAGATTAAAAACGTGCAGAAACTTGCACGAGAGGCCAGTGACACCTGTGAGATTTTAAACTGGTGTATTCTGAATCTTGGACAGCGCTGGCCTCACCTGCCATGTGCCTCCCATGTTTTGAACTTCTCTTAATATTTGTTCCCCGCTCTCATTAAGGCATACCTGCTTGCGATAAATCTCTTCCTGACCACAGCTGTGCTCATAAAAGCCTTGACTCAGACTGATTAAGCACACTAAAACTAATAAAGCTTGTAGCGATCCATCTCAGCAATTGCTGTCTGTTCTAAGTTCTCACCAAGAGGTGTTGATTTATGTTCCATTGCTTTGCCCTCTTCCACTTCCATTCTTAATTTTTTTCAGTCGTCTGGATTTGAGCCTTCAAGGTGGTTTTTGGATTCACATCTCCCTCTAGTGTCAACGCTGAGCATTACAGTGCCTAAAGACCCAATAAATCAAATCCTGTTTTGTAACTCCCCTCTTGACCAGTATGGGCTATTTGAAACCTAATTAGCAGTGTCTGCATTACATAATTATCCCTGTCAGTCGTTCTTTGCACTTCTTTCCCACTCTGACCTCACTCTGCCCCAGAAAGGCATCCCTGTACACCTGACAGCTGAGAATCTCACTGTGCATCTGTTGAAGTGGGACTGTAGTCATCAAGGGCTTACATCAAGATTACACTCAAATGAACTTTGACCTTCAGCATGTGATACAGACTCTTGGAGCTGCTCTGATTCCCCTGCCAGCCCACACCAGAGGGCATTGGCTGCAGTTGTCACGATATTTTTTTATCCATTTTCCATTTCTTAAAGGAAATCTGCCCCTCCTTCCTACGACTTCTGCCTTAACACCCGCCCAGCTTAAGACAGGGTCTGATCCTCCTGTTTCTTACCAGGTGACCTTTTTCTGGATCGCCGAGAGCTTTGCAAGCCTGCTGTCTCTTTAAGGTTCTTCAGTGAATGTTTTGTTTTATGGCAAAACTTTGCCACCCAATGACTTTCAGGACCTGCTTTTTCAGGAGTCTTAAAATATGGGCCATAGGAAGCAGAGAATATTCCGATAGTTTTAAAGAAGTGGTGGCTGGATAGCTATTTTCACCCAAGGGTCATGTGGCTCGTGTCAGACAGGCAGAATTAATGGTGACATTTCCCTACCCAAATTGAGCACAGATAATATTTCTGGCCTTCGTCACTTGTTTTAGTTGACAAATAAGATAGTACGTTTTAGACAGGACTTGCTATCATGCAGATGAGAATAAAATGAGTTGGGGAAGCAAATTTGCTGCTTTATGTATGTGAAGCATTTTTGTCTCTTCTTTCCTTCACCAGAGCTCAAAGTGGTTGTTAAAAGGTGCAGGACCTAATCTTTGACTACAGTTTTGACAAGCAATTATAAAAATATTGGTTTGTCTAAACTGCTATTGGGTGTGTATGTCCTGGGGGCTTAACGCTACACCTCCAAAGCACCCCTCCACAGTCTGTGTGATGTCAGGATCATGTCTGCATCCTTCCTCTGTAATCACATCTTCCATTTTTTAAGTGCTGGAGACAAGTGTAATGCATGGCCTTGAGAGCTGAGTACTTAGATTTTTAAAAGTGAAACTTGCGCCATTAGGTTTGGAAATGGTTGCTAATAAAAGTAATAAGCCTGTCAGAACTGAAATGGAAATTAATCTGCAACTGAAATAATATGTGAGTTAAAGCTGCTTGTTGCAAACTCAAGTTTAAGAGCAAGTACCACTTAAGGACATTTATTCCTGTCCACTTAATACTGACAATGTGTACATTTCATTGCACTCTGCTTTTGGGTGCTCTGAAAGCCTTACAGAACGACTTCTCTTTTGGTGAGGAGCACTTACATGACTGGGACTAAGACTTGTGCTGTTAATCTTACACAGTGTTGACTTGGGAAACCTGGAGAGAGGTGTTCTGAGGTGTTTGCGATTCTTGGGGAACGGCAGAAGGCTAACAGATGCAGATCCCACAGTCTTTTCCTGGGCACACTCACTTTGTGACCTCTTTGGATAAGTGTGTGTTTGCGTGCATGATTTTGCATGCCCTGCCACTGTCCAACAGAGGGAGTTGCAGGCAAGCGGATGGCTGTGCAAATAATTGCTGAGAACAATAGCCTTGCAGTTCTCCCAAAAGTCAAAGCTTTCAGAAGTTAATTTTAAATGCTGCCTCGCTGGTCTTTTGCCAGGTGCACTTGCTTGGCAGCTGGAAATCCTACTGGGCCCTTTGCTTCAGTTCCATGAACTTTTAATGCTATCAAGTACCAAAGCTACATGTGAGAAGACGTTTATTTTGCAGTGCATGTAAAAGAGGGCCTCCTTGACCTTGAGCTTTATTGATCCCCGCTATCGGCTGTCTGGGTGACGTCATCTGTTGGATATACATAGGCAGGTGGTAGATGGCCGCATTCACACAACACTGAGGCTGCCTGTCTCACAGCCTGACCTAAGAGTCAGCGCTGAGAGTGGCGTCTTGGAAGCGTCTGCTGGAAAGCCTAAACATGAGAGACAGGATTTAGAGTCCTTTGCGTGACCAGGACTTGTGGCAAAATCCAATTTCTTGAGGAATCAGATGTTCTGTTGACTGCTTGGGAAGAGACAGCACTGTCTTGGGAAGGAGTTGCAGCACCTGCAGATGATTGCATAACCCTTCGCACAAACGGGAGCCTCGTAGAACCAAACCAAAGTCCCCTTCCTGTGGCAGCCGCAAATCCAAGCCTCACAAAGTGTCTGTGATGGAGAAGTGGGACAACCATGCAGGTGCCTCAGCATTCCATATGCCAGACTGGATGGTGAGTGAACTGCTGTTCAGCTCTCTGTACCAGCAGAACTGTCTTGATTGGAGGCATACCATGCTGGACGGGTTTGTCTTTGTCTAGAGTTCTGCCAGATCCGAGGTGTGTGATCTTGTTCTTGACAGGGTCTAACAGCCCGAACTACCGTATTTTTCGCTCTATAAGACGCACCAGACCACAAGGCACACCTAGTTTTTGGAGGAGGAAAACAAGAAAAAATATATTCTGAATCTCAGATGCCAGAACAGCAAGAGGGATCGCTGCGCAGTGAAAACAGCAATCCCTCTTGCTGTTCTGGCTTCTGGGATAGCTGCGCAGCCTGCATTCGCTCCATAAGACGCACACACATTTCCCCTTACTTTTTAGGAGGGAAAAAGTGAGTCTTATAGAGCAAAAAATACGGTATGTTATAAATGAGCAAGTGTCACCACTATCTGTAGAATGGAGCATTTCTACCCCAAGAGTTCCTTCTCATTTTTACTTGGATAAAAAGTGGAATTTCTGATTTCTTTATTTAGTCCGTTTAACAAAATTTTTACTTGATTGTAGTAAAACCTCTAAGCAGTTTACAGTAAATATTAAAATAGTAAAAGCAGTTTGAAAACAATGGTAACAGATAATTAACAGCAGAGTAGTTTAAAACACATCAGCACCTTGTGTGTGATGGGGAACCATAATGATTCACATACTGGAAGTAGAAAAATGAGGCAGTCACCTCGGGCAACAAATCTTTGGGTACCGTTAAAGGTGATGGAATCGGGGAATGGGTTGATCTGGCCCAAACAGCGCAATCCACCACAAATAAGCAACTTCGCATGAGCATTATTCTGTTCCCGTGTGATCCTCCTGTTCCTTTCCATGAGGCTTGCAAAGGAGAGCATCCTGGTGGATTGGGTCCAGTGGCAATTAGGATCAAAGTGCTATTTGGGTTTACCATTTGAAGAATTGCAGGTTTTTAGGTTGGCATTGGGATTTGCAAATGTTTCTACCAATTTACCTGCTTGTGTCTACCTTTTGAAGCACAGGACAGCTTTACGTGGTTGGTGTGGGTATCATAGTTGCTTTGCACGATACACAATCCCTTACTCTTGTCAGTGGGCAAGTGGCTTCCTTCAATGCTGTCATCAAGAACCATTTCTGTGAAAGCAAAAGAGTGCTCATGCCTGATAATTTTTTCCTGGGGTACTGGAATCTGATCTGATTTCTGTATAAAACTTTGCTTCCATGTTAAGCCTTTCTTGCAATTATTCCACACGCACTCACTTCTTTCTCCAAAGATAGCTCCAAATGGCTATCCTGTACTCCTTTTGAGTGTAGGATAAGGGTAAGAAACATAGAGCTTTATTTGATAAGGATTCCATACATAGCCTTCCTTAACCTAGTATGGAACTGGCTGGGGCTGATGGGAATTGTAGGCCAAAACATCTGGAACATACCAGCTTGAGGAAAGGTGATCTGCACAGCTAAGCTCTGTCCTGGGGTGCTCAGAATTACTACCATTGATTCCTTCTTTAAATACTGCTTAGTATTCAGCTGCTATAGCAGAGTACAAACCCATTCATCATAAGAGCAGATCCTGTAAATACGCCTAGCCGTGGTGAAGAGGGAATGCGACCTAAAATCTAAGACACAATGCATTTATTGGGCTCTGGAAGTTTACCTTTGAGTTATTGCCTGTATGCGATATGGCTGTCTTCACTGATGCATATTTGAAAGCACATTAGGAAATCAAGAAAAATTGATTATTGATATCCAGCTATGTTGTTATACTCAGAGTAGACGCATTGAAATTGAAATCAAATCAATCAATACCAATTTAACCCAATTTATCAAAGGCTAAAAGCTTGTTTAGTTTTGTACGGAGTGCCTTTATTGAGTATCTCTTAATCCATCTCATTTTAGCTTTTGTATACCTCTAGGAAAATACATGAGGTGTGTTAATAGTGTAGACATAAGGCTGCCTTTGCAGTTAACAGGTTTCTACAGTAGTCAGGTTTGTAGGATTTCTGAGTTTCACTGTGGCATCGGATATTTTGGCTGAGGGGAAAAACACCCCACTCAGCATTGTTGGAGTCACTCGCCGCTCTGTCTGAATTTAGTGTTAGAGCGTAGGGCAAAGGTTGCAGTTTTGCTGAAGTCTTGGTTCATGCTAGTGAGCTGTGAACTCTGCTTTTAATCTGGTATGAGCCAGTGACAATGTGTATCATGATTTAAAGGTTAAACTTTAATCCCAATCAAAGTCAACTGCAAGACCATTTGTAGGAAAGAAAAATGAGAGTACTATTAGATTTACAGTATTATGTGCAGAAGGGAAGGTATGGTTAGCTAGCTATAAAAAAAGCTTTTAGAAAGTTATATCGTTCCCTTCAGTAGCATTATCTTTATGAATAACTATTAGAACAAATGAAGCAGCAATATGGCAGATCAAAATAATGAATCAAACATATTCAAACAGCAGAGGCCATAAAACAAGAGCATCACAATGGTAGAATAAAATAAAATCAGATTACAATCTCAGACTTTTAAAAATGTAAGGTTATTTGCCTAGCACTGAAAAGTCTACCCGGCAAGAGCTTTCCAAAGATGGGGGCACCCCACCTGAGAAAGGTCCTCCCCTGTGCCATCCAGCTAACACCAGAGGTTGGGCCATCCAGAGAATGGCTATCAACTGTCTCAGTCCGCAGGCAGGCTTGTGTTGGAGAAGATGGGCCTTGATGTACTGAGGGTATAGTCAAAGAACCAGGGCTCTGAATTGCACTCAGGTGGATCAACAGCCGTTGTAGGTTGAAAAGCCTCAAATCTGGTGTGTCGCACACTTAACATCCTCTAAATTTCTCTAAATTTCCAGAAATTCTGTGATACCAGCAATTCAAATACAGCCTGCTGTGGTTATTTTTGTTTTAAACTTAGTTCATTTTGCGTTGTTCTGCCATAGCACAGCTGAAGAGCTGCTCTAACCAAAACAGATTTGGTTAATTGGTCAAGTACTAACAAATAATGGTCAAGCATGTTTGCTTTTTGCTTAATATTTATGTTAATTATGAAAACTGATTAATGTCGTTGCTTTGTAATGGTTAGCATTTTAAAGATGGTAATGAAATATTGCAGCATTAATGATGTTAGACAAATTTGTATTAATGTGAACAGTTTTGTTCTCCTTGGCTTATGTTTCTGGAACACTAAGGTTGGTCTACAGTTTTTAAAAAAATGAAACTAAAACAGGAATAAAGTGAAGTAACAGCAGTTGTTCAAAAATAAGCCACATTTTTAAATGCAAGTGTGCTAAGGTAGGCATCAGCCTAATGCTTCAGGCATCATTACCATAATGATTTCATGGAGTATTTGCAATCAAATTAGGTCAACAGTTCATAGAATCATAGAATCATAGAGTTGGAAGAGACCCCAAGGGCCATCGAGTCCAACCCCCTGCCAAGCAGGAAACACCATCAGAGCACTCCTGACATATGGTTGTCAAGCCTCTGCTTAAAGACCTCCAAAGTAGGAGACTCCACCACACTCCTTGGCAGCAAATTCCACTGTCGAACAGCTCTTACTGTCAGGAAGTTCTTCCTAATGTTTAGGTGGAATCTTCTTTCTGGTAGTTTGGATCCATTGCTCCGTGTCCGCTTCTCTGGAGCAGCAGAAAACAACCTTTCTCCCTCCTCTATGTGACATCCTTTTATATATTTGAACATGGCTATCGTATCACCCCTTAACCTCCTCTTCTCCAGGCTAAACATGCCCAGCTCCCTTAGCCGTTCCTCATAAGGCATCGTTTCCAGGACTTTGACCATTTTGGTTGCCCTCCTCTGGACACGTTCCAGTTTGTCAGTGTCCTTCTTGAATTGTGGTGCCCAGAACTGGACACAGTACTCCAGGTGAGGTCTGACCAGAGCAGAATACAGTGGCACTATTACTTCCCTTGATCTAGATGCTATACTCCTATTGATGCAGCCCAGAATTGCATTGGCTTTTAATTGCAGTTAATTGCTGCTCCAAGCCTAAGAGATGTGCATGCTTTTGAACGATATGGATCAGTGCAAATTTGGACCAATTTCAGTTACCTGACATTTTGGTTTGTGTGTTTCGTATATTTATATCCCATCTTCCTTTGATCATGGGACTCAGCCATCCAGGTACTGAGCAGACTCTGACCTGTTTAGCTTCCGCAAGGTGGCTGTCTCATGTGACCTCAGACCATACCCTCACCTTGTTTCCCTCGCATCCACCCCCACCACTTTCTTAGTTCAGCCCATCCAACCTCCTCCAAGTGGCATTCTTGCCAGCTGCTTGGTAATCAATGTGGCCGATCAGGAGGCAGTGAGAGATCAGTATAAGCAGTGGTCTGTGCAGTGGAATAGATGCACAGATCTGCCTTGTGTGAGAGGAAACGAGGCTGAACTTAAGAACAGTGAAGAGTTAAGTTGTTTGTGTTAATCCTCCTGAGGTTTTAACTCATGTGACATTCTAGCTGCAGGCTGGAATCTTAACCACTCTGAGGATTTAGCAAAGGCCTTGGCACAGCACCTCTAGTTAAGGTATGAGAGTTTGGCACAAGCAGCCACCTCTTTGAAAGTAGAAGTGATCTTTAGACCTTTTGGCTGAAACTTTAAGCATTGCAGGTTTGCAGTGTGATAAAAAGGACCCCTGACCATTAGGTCCAGTCGTGACCGACTCTGGGGTTGCGGCGCTCATCTCGCTTTATTGGCCGAGGGAGCCGGCGTACAGCTTCCGGGTCATGTGGCCAGCATGACTAAGCCACTTCTGGCGAACCAGAGCAGCACACGGAAACACCGTTTACCTTCCCACCGCAGTGGTACCTATTTATCTACTTGCACTTTGAGGTGCTTTCGAACTGCTAGGTTGGCAGGAGCAGGGACCGAGCAACGGGAGCTCACCCCGTTGCGGGGATTCGAACCGCCGACCTTCTGATCGGCAAGTCCTAGGCTCTGTGGTTTAACCCACATTGCCACCCACGTCCCGTGATGTTTCCTCTAAATTTCCCTAACCCCCGTTTTCTGAAAGCCAGCTGTTCTCTGCAAGAGAGAAGGTATGTGTGTCACCAGCAGAGCCAAGTCTGCCTCTGCAAACTGCGTCTCTGTGCCTTGGTCTCTCAGGTGTTAACCCATAAGCATCCAGAGGCACACTTCTGGTTTCATTTGAGAAAGTAGGACAGCTGATAAGCATCTTGCCTGTAACAAGGCATCCCTTTTTAAGTTGCTGCCCGTCATCTGGCTTTTCTTTTCTGACTAACGAAGAGATCTTAGACAGTTGGCAGGTTTCCCCCCAGCCCACTTCTTAATGCACAGCGCAGTTCTGAGAGCCAGAAGTTCTGGGCGCCACTCTCCTACTGAAGCCCACTAGCCCTTGCCCTCCAGCACTGCAAACAATACCTCGGTGGGGACAGAACGAGGGCACCCAAGATAGAGGAGATATTATAGAAGAGGAAACGGTTCTGTCTGTATAGCTAAGGTTTCTGAGAGCTTACACCCTTGTACGACTTCATTTTCCAGGACATTTGTTGTCTGGAATGAAAAGTTGCTGATTAGCATTACCTGGCCTTGGCTGTGCTCAAATAGCCTGAGGTTTTCTTCTTGATTGTGAACTTACTTTGGCGGTGAGAGAGTTCCAGGAAGTGGGGAGTTCTCCTTTGAAACGGTACACATTGCAGAATCACTAAAAGCGCCATTGAGGTCTGTTAATGTACAAATAAATGGCTGGACTTTGGAACAAGGTGCATAATAGATGGCAATGGAGGACTCTGGGGGAACATCCTGTCGCTGCTGAGAGGTGTGTGTGTTTCACTCTGCAAGACCTAGTTGTGTAATTAATATCTGATGCTAGCTGTGCTACAACATGTGGGTTTGCTTTTTATAAAGAAAAGCTGTTTTCCTTTTGTTATTGCCCGTATCCTTCTGAAGTGGCAGGCTGCCTGCGAACATTTGTGCCAGAGTAAACTGGTTCAGGTGCAGTCTTTCCTTGCTCAAGGCTTGCAGCATCCAGCGGTGATCTGCATGTGCGACTGAGTTGTCACACGTGGCGCTCTGGTATTTCCTTAAGCAGAATTGCTTTCACTAGCGTTCCCTCCCTGTGGAATGCCCTCCCATCACATGTCAAGGAGATAAAGAACCACACAACTTTCTGAAGACTTCTGAAGGCAGCCCTGTTTCAGGAAGTTTTTAATGTTTGCCGTTTTCCTATGTTTTTATATGTGCTGTGAGCCACCCAGAGTGGCTGGGGAAACCCAGCCAGATGGGCGGGGTATAAATAATAAAATTACTATTATTAGAGGTGTTGATACTAATTGGCCATTAGTGTAAAGTGCTATAGCACGTTTGAGGTCCATTGGAAAGATGTGTATATTTTGATCTTTAAACAGACCCCTGTGCAGAATATCTAAGGAACCTCTCCTCCAGAAGGCCATTGATATGAGGAGAATCATAGATCAGTAAGTTTCTCCAGGCAAAAATAGGAAATTTGCTTAACATTGATTTTATAATTTGTTACAGTTCTAAGCCACTTTCATTATTTCATGGTTACAGGCAACTAATTGCTTTATCTAGTTGGCATTATGCAGCAGACCTATTATATCATATATCATATCATATATTACATAATCATTATAAAAATCATTTTGGATAAAATCAATTAAAATTACTCTCGTATAGCGTTGAATAAAAGTATAAGTCTTTGGTTCCAAAATGCTTTAAAATACTTGACTAATATTTGACTATGTTTGATCAGTTAGTTGACCAGCCCTTTTTTGAAAGGGCAAATGCCCAACCCTGAATGAGGATCAAATTAGAATCAAAACCTGAAGTTTTTTAAAAAAGAAATTGTGGCATTGGGAGGCTGTGATGTGAGGCAGATTTTCCCCCAGAGCTTTGTTGCCTGTAGAAAATGTTCTGTTTCATAAGTACAAACGAATGGATGCCAAATTGATTTTAATAATGTAAGGAAAGCACATACTACCCCTTCAAATTTTTACATGTATTCTAATACAAAATTCTACATAATATAACATTTAAACCACATTAAATGTGCTTTGTTTTTTCTCCTCAAATATTTCAGGTCAAATACTAATGGTGCCCGGCGGGGGGCATTAGCATGATGGAGGTTTTTTTTTTGCTTTGTTTACTAATCACAAATAAAATTAAGATGCTAAGGTCACTCTTATTGCAGGAAACCCCCCCCCCCCAATCATTTAGTTTGTACAAACTCGACACACTCACACACGACATACGCAATGTTTCTGTTATAAATTCATAGAAAATCAACCGTACATCGGATCTACACCGTTCTACTTTTATTTTGCTCCATGAAGAAACGACTATCAAAGGGGGAAGGTTTGATACAGAGTGGCCATAATTCATTGAGCATACCAACATGTACTATACCAGTTTGCATGCCAACCGTGATGGTCTCAGACAGAAGACCATCAGGGTCACAAAGAACTTGCATATGGGAGTGGATTCAACACGGACTGGAACAAAGGACAATGATCAGCTCTTCCCTCTGGGGGCAGGAAACTGCCAACCCCCCTTTGTCCTCTGGAAAGTACTCATGAGAGGGGGAAAGGAGGAACCTGTCAGGTGACAAGATACTCAGGTTACCTCCACAACTCCTCCCTCAACCCCTCCTTTTTGTGATGTGTCAATGATGTAGTTATTATGTGATCTTAGGGGTGTAGCTTGGGGAATTAGTAGCTAATAAAAGTTGGGGTCTTCTTTTGTTCTGGGCTTCCATCTTGTTCCACCTGGTGGCAGGTGGGAGTCCTTTCGCGACAGTCTTCAATAAAGACCAAGCCTACTGGCTGCTGTTTTGCCCTGGTATTCCTGGCTGGTGTCCTTGTGTTTTGTCCAAGGGAGCCCTCAGATTTCTC
Source organism: Podarcis bocagei (assembly GCF_964188305.1). Taxonomy (NCBI): domain Eukaryota; kingdom Metazoa; phylum Chordata; class Lepidosauria; order Squamata; family Lacertidae; genus Podarcis; species Podarcis bocagei. Next base: position 7,324,382 of record NC_138135.1, read on the forward strand.
CGTTAAAACACCCTCTAGGGCCTCATATAGCCAAAAACTATGCACAAGAGCGGGAAATATCAGCTGGTTTGGAGAAACCTCAAGTAATAAAACAGGCATCCCCAACCTTCAGCCCTCCCGATGTTTTGGACTACAATTCCCATCATCTCTGACCACTGGTCCTGTTAGCTAGGGATCATGGGAGTTGTAGGCCAAAACATCTGGGGAGCTTCAGTATTCAGGAAGAAACACTGGTGAGGGAAGGCCATCCCATCTGAATGGGGAACACGCTAATATTTTCGTGCAGGCCCCACTACTTAAACAATGAATTATAGCTGAAGTACGAACCCTCCGTGAGTACTTTGATATTAGTGTATTGGAGTGCTTGAGTCATGGCCAGTGTGGACTTTGCCTTGGACACTGATCCTCAATCTCTTGGTTGTTCGACAAGCTGTAATCTTGCAAAAATGAACCACATTCAAGGTTTCTAGTTACAAGCAAGCCTGAATAACCGGATTACAATTGGGGGTCGGCCCCTGCAACTTTGCATTTGCTGTTCGTTTGAGTAATTCCAAAAGCTGCTTCCTTAGTCTCTCTCTCTCTCTCTCTCTTTCTTTTGGTATACCAACCTCCCTTCATAATACAACTTGAACCTCAGTGGAGTCGCTTTGTTATGAGTAACTGAGACAAGAGGCCTAAAATAACCTCCAAATCCTGTACGACGTAGAGTTCTGACATGGAAATTCAACGTTCTTTGATTGTATGGCTTGAGACAGCTGCTTAAACTATTGGGGACCAGCTTCTCTGCCTCACCAAGGATGTTGAAGAGAATGGCCAAAAGGAGGATAGCTTTCCATTTTGTGTGAGCCATTCTTTTCTTTGTGAGTCGTCTTGTTGTTTCTTTGAGGGATCTGGAAATTTATTTTATTTAACAAAATTTATATATGGCTTGGGGACACAGGTGGCGCTGTGGGTTAAACCACAGAGCCTAGGGGTTGCCGATCAGAAGGCCGGTGGTTCGAATCCCCACAACGGGCTGAGCTCCCGTTGCTTGGTCCATGCTCCTGCCAAGCTAGCAGTTCGAGAGCGCGTCAAAGTGCAAGTAGATAAATAAGCACCTCTCCGGCGGGAAGGTAAACGGCGTTTCCGTGTGCTGCTCTGGTTCGCCAGAAGCGGCTTAGTCCTGCTGGCCACATGACCCGGAAGCTTTACGCCGGCTCCCTTGGCCAGTAAAGTGAGATGAGCGCCGCAACCCCAGAGTCGGCCGTGACTGGACCTAATGGTCAGGGGTCCCTTTACCTTTATATATGGCTTGATGCTCTTGGCGTTTTACCAGAAATATTAAGATGATCAATAAAAAACAGTTGCAAACAATTTAAAAACATTTAAAGATAATTAAAATTAACAGTTAAAAAGACTGGAACGTGTCAGCATCTTTACATGTCTGGATAAGCTTGCCTAAACGAAAAGGTTTTAAGCAGGTTGCTGAAAAGCATGCAGCAAAGGTCGCTGCCTAATGTCAGTAGGCAGAGAGTTCCAAAGTTCCAAAGCTACACTAAAAGATCAATTTCCTACCGATATGGAATGAGCATTATGCGGCAGCTGTAACAGGGCTAGTTCCACAGATTAAAGTGGTCAAACAGGCAGGTAAACTGGCCCCAAGTTAGCAGGTGCTCCCAGCTGAAATAATCCTTATATTCTTCCTGCAATTTCATTTGTCAGTTTTACTATCTCCCAACCAGCTCCATCTTTTCCTAATCAATTCTGTTGTCTTCTTAGTGTTTAGCATATAGTATCCATGGTATCTTTCTTTATTAAGCAATTTCTAGACTGTTTCATAATATAACATGTTTAAGAGAAAATCCTGAGATATATATGCTATCTATACAGTGGTACCTCTGGTTACAGACGCTTCAGGTTACAGACGCTTCAGGTTAGAGACTCCGCTAACCCAAAACTATTACCTCGAGTTAAGAACTTTGCTTTAGGATGAGAACAGAAAGCGTGCAGCAGCGCCGCAGCCGCAGCAGCAGGAGGTCCCATTAGCTAAAGTGGTGCTTCAGGTTAAGAACAGTTTCAGGTTAAGAACGGACCTCCAGAACAAATTACAGAAATTACAATTCGTTCTGGAGGTCCGTTCTTAACCTGAAACTGTTCTTAAACTGAAGGACCACTTTAGCTAATGGGGCCTCCTGCTGCCACCGCGCCGCCGGAGCACGATTTCCGTTCCCGAGGTACCACTGTAAGTTCTTAACCCGAGGTACGACTGTATTTGATTTGATATACCTCACATAAGTAAGTATGTTAATGAGTGCATTATTACTTGAAGAAGAAGAAGAAGAGTTTGGATTTGATATCCCGCCTTTCACTCCCCTTCAGGAGTCTCAAAGCGGCTAACATTCTCCTTTCCCTTCCTCCCCCACAACAAACACTCTGTGAGGTGAGTGGGGCTGAGAGACTTCACAGAAGTGTGACTGGCCCAAGGTCACCCAGCAGCTGCATGTGGAGGAGCGGAGACACGAACCCGGTTTCCCAGATTACGTGACTACCGCTCTTAACCACTACACCACACTGCCTCTCAAGTTGAAAAGGTTCATTGCTCACTTCAGTCACAATACTCCAGGTGCTTTCTGTTTTGAGACATTCTTTCAAATGTGGTGCCAGTTCATTTTCTTTGCAGAACCAGCAATGGCCATCTTTCATTTTACTCACAGAATAAATCTAGGGTTTTCTCCCTGTATCAGCCTTTAAAAGGGAATAAGTATGAGGTTTAATAGTGTGTGTGTGTATTCAAGACTGAAATTGCCCTACATGCTTTTGAATTTACATTCTGAAGAGGGCTGTACCACATTATTCTTCAATGAAACCCTGATTTCAGCAGAGTCTTTGGGAATAAGGGACCTGTTGAATTCTGCTATTCACCCCAGTTGCTACATTCCATTCTGTTAGCGCAGCAGTCCCCATCCTTCTGACCTTCTAGAGTTTTGTGCAGTTTTCAAGATCTTCAGGCGGATTCTTACCCATTTTTAAATGATTGAATTCCATCTGGATGTCCATGAGCGACCTGCCTTCTGTCTCTGGAAGGAACCGGAAGAGGATAACCCATGAGATTGTCATGATGCCCATGAAAACAAGAAAGCAGAAGTTGCCCAGATGACTCACTAAATAAGGGAACAGCATCCCGATCAAGTACAATTCCACCCAATGCAGTGTTGTGCCAATGACCAATGCAGCTGGTCTGGATGACTGTGTGAAGAGTTCTGCTGTGACGGGGAACGTTGTTCCTGAAGGCCCCACGCCATAGAGAACGATGTAGAGGAAGATGAGAGCAACATTGCAGTATGGTATCCAGAAGGTTCTGTCTTGCAGGGAGAGAGTAGTTGTGAGGACTGCCAAGGCCACTATCATGAGACCGTATCCCCACAGCATCAGTTTCCGTCTGCCCGCACGCTCAATGATGAAGCAGCACGCAATGGTTGAGCAGAGCTCACAGGCCCCGATCCCTAGAGTGACATAGGGGCTGAGTTCTTCACTAAACCCGGCTGTACGGAACACGTCAAAAGAGTAGAAGTAGATGGCACTGACTCCACTGACTGGTAGCGTACCTGACACTATGATCAACAGGTATATCTGGCATCGCATGGAGCGATCTCTGAAGAGCTCCAGCACGCTCATAATTTTTGCTTCTTTTGTGGCTGCCTGCTCCTTCAACAGATCATTCACCTCTGCTCTGTGGTCCCCTTCACCCCAGAGCTGTTTCAGAGATTTCAAGCAGCCTTCCATATCTCCCTTCTGGATTAAAAGATACGACGGAGATTCAGGGAAGAACGGGACTGTGATGAGCAACAGCAGCGCTATGATTCCGCTGCTGGCCAACAGGAAAGGCCACAGGGACTCTGTTCCTAAAAGTTCGTGGAGTCCCGTCAGTTGCCCAAGAAGTTTCCCCAGGTTTGCTAGAACTGCAGTAGTGACATTGGTCAAGCCGCGGAGGTGCTTTGGAGAAATTTCTGCTAGGTACTGACCTTGGATACAGACGCCCAAACCTGCATTAAAACCATACAGGAGTCGTCCAAGGAGAATCATTTCGAAGGACTTTGCTATTCTGCTGGTTCCCATGATCACTGCAGCTACTAACATGAAGAGGCTGTTAAATATCATGCAGTTCTTTTTTCCACATTTTGCAGACAGATACCCTGAGAAGCAGGCTCCCGTCAGTCCTCCAATGCTGAAGATAGACACAGTGAATGACCATAGGGGCATGAGGCTCTGATCATCAATGGGAGCATTGTATCTCTCCAGCCAGGTATCGTTGATGAACTTCTTGACGAATGGTGAAGTAAAATTGATCATAGAGACTTGGAATCCGAAATGGAAGCTTCCGCCCAAGCCCAGAACAATGGTCATCAGAAACATTTTTCGATACAAAACCAGGTTTGAGCAAAGGCTGGCCATCTTTCTGTCTTTTGGATGTTAATAGTATTCTGTTGGAACTTTTCCTTCGCGATAGCTGCCCAGTTTCCTTTCACTGAGCCTTGTTTGTCAGGGACAGCCACAATTAAACGTGACTTTGTACTGTTTGCTGTACATGAACTTTTGCTGACTTTAGTGGGTAAAGTTCACCCTAGCAAAATATGCCACCCAAAATCTCCTGCTTAGCTCAGCCCATCCCTGAATATTCTGATATGGGTCCCTTATACATCCCACTCCAGGCCGTGAGAGAACTAAATGCTTTTTTTCTGCACTCCCATAGTATGGCACTTTGTTATAACCATCTACTTAAAAAAAAAAGGCCACTTTTAATAACATAATTATGTCTGTATTTCCTACGTTTCCCCCCTAACCTTACTGTTTATATATTTTCCTATCTCCCCCTTGCAAGTATATATACTTGTAACCTAGGATGGCATGCATCAGTTGAGGTAGAGTGCAGTCCACAAATGCCATTACTAAAATGATTTTTTGTTCGTATTTAAAATGCTACAAAACTTTTTTGTGTTTGCAGTTTGTTTGAATCTAATTTAGCACCCCCTAGCGTTAAGACGTGGGTGGCGCTGTGGTCTAAACCACTGAGCCTAGAGCTTGCCGATTGGAAGGTCGACGTTTCGAATTCCCGCAACGGGGTGAGCTCCCATTGCTCGGTCCCAGCTCCTGCCAGCCTAGCAGTTCAAAAGCACAAAGTGCAAGTAGATAAATAGGTACCGCTCCGGCAAGAAGGTAAACGGTGTTTCCATGCGCTGCTCTGGTTTCCCAGAAGTAGCCTAGTCATGCTGGCCACATGACCTGGAAAAACTGTCTGCGGACAAATGTCAGCTCCCTTGGCCTGTGAGATGAAACCCCAGAGTCGTTTGCAACTGGACTTAACTGTCAGGGGTCCTTTACCTTTTAGAGTTAAGTCATTGACTTGAGCTGAAGGCAACTGGGAAACCGAATATGGTTCCTGCAATTTTTGCTCCCTCAGGAGACAAGGTGGCTCTTTGCCTTACCAGGATGCACCTGAGATAATACCATGAAGTGGATCCAGTATACACATGGATTCATTGTTGCTTTTCTGAACAGTTGGAATAGTTAGCTTTCTTCTTCTTCTGTGTCTTCATTGGGGCCCCATGTGTCAGAATAAGTTGTGGGGGTTTTTCGGTGCCTCCTGCAGACCACCAATCACCTATCTCTGTTAAGTGGTACTTTGTGTGCAAAATTCTTATTTCATGGTCTTGCTGTATTTAACCTTGGACCTATCTAGTCCACTGGGTAGCAGATCTGCTTTTAGAGATGGAGAATGGAGGCTGAGGGAGAGAACTGACTGAAAGATGATTTGAACCTGACTCCTCCATATCTCACTCTTTTCCTAAGCAGCTGTGTGCCAGAGATTCTTCCCTGTGCATGATAGCTGGGAGTAGAAGATCAGGCTTCCCACATGCAGGATTTTTTTAAAAAAAATATGGTTGGGTCTTATTTGCAGATCACAACTTGAGGACTTTCTCTGGCGAATTTCTCAAGCGTCCTCCGCTGCAAAATTGGCAGAGTCACTAGTTGGAGCCTCAAGGAGAAAAGTCTGCAACACTTTTTCTTTTTTTGGAATAAGAGTTTTGTGGGTTTTTTGCGCTCTTTGCCTTGCACAGGTTATGGGATTGAGCGTGTTCATGGTGGTATGGCTGTAGGCTGTGGCACATGCAGAGTTCTGCACCTGCGAGAGAAGTGTTCTGAGCACACCATCGTGCAGACTTCCCCAACCTGGTGTCATTCACATGTTTCGTTGTGCAGGCTGGGGCTGTAGTGAGGAAGGACAGTAGCATCATGATAGAGCACCTGTTTTGCAAGCAGAACGTCCCAAGTTCAGGCCTCAGCATCTCACAATATGACTGGGAAAGACTCCATGAGAGCTGCTGCCAGTCTGTGTGGCCCATACTGAGCTAGATGGACCAAGGGACAGACTGATAATAAGGTAGCTTTCGACATTCCTATGACACCACCGGGTTCAGTCCCTGGACTGAAGCCCACATCCAGGCACTATCACAGGTGATGCGGTCTTTTCTTGGAAAGTACTTTTTTTGTAATAGTTGTTTTTTTTAAAATTATTATTAAAGATTTTCTTGTTTTACAGAAGTATGTGTAATGTCTCTCGTATTTTTTCCATGTAACATTTTTACAGATTAGTTTCATTTGTTGAGACATTAGTGGGGGGGAGGGGGGAAGATGTGGGGGGGGGGCGAGTGGTGCTGTTTCTATTTTGCTTAATGTATGTAGGGTTTGGTGTCAGCGTTGCTCGTGCCGGTTCTCTGCTGTTCTTTTGTGTTCCTTTGGTGGTGAGGGAGGTTGGGGTTGGCCTATGGTGTGGTTGTTTGATTGTGATTGGCTGTGGTGATCTTTGTTTTCGTGTCTGAGTGGGGTGGGTGGGTGTTTTGGATCAGGTTAGCCATATTGATTTGTATGCTGTTGGTGGGTTATTGTCATTGTCTTGTTGGGCTGTGTATGTGATAAAGGGGAGCCATACCGGGGTGAAGGCGTCTTCTTCTGTTTGTCCCCGTGTCAGTTTCAGTTTATTGGTTAATTTTTCTAGTAGGGCTGTTTCCCATACTATTTGGTGCCATTGGTCCGTGCTTACTCCTGACAGGTCTCTCCAGTGTCTGGTTATGGTGTTTCTGGCTGCTGAAAGTAGGTGGGTTATGAGTTCTTTGTGGTGTAAGTGGGCATTGTTGTCTTGGAAGATGTTTAGTAGGGCCAATTCTGGGGTGGTGTCTAATACTTGCTTAGTTATTTTACATATTTCTCGTATGGCTGTTGTCCAGAATAGTTGGATTTTGGGGCACTCTTGGTCTTCCTCTTTCCCTTCTCTTTTCAAGGAGGTGTCAGAACTGGGAAGAAAAACAGCCGTGTGCTTATTTTAGTCTCCTGTGGCTTCCTTGCATTACGCTTGTGCGTCTCTGAAGGACACAGTTTTCTTGCAACTGCTCCTTCAGGTATACTGGACCAAGGCTGTTTAGGGCTTTAAAGGTCAGCACCAACACTTTGAATTGTGCTCGAAAATGTACTGGGAGCCAATGTAGGTCTTTCAAGACCAGTGTTATGTGGTCTCGGTGGCCGCTCCCAGTCACCAGTCACTCTTATTGCAGGACCCCCCCCCCAATCATTTAGTTTGTACAAACTCGACACACTCACACACGACATACGCGATGTTTCTGTTATAAATTCATAGAAAATCAACCGTACATCGGATCTACACCGTTCTACTTTTATTTTGCTCCATGAAGAAACGACTATCAAAGGGGGAAGGTTTGATACAGAGTGGCAATAATTCATTGAGCATACCAACATGTACCATACCAGTTTGCATGCCAACCGTGATGGTCTCAGACAGAAGACCATCAGGGTCACAAAGAACTTGCATATGGGAGTGGATTCAACACGGACTGGAACAAAGGACAATGATCAGCTCTTCCCTCTGGGGGCAGGAAACTTCCAACCCCCCTTTGTCCTCTGGAAAGTACTCATGGGAGGGGGAAAGGAGGAACCTGTCAGGTGACAAGATACTCAGGTTACCTCCACAACTCCTCCCTCAACCCCTCCTTTTTGTGATGTGTCAATGATGTAGTTATTATGTGATCTTAGGGGTGTAGCTTGGGGAATTAGTAGCTAATAAAAGTTGGGGTCTTCTTTTGTTCTGGGCTTCCATCTTGTTCCACCTGGTGGCAGGTGGGAGTCCTTTTGCGACAGTCTTCAATAAAGACCAAGCCTACTGGCTGCTGTTTTGCCCTGGTATTCCTGGCTGGTGTCCTTGTGTTTTGTCCAAGGGAGCCCTCAGATTTCTCCGTTAAAACACCCTCTAGGGCCTCATATAGCCAAAAACTATGCACAAGAGCGGGAAATATCAGCTGGTTTGGAGAAACCTCAAGTAATAGAACAGGCACCCCCAACCTTCAGCCCTCCCGATGTTTAGGACTACAGTTCCCATCATCTCTGACCACTGGTCTTGTTAGCTAGGGATCATGCGAGTTGTAGGCCAAAACATCTGGGGGGCTTCAGTATTCAGGAAGAAACACTGGTGAGGGAAGGCCATCCCATCTGAATGGGGAACATGCTAATATTTTCGTGCAGGCCCCACTACGTAAACAATGAATTATAGCTGAAGTACAAACCCTCCGTGAGTACTTAGATATTAGTGTATTGGAGTGCTTGAGTCATGGCCAGTGTGGACTTTGCCTTGGACACTGATCCTCAATCTCTTGGTTGTTCGACAAGCTGTAATCTTGCAAAAATGAACCACATTCAAGGTTTCTAGTTACAAGCAAGCCTGAATAACCGGATTACAATTGGGGGTCGGCCCCTGCAACTTTGCATTTGCTGTTCGTTTGAGTAATTCCAAAAGCTGCTTCCTTAGTCTCTCTCTTTCTTTTGGTATACCAACCTCCCTTCATAATACAACTTGAACCTCAGTGGAGTCGCTTTGTTATGAGTAACTGAGACAAGAGGCCTAAAATAACCTCCAAATCCTGTACGACGTAGAGTTCTGACATGGAAATTCAACGTTCTTTGATTGTATGGCTTGAGACAGCTGCTTAAACTATTGGGGACCAGCTTCTCTGCCTCACCAAGGATGTTGAAGAGAATGGCCAAAAGGAGGATAGCTTTCCATTTTGTGTGAGCCATTCTTTTCTTTGTGAGACGTCTTGTTGTTTCTTTGAGGGATCTGGAAATTTATTTTATTTAACAAAATTTATATATGGCTTGGGGACACAGGTGGCGCTGTGGGTTAAACCACAGAGCCTAGGGGTTGCCGATCAGAAGGCCGGCGGTACGAATCCCCGCAACGGGCTGAGCTCCCGTTGCTTGGTCCCTGCTCCTGCCAACCTAGCAGTTCGAAAGCACGTCAAAGTGCAAGTAGATAAATAGGCACCTCTCCGGCGGGAAGGTAAACGGCGTTTCCGTGCGCTGCTCTGGTTCGCCAGAAGCAGCTTAGTCCTGCTGGCCACATGACCCGGAAGCTGTACGCCGGCTCCCTTGGCCAGTAAAGTGAGATGAGCGCCGCAACCCCAGAGTCGGCCGCGACTGGACCTAATGGTCAGGGGTCCCTTTACCTTTATATATGGCTTGATGCTCTTGGCGTTTTACCAGAAATATTAAGATGATCAATAAAAAACAGTTGCAAACAATTTAAAAACATTTAAAGATAATTAAAATTAACAGTTAAAAAGACTGGAACGTGTCAGCATCTTTACATGTCTGGATAAGCTTGCCTAAACGAAAAGGTTTTAAGCAGGTTGCTGAAAAGCATGCAGCAAAGGTCGCTGCCTAATGTCAGTAGGCAGAGAGTTCCAAAGTTCGAAAGCTACACTAAAAGATCAATTTCCTACCGATATGGAATGAGCATTATGCGGCAGCTGTAACAGGGCTAGTTCCACAGATTAAAGTGGTCAAACGGGCATGATCTTGCAGGTAAACTGGCCCCAAGTTAGCAGGTGCTCCCAGCTGAAATAATCCTTATATTCTTCCTGCAATTTCATTTGTCAGTTTTACTATCTCCCAACCGGCTCCATCTTTTCCTAATCAACTCTGTTGTCTTCCTGGTGTTTAGCATATAGTATCCATGGTATCTTTCTTTATTAAGCAATTTCTAGACTGTTTCATAATATAACATGTTTAAGAGAAAATCCTGAGGTATATATGCTCTCTATACAGTGGTACCTCTGGTTACAGACGCTTCAGGTTACAGACGCTTCAGGTTAGAGACTCCGTTAACCCAGAACTATTACCTCGAGTTAAGAACTTTGCTTTAGGATGAGAACAGAAAGCGTGCAGCAGCGCCGCCGCCGCCGCAGCAGCAGGAGGTCCCATTAGCTAAAGTGGTGCTTCAGGTTAAGAACAGTTTCAGGTTAAGAACGGACCTCCAGAACAAATTACAGAAATTACATTTCTTTCTGGAGGTCCGTTCTTAGCCTGAAACTGTTCTTAACCTGAAGCACCACTTTAGCTAATGGGGCCTCCTGCTGCCGCCGTGCCGCCGGAGCACGATTTCTGTTCTTATCCTGAAGCAAAGTTCTTAACCTGAAGCACTATTTCTGGGTTGGTGGAGTCTGTAACCTGAAGCGTATGTAACCCGAGGTACCACTGTAAGTTCTTAACCCGAGGTACGACTGTATTTGATTTGATATACCTCACATAAGTAAGTATGTTAATGAGTTCATTATTACTTGAAGTTGAAAAGGTTCATTGCTCACTTCAGTCACAATACTCCAAATGCTTTCTGTTTTGAGACATTCTTTCAAATGTGTTGCCAGTTCCCTCCATTTTCTTTGCAGAACCAGCAATGGCCATCTTTCATTTTACTCACAGAATAAATCTAGGGTTTTCTCCCTGTATCAGCCTTTAAAAGGGAATAAGTATGAGGTTTAATAGTGTGTGTGTGTATTCAAGACTGAAATTGCCCTACATGCTTTTGAATTTGCATTCTGAAGAGGGCTGTACCACATTATTCTTCAATGAAAACCTGATTTCAGCAGAGTCTTTGGGAATAATGGACCTGTTGAATTCTGCTGTCCACCCCAGTTGCTACATTCCATTCTGTTAGAGCAACAGTCCCCATCCTTCTGACCTTGTGCAGTTTTCAAGATCTTCAGGCGGATTCTTACCCATTTTTAAATGACTGAATTCCATCTGGATGTCCATGAGCGACCTGTCTTCTGTCTCTGGAAGGAACTGGAAGAGGAGAACCCATGAGATTGCCATGATGCCCATGAAAACAAGAAAGCAGAAGTTGCCCAGATGACTCACTAAATAAGGGAACAGCATCCCGATCAAGTACAATTCCACCCAATGCAGTGTTGTGCCAATGACCAATGCAGCTGGTCTGGATGACTGTGTGAAGAGTTCTGCTGTGACGGGGAACGTTGTTCCTGAAGGCCCCACGCCATAGAGAACGATGTAGAGGAAGATGAGAGCAACATTGCAGTATGGTATCCAGAAGGTTCTGTCTTGCAGGGAGAGAGCAGTTGTGAGGACTGCCAAGGCCACTATCATGAGACCGTATCCCCACAGCATCAGTTTCCGTCTGCCCGCACGCTCAATGATGAAGCAGCACACAATGGTTGAGCAGAGCTCACAGGCCCCGATCCCTAGAGTGACATAGGGGCTGAGTTCTTCACTAAACCCGGCTGTACGGAACACGTCAAAAGAGTAGAAGTAGATGGCACTGACTCCACTGACTGGTAGCGTACCTGCCATTATGATCAACAGGTATATCTGGCATCGCATGGAGCGATCTCTGAAGAGCTCCAGCACGCTCATAATTTTTGCTTCTTTTGTGGCTGCCTGCTCCTTCAACAGATCATTCACCTCTGCTCTGTGGTCCCCTTCACCCCAGAGCTGTTTCAGAGATTTCAAGCAGCCTTCCATATCTCCCTTCTGGATTAAAAGATACGACGGAGATTCAGGGAAGAACGGGACTGTGATGAGCAACAGCAGCGCTATGATTCCGCTGCTGGCCAACAGGAAAGGCCACAGGGACTCTGTTCCTAAAAGTTCGCGGAGTCCCGTCAGTTGCCCAAGAAATTTCCCCAGGTTTCCTAGAACTGCAATAGTGACATTGGTCAAGCCGCGGAGGTGCTTTGGAGAAATTTCTGCTAGGTACTGACCTTGGATACAGACGCCCAAACCTGCATTAAAACCATACAGGAGTCGTCCAAGGAGAATCATTTCGAAGGACTTTGCTATTCTGCTGGTTCCCATGATCACTGCAGCTACTAACATGAAGAGGCTGTTAAATATCATGCAGTTCTTTTTCCCACATTTTGCAGACAGATACCCTGAGAGGCAGGTTCCCGTCAGTCCTCCAATGCTGAAGATAGACACAGTGAAAGACCATAGGGGCATGAGGCTCTGATCATCAATGGGAGCGTTGTATCTCTCCAGCCAGGTATCGTTGATGAACTTCTTGACGAACAGTGAAGTAAAATTGATCATAGAGACTTGGAATCCGAAATGGAAGCTTCCGCCCAAGCCCAGAACAATGGTCATCAGAAACATTTTTCGATACAAAACCAGGTTTGAGCAAAGGCTGGCCATCTTTCTGTCTTTTGGATGTTAATAGTATTCTGTTGGAACTTTTCCTTCGCGATAGCTGCGCAGTTTCCTTTCACTGAGCCTTGTTGCTCTGGGACTGCCAAAATTAAACGGGACTTTGTACTGCTCGCTGTAGATGAACTTTTGCTGACTTTAGTGGGTAAAGTTCACCCTAGCAAAATATGCCACCCAAAATCTCCTGCTTAGCTCAGCCCATCCCTGAATATTCTGATATGGGTCCCTTATACATCCCACTCCAGGCCGTGAGAGAACTAAATGCTTTTTTTCTGCACTCCCATAGTATGGCACTTTGTTATAACCATCTACTTAAAAAAAAAAGGCCACTTTTAATAACATAATTATGTCTGTATTTCCTACGTTTCCCCCCTAACCTTACTGTTTATATATTTTCCTATCTCCCCCTTGCAAGTATATATACTTGTAACCTAGGATGGCATGCATCAGTTGAGGTAGAGTGCAGTCCACAAATGCCATTACTAAAATGATTTTTTGTTCGTATTTAAAATGCTACAAAACTGTTTTGTGTTTGCAGTTTGTTTGAATCTAATTTAGCACCCCCTAGCGTTAAGACGTGGGTGGCGCTGTGGTCTAAACCACTGAGCCTAGAGCTTGTCGATCAAAAGGTCGACGGTTCGAATCCCTGCGACGGGGTGAGCTCCCATTGCTCGGTCCCAGCTCCTGCCAGACTAGCAGTTCAAAAGCACAAAGTGCAAGTAGATAAATAGGTACCGCTCCGGCAAGAAGGTAAACGGTGTTTCCATGCGCTGCTCTGGTTTCCCAGAAGTAGCCTAGTCATGCTGGCCACATGACCTGGAAAAACTGTCTGCGGACAAATGTCAGCTCCCTTGGCCTGTGAGATGAAACCCCAGAGTCGTTTGCAACTGGACTTAACTGTCAGGGGTCCTTTACCTTTTAGAGTCACGTCATTGACTTGAGCTGAAGGCAACTGGGAAACCGAACATGGTTCCTGCAATTTTTGCTCCCTCAGGAGACAGGTGGCTTTTTGCCTTACCAGGATGCACCTGAGATAATACCATGAAGTGGATCCAGTATACACATGGATTCATTGTTGCTTTTCTGAACAGTTGGAATAGTTAGCTTTCTTCTTCTTCTGTGTCTTCATTGTGGCCCCATGTGTCAGAATAAGTTGTGGGGTTTTTTTGGTGCCTCCTGCAGACCACCAATCACCTATCTCTGTTAAGTGGTACTTTGTGTGCAAAATTCTTATTTCATGGTCTTGCTGTATTTAACCTTGGACCTATCTAGTCCACTGGGTAGCAGATCTGTTTTTAGAGATGGAGACTGGAGGCTGAGGGAGAGAACTGACTGAAAGATGATTTGAACCTGACTCCTCCATATCTCACTCTTTTCCTAAGTAGCTGTGTGCCAGAGATTCTTCCCTGTGCATGATAGCTGGGAGTAGAAGATCAGGCTTCCCACATGCAGGATATTTTTTAAAAAAATATGGTTGGGTCTTATTTGCAGATCACAACTTGAGGACTTTCTCTGGCGAATTTCTCAGGTGTCCTTGGCTGCAAAATTGACAGTGTCACTAGTTAGCAGCCTCAAGAAGAAAACTCTGCACCACTTTTTCATTATTTGGAATAAGAGTTTTGTGTATTTTTTGCGCTCTTTGCCTTGCACAGGTTATGGGATTGAGCGTGTTCATGGTGGTATGGCTGTAGGCTGTGGCACATGCAGAGTTCTGCACCTGCGCCAGAAGTGTTCTGAGTACACCATCATGCAGACTTCCCCAACCTGGTGTCATTCACATGTTTCGTTGTGCAGGCTGGGGCTGTAGTGAGGAAGGACAGTAGCATAATGATAGAGCACCTGTTTTGCAAGCAGAACGTCCCAAGTTCAGGCCTCAGCATCTCACAATATGACTGGGAAAGACTGCATGAGAGCTGCTGCCAGTCTGTGTGGCCCATACTGAGCTAGATGGACCAAGGGACAGACTGATAATAAGGTAGCTTTCGACATTCCTATGACACCACCGGGTTCAGTCCCTGGACTGAAGCCCACATCCAGGCACTATCACAGGTGATGCGGTCTTTTCTTGGAAAGTACTTTTTTGTAATAGTTGTTTTTTTAAAATTATTATTAAAGATTTTCTTGTTTTACAGAAGTATGTGTAATGTCTCTCGTATTTTTTCCATGTAACATTTTTACAGATTAGTTTCATTTGTTGAGACATTAGTGGGTGGGAGGGGGGAAGATGTGTGGGGGGGGAGGGGTCGAGTGGCGATGTTTCTATTTTGCTTAATGTATGTAGGGTTTGGTGTCAGCGTTGCTCGTGCCAGTTCTCTGCTGTTCATTTGTGTTCCTTTGGTGGTGAGGGAGGTTGGGGTTGGCCTAGGGTGTGTTTGTTTGTTTGTGATTGGCTGTGGTGATCTTTGTTTTCGTGTGTGAGTGGGGTGGGTGGGTGTTTTGGATCAGGTTAGCCATATTGATTTGTATGCTGTTGGTGGGTTATTGTCATTGTCTTGTTGGGCTGTGTATGTGATAAAGGGGAGCCATACCGGGGTGAAGGCGTCTTCTTCTGTTTGTCCCCGTGTCAGTTTCAGTTTATTGGTTAATTTTTCTAGTAGGGCTGTTTCCCATATTATTTGGTGCCATTGGTCCATGCTTACTCCTGACAGGTCTCTCCAGTGTCTGGCTATGGTGTTTCTGGTTGCTGAAAGTAGGTGGGTTATGAGTTCTTTGTGGTGTAAGTGGGCATTGTTGTCTTGGAAGATGTTTAGTAGGGCCAATTCTGGGGTGGTGTCTAATACTTGCTTAGTTATTTTACATATTTCTCGTATGGCTGTTGTCCAGAATAGTTGGATTTTGGGGCACTCTTGGTCTTCCTCTTTCCCTTCTCTTTTCAAGGAGGTGTCAGAACTGGGAAGAAAAACAGCCGTGTGCTTATTTTAGTCTCCTGTGGCTTCCTTGCATTACGCTTGTGCGTCTCTGAAGGACACAATTTTCTTGCAACTGCAATAAGGGCAAGCGGCCTTTTCGACCGTTGCAAAAAAGCGCAACAACCCTCAGCCAACACTTTGGCCAATAAATGCCTTCATTGTTTTAGTTGCTCATTAGTTAACTTGGTTCTAATGTGTCTCTGTTTAAACTTAATCTGAGGCTGAGGAAAGGGAGGTTGTGGAAACAGGGGTGGGTGGAGAGAGCCTCAAATTTAAAGGTACCTAATTAGCAAGTTAATTATATCAGGCAAGGAAATATTCTGGTTACATAAATGAGCCATTGTTACGCGCGCACAAGCCAGGCCATGTTAGAAACCGCAGCTTAATGGTTCTGAGGTGAGGGGAACTCGATAAAACAACAATTAAAGGAGAAGGGAAAATGGGGTGAGGGAGAGAGAGAGAGAGAGAAGACCAGCAAAGCTTTGTTCCGCCAGGCACAAGCAGCAGAAATTCATTAAAGCTGCAGGCTCGTTCCCTGCCAAATGGAGCCCTGGAAGAGAGAGTTGAGGCCACCAGGCAAGAGAGGAAGGAGCTCTCTTTACCTCTCACAACCTCCCTCCCGCCTCTACCCTATCTTCCCTCCCCGAGCAAGAGAGTTGAAACCAGAGCGGACAGGGTCACTGGTGCAGGGAAAGGAGGTATAAAGGGGATGGCCAGCCGCCTCTCTCGGGAGGACTGCGCAGGGCTGGCGAGAGAGCTCCAGGTAGGAACGCCATGCCGAAACACAAGAAGTACAATGTCAACGGTGACTCGGGGATGAAAGCCCAGGTGAGGGGAAGCCTTTCTGTTTCTTCCTGGAGAGGAGGCTGCGGTTCTGCCTGCCTTCCCCGTTTCTTTGGGAGGCAGCTAGAGCTCCAGCCCTGGTCTTCAGCTCTTTTCCTCAAGGTCAGGGGCAGAATCATAAAGCTGAGAATAGTAGTGGTGGTTAGAACTACCCTCCTGCATCCCCACAGCATCCCGCGAGGGGAAAGGTGGACCAGACCCCTTGGTTGGAACAGTATCCTCTCAGAACAAGGTGCGTTCCTAAGCACCGCACATTGGCGGAGAGCTGATAGCATAATGTAGGGCCTGCTGGTCACGGAGGAGGAAGAGGAGGGTCTTTCCTGGAATATGGAAATCATTGTCACCCCCTGGTAAATTTGGCATCTAGCTTCAAATGTTCACGGCTGTCCGATTTGCAGAGTTGTATAAGCAGAGCTTACCTGATCGCAGCGGGTCAGGCTCACGAGTTGCACTCTGTGTGCCTGTTTAAGAATTAGCCCTGCAGAAAATTAACTCGCCTGAGAAATAGGTTTGCGTCTTTCAAGGGATGAAACTGGCCCCCTTTGGCCAACAGGTGTCTACTCCAACTGGTGTTGGATGGCTGGAGGTCACTGAAACTGAGGCCACTCATTTATATTACCATGAGGGAGTGCTGTTTCTTCTTGAGGTCAGGTTCTCTTTCGGGGGGGCTGGGGGGGCCCTAAAGTTTCCATGAGCTGAATGACGCTGCTAAAGTGCAACTGAAACTTGCATCGTAATTAAAAATTGCTGCATTTTTAAAGATACCGTCACAAATAAAGTCTGCCAGATTAAAAAGGAAAGTTTCGTATTTTAAAGGTCTAGTTCTGTCTTAGACCAATTAGAACAGAACTTGTTCTATCCAACTTAGAATTGTATACACCAGGCATGGCCAAACTTGGCCCTCCAGCTGTTTTAGGACTACAGTTCCCATCATTCCTGACCACCGGCCCTGTTAGCTACGGATGATGGGAGTTGTAGTCCCAAAACAGCTGGAGGGCCAAGTTTGGCCATGCCTGGTATACACTGACTGACTGCAGAGGTCAACAGCTGGAGGCAGCAGTTCTTCCAAAAACCAGTTGCTGGAAACCGCAGGAGGGCAGAGGGCTCTTGTTCCCATGTTCTGTTCGATGGTTTCCTGCAGGCATCTGGTTGGCTGCTGTAAGACCAGGATGCTGGACTGGATTGGACCCCTTTGGCCGGATCTAGCAGGCTTTTCTTGTTCCCACAGGTTTAGTGGTTCTCGAAGGGTGTGGCAGGAGAGGATGGCAAACATGGAGGAAAGATTCAAGGACAACCAAAGAAACATTTAAACATTTCAGTGTAGTTTAGTATAGTATCAAAATATTTTTTTTTTATTTGCAGAGCATGAGAGCAAGAGACACACCAAGTGATACTGAGTTTGTATACACACATAAGGTACATATGTAAGAGGTGTGTTTATAGTTATATCTTGGGAATGATTTGTGTTCTTATGTAGTTGCATTGTTTTATACTTTCTGGGTTGCCGACGATCATATTGTGAAGTAGTTGTTTTCTATGTTATAAATCAGGCACAGGCAAACTCGGCCCTCCAGATGTTTTGGGACTACAACTCCCGTCACCCCTAGCTAACAGGACCAGTGGTCAGGGATGATGGGACCTTTAAATTATGATGCATCTTGTTTTGCCCATGCTTTTCTTTTTAAAAGGAGGGAAATAACACAGGCAACCTAAAATGATGGAGTAAATTATATGGCAGCCTTAAAATAAAAATGCAATCAGATTAAAAATCCAGTAGCAGGAGTATCATCAAATGATGATTATTTCAAAGGCTGTTGTGGTTGCCTGACTGGTTCCCCCCCCCCACATCCCCCTTCTCCTCATCTGACCTTGCTAACACTCTTTTTTGAGCGGGTGAATGCAGAGTGGAGGGGTTTATGTGGCTGTGCGCACTGGGAGGTGGTTTTATTTGGTGCTGCTTACAGCCACCTGCCAGATTGCGCACTTATAGTGGTAAATGACTGCGTTGTAGCCACTGCTAGTCCTACTCGGAGTAGATCTATTGAAATTAATGGACCTAACTTAGCCTTGGGCATTAATCTTGATGGCATCTGGACAGCTTGACTGTAGTTTCCACACATTGGTAACCTCGAAGCTGGATTCCTGCACTGCACTCTATGTGACGCTACCCTTGAGGGCAGTTCAGAGGCTACGGTCAGTGCAGTAGATCTGGGCTGCTTTTGGGAGCAAGCGAGTTCCAACATGCAACATGTTGTTTGTGGGATTTCCACTGGCTGCCAATCAGCTGTCGGTCCAAGTCCAAAGTTTTGATACTAAGACATAAGGTCTTAAACAGTTTGGGATCAGGCTGCTAGAGAGACTGCCTCATCCCTTATACAGTGGTATCTCAGATTAAGTACTTAATTCGTTCTGGAGGTTCGTTCTTAACCTGAAACTGTTCTTAACCTGAAGCACCACTTTAGCTAATGGGGCCTCCTGCTGCAGCTGCGCCGCCGAAACACAATTTCTGTTCTCATCCTGAAGCAAGGTTCTTAACCCGAGGTACTATTTCTGGGTTAGCGGAGTGTGTAACCTGAAGCGTATGTAACCTGAAGCATATGTAACCCGAGGTACCACTGTATACCCAGTACGTCACTGCATTCTGCAGAAGAGCTTCCAGAGATCTCAGAAACAGCATCCCTGTTGAGACATGGCATGGCAGGTGCCCAAGTCTCTGCTTGTTCTTCTAATTGCCAGTCAAAGGGCATGGCAAAAGTGGCATCTGGGGGGGGGGGCAGAATTTTGTTTGCCCTCCAGATGTAAGGGAGGCACCAGTGCAAAGGTGGTGTTAAAATGGGCAACCAGCTGTGTTGAAAAGCCAGAAATGGCACAGGAATGTGTTGGACCCTTTTGTGCACATGCTGCCAAGGAATCGTTTTCAGTGGCTTTCAACAACTGTTGGAAGACTTGCTTTCTGTTGATGGTGGATTAATGCTGTGATTTCTCAAGAATGGGGCTTTTGCACAAGGAACACGTACTGTAAATGTCGAAAGAGGGATTTAAGGGAAATGAGATGCTACAGAGTGCGAATATAACTGCTACTTTTCACCCATCTGAAATGTCTTGTTTTGTGAATAAAAATACTTCTTTATATTGAACTACCATTCATTAGTGACCCTAATCAAAGGAATTAGTGGCTCTAAAAGAAAGGTGATGTTGGCATTTATTTATTTTTCAGCAGTAGTTAGCATAGTTAAGGATTGTTAGAGGCCTGACCCCTTGTGGTCATGGGAATAAGTCTGATTTTAAACTCTTCCTTCTAGAACGCTTGCTGGGTTGATTCCATTGACTCAGGCTTCCTCAACCTCAGCCCTCCAGATGTTTTGAGACTACAATTCCCATCATCCCTGACCACTGGTCCTGCTAGCTAGGGATCACGGGAGTTGTAGGTCAGAAACATCTGGTTGAGGAAGCCTGCATTGACTGATATGTGAATTTCAAGAGACATACTTTTATTTTCAGAAAAAGTAGACAATGTGAACTTTGCAAGGTTACTGCAAGAAAAGCCTTTAGCTGCCGGAATAGATCCATTATTGTGACTTCAACAGGGAGGAGGATTTCCTTTGGTCAAAAGGGCGCAGGAGTGAGCAGAGTGGTCTAAATGCTTGCTTTTGTGTGTCTTTTGCCACTCTTTTACTCATTTGATAGAAATCTGCTTGATTTCTAAAAACTGAATTTACTTAGCCCATCCTGCTCTATTTCCCCCTTCAGTCTCAAGCAGCCTATTTGATTGTAACAGGTGGCATTCAATTTCCTGTCGAGGAATCCCATTTCACGTGGGTGTCAAATGTGCGCCCTCCGTTGCCTGTGTTGAATGAGGGGTTTACTTTCCTACATTTGCATGAGATTTGCCCTGCCTTCTGTGATTACACTAGTTTTTTCAGTCCTTGTGTGTCATTGGCACAACCATTTTGTGGATTATATACAGAAGGGTTTAAAAAGACACTTAATGGGTCCTTAGTTCAGTTGTTGGTTCTTGGGCGTGCCGACAACTTTCTTCGGACACCGATGGTAATGTAGCGCATGCCTCCTTGCGCCTGCTCAGAGCCTGAGTAATGTATGACTGTCCCCGTTCTCTCCTGTTGTTCGAACCCCCAGAGGTCCCCGGAACAGATACCAATTCATAACAAATTAAAAAC
Source organism: Podarcis bocagei (assembly GCF_964188305.1). Taxonomy (NCBI): domain Eukaryota; kingdom Metazoa; phylum Chordata; class Lepidosauria; order Squamata; family Lacertidae; genus Podarcis; species Podarcis bocagei. Next base: position 7,344,855 of record NC_138135.1, read on the forward strand.
GTAACGAAACAACATTAAAAGGGCAGGAATGTGTTTTAAAACCAGAGCTAAGCAAGATTTAAAACAGTGGTAAAAACATAATTAAAAAAGCTTGTGCCACCAAAACAATCCTGGAAAAGGCATTCCAAATTTGGGGTGCCACCACCTCGGTTCTGAAGGCAGGAGATCCAAAGAAGGTCTTGTCTGGCACCATCTTTATAGGCAGTGAAAGAAAGGACTTTTTATCTGGGGCGTATATTTTGCTATATTGCATGCTTTCTGCCATTTTCAGTTCTCCCTCCTTTTAAACAACTTTATTTCTAAATTGGACCCATGGTTCATGTTTTTAAAACTGACGTCCACCCTTGTCACCACTGGGTCATATCATGTTTTGTTCCGTGATAATATTGGAGGTTCCCCCCCAAATAATTTTCAGGTGTTGGTGTGGCATCAGTCTACTGGAAAGTGTGTGTGTTTGAGCTTCTGACTCTTCGGAAATCATATGTGGTTTGGAAGCTTAGGTTTAACCGAAACAGCCTTGGTTTCTGAAAATACTTGATTTTGGTGTCTTTGCTGTCTTCATAGTGAGTATCTATAGCACAAAACTGTTTTGAGTCCCCACTGTGTAGCTTCTTACCACCTGGCACACAGAGAGGGGTTTACCATATTTTTTTGCTCTATAAGACTCACCTTTTCCCTCCTAAAAAGTAAGGGGAAATGTGTGTGCGTCTTATAGAGCGAATGCAGGCTGCGCAGCTATCCCAGACACCAGAACAGCAAGAGGGATTGCGGCTTTTGCTGCACAGCGATCCCTCTTGCTGTTCTGGCTTCTGAGATTCAGAATATTTTTTTTCTTGTTTTCCTCCTCCAAAAACTAGGTGCGTCTTGTGGTCTGGTGCGTCTTATAGAGCGAAAAATATGGTAATTTAGAGTGCCAGGAACTCTTTGAACAGAACAGTAGTTTCTGTCCACTGTGAGTGGACTCCGCACCTCCAAGGCCCCTCATCTCCAGCCACTTGTCTCCTGGCAGTTGTGATTGGAAGGGAAGTAACAGGTTAAAACACCGTGTGTTGCCTGGGGCTGAAGCACCCACACCAACAAGTCCACTGAAGAAGGTTAATGCTGAAGAAATTGCAACCCAGTCTAACTACTGATACAGGCAACTATTCCTTAACTTCAGCAGAACAATTGCATTTGTTGGCCTTTTAAATTTACCTTACCTTCTCTCTTGACAGATCCAGTTTGCGGACCAAAAGCAAGAATTCAACAAGCGCCCCACAAAGATTGGCCGCCGTTCCTTGTCCCGATCCATCTCTCAGTCATCAACGGATAGCTACAGCTCTGGTATGTGCTGTTTCTCCTAAGCTCTTCTTAGAGGCAGTTTCAGATTTTGAGTGGGCATCTGCATGTCTCTGTTCCCTCCGCTTCAGCACAACAGCTCCTGTCTAGCCAAAGCCAAATGTTCTAACATCCTCAAAAATAGAAGATGAAGACAGGGATTAATACAAGACTTGCGTCCCGACTTTGATCTGGTCAGTGTAGGCTTTCGGAATGAATCACCGTCAGCCTTCTCTTCCATTTTTACTTGGTTTTCATTTGTTATGAATTGTTTAGCTGTTCCAGGAAAGACACCACATTCACAACTCGTGCTTAAGAACGAGTAATGTTCAGAAAAGTATAAACAACTCATTTATTAACTATTTCAAAACAAATCAGCAAGTTTACAGGGACGTTTCTCCAGCAGACTAATCAAAGCAACTCAAACCAATAAATTCCAGATTAGCCAGCCCACTAACATGTTCACATTTCGCAGTTCCACCTGCTCCTTCAGAGACACTGTGACCCGTATGGGGCAGGTCACACACCAGTTTCCTGGATACAGGAACCACCCTCCTACTGAGACTGCCACCTTGCTAGGATTCAGGCAGTATTTATTTATTTAACAAAATGTGCCTACCACCTGATTGTAATAAAACCTCTAAATGGTTTACATAAAATATTCAAACTATCAGGAAAAACAGTTAAAAACAACCAACCATTTAAGGATAAATGAAATTAACAGTAGCAAAGAAAAGCATATCAACAGCTTTGTGTGTTTTTGGACCAGTGGTCAGGGATGATGGGAGTTGTAGTCCAACAACAGCTGGGGACCCAAATTTGAGAAACGCTGCTGTATAAGCTTGTCTAAACAACAATGTTTTAAGTGGATGCCAGAAAACGCACAGTGAACGCATCTGCCAACCAAATGTCAACAGCAGGGTGTTCTAACGTGTAGGTGCTAGCATACTAAAAGTACAACTGCAAAATGAAAATTACAAGCAAGTTTCACACATCCATCAAGTGGGTACATGTGGGGTGAGGTGACTCTGCAGATCGACTGATCCAAAGCAGTTAAGGGCTTTGCCTTCCAGTAGCAATGCCTTGAACTTGACCCAGTAACAAATTGGCAACCCTCTTAGTTCTCTGAGCAGAGGTGTGTTGTGGTGACATAACTGCAGTTTCTGGGGTCAAGGGACCCCACATAGAGTGCATTGCAGTAATCAAGACTTGAAGTCACCAGTGCCTGAACTACGGTTGCCAAGCTCTCCTGGTCCATGAATGGTCATAGCTGTTGTACTGGTCCGACTGAACTGGCTACCGATTAATTTCCAGGCCCAATTCAAAGGGCTCGTTTTGACCCATAAAGCCTTAAATGGCTCAGGACCACAATACCTCAAGGACTGCCTCTTTCCGCATGAACCTACCCTGACCCTGATATCATCTCCTGAGGTCCTCCTTCATGTGTCTCCTCCTCGAGAGCTCCGGAGGGTGGCAACATGAGAACGGGCCTTCTCTGCAGTGGCTCCCCATCCGTGGAATGCCTAGGGAAGTTCGCCTGGCCTTCGTTATATACCTTTAGGTGCCAGGCAAAAACGTTCCTTTTTAACCAGGCATTTGGTTGACCTGATCAACATCCCATACCCTTTTAAAATGTGGCTCTTTTTTGGGGGGGAGGTATTATTGGGTTATTGCTTTTATTTTTATTTTATATATTGTGATCTTTTTATGTGAGCCGCCCTGAGACCTCCACGTATAGGGCAGTATATAGATTCAATCAATCAATCAATCATACCAGGCACAGCTAATAAAATGTGTTTCTAGCCACTGAGGCTAACTGGGCTTCCAGGCTGCATGCCGGTTCCTTCAGGAGGAGAGCAATCACATCCGTGGCAGGCAATCAATCAATTTCTTGTGGTCCTGAGTCATTTAAGGCTTATAGCACTTTGAATTGGGCCTGGAAACTAATTGGCATCCAGTGTACTCAAGCCAAGATTGGTGTAAAATGCTCAAGCTCTCATGCAACCCGGTGTGCAACCTGACCACCGAATTCTGCACCAGCTGAAGTTTCTGAACTGTCTTCAGAGGCAGCCCCATGTATATTGTGTTGCAGTAATCTAACCTAGAGGTTGAAGGTAAAGGGACCCCTGACCATTAGGTCCAGTCGCGGACAACTCTGGGGTTGCGGCGCTCATCTCGCTTTATTGGCCGAGGGAGCTGGCGTACAGCTTCCGGGTCATGTGGGCAGCATGACTAAGCCGCTTCTGGCAAACCAGAGCAGCGCACAGAAACACCATTTACCTTCCCGTTGGAGTGGTACCTATTTATCTACTTGCACTTTGACATGCTTTCGAACTGCTAGGTTAGCAGGAGCAGGGACTGAGCAACGGGAGCTCACCTTGTCGCGGGGATTCGAACTGCCGACCTTCTGATCAGCAAGCCCTAGGCTCTGTGGTTTAACCCACAGCGCCGCCCGCGTCCCATAAACCTAGAGGTTACTAGAGCATAAACAACAGAAGTTAGGCTATCCCTGCCTCTTGGCAGACAGCTGCTTTTGTCAATGAGGCAGGGGGTCTGGAGATAAGCACGGTGCTTCTCCCCCTGGCTCCTGCTCACCACCTCCTCCCTCTGCTGCTGCTTATCATCTGTGTTATGTTTTACATTTTTTATGTACACCGTTCAGGTATTTTCTGAATGTAGAACAGTTTATGAGTACTGAAACAAATAAAATAAATTAAGAGGGCTGAACTAAAAAGAAACACCATTTCAGAATTAGCTGCAAAAGTGATAGACCTAACTTAGACAAAAAGCTTACACAGTTTACTGCCACAGAGTGTGGTAAGGGCACTATCATAGAATCATAGAATCATAGAGTTGGAAGAGACCACAAGGGCCATCGAGTCCAACCCCCTGCCAAGCAGGAAACACCATCAGAGCACTCCTGACATGTGGTTGTCAAGCCTCTGCTTAAAGACCTCCAAAGAAGGAGACTCCACCACACTATTTGGCAGCAAATTCCACTGTCAAACAGCTCTTACTGTCTTAGAAAGCTTTGCAGAAGATTCAGCAAATGCATGGAACGAGGATAGGTCTGCCCATGCATATTAATCATGTTGAGATGTAACCTCTGTGTTGAGAGGGAACTCCAGTTGCCGCCACGACCTGATTGTGAGTGTCCCTAGTTTGTTGCAGCAAACAGGATGCTCATCTAGACACACCTTTGGTCTGATCCAGCAAGTCTGCTGTAACTTTCATTAGTTTTTAAGGATGCAATGTGCCCATTAGCATCTGCACCATTTGGTCTCATTGCAGATTTGAGATTATATGTGTGCCAGGAGTTGCTTTGCAGGGTTCAAATGAGAAAACTACTAGGGTGGGACAATCTTGAAACTAAGGAACGAGAGAGAGGGAGAGAGAGGCAGGGTGATATCTCCAGACATTGCAGATATCTGCTGACAGGGTGATGTCTGCCTTGAGAGCTTTTTCCAAAGCCTCCTTGACTACTTTGCCTTTATTCCATTGATTTGCAACTGTGATACAGCAGTAGTGCAGGGAACCAATGAGAGCCAATATGATTCCATCCTGCCTTTGGAACCTGAGGTCACAATGACCATTTATGACTCATCTCCAGCCCCTGAGCACGACTTTGCCTTAGCTACAAAGAGATCCAGGAGGCTGAGTCTCAGATATGACCCTGTACATTCACATACATGCCAATGTATGACCCTTTTCTGCTGAGAGGAGAGGTTACGTGCTGCTACAATGGATGTCCCAAGGGTCTTCTCATGTGACTCTTACAATGATGAAATACCTGAGGTGTCCAAGTTGCCAACATTTTCAATACCAAGGAGGCCAAGTCGGTGTCGGTCCAAGCAGAAGCCGTTGGAGCATTGTGAGTGAGAAAGTGGGCATCAGAGCACACAAGGGCTGTGAAAGGAACCATGCAGAGATTTTGCAATGAGGCTCTTAGGCACGGATAACCTTGGATACCCAGGTCGTAATCATTGACCTGCAGAAATGGTGGTCAAATCCTTGTAATGGAAGGATCCTGATACATCTTGAACCCTTTCTACGATCTGGCTTAATGTAGGATCCGTAATTGTCACCAAAGGGAAAGAAGTACATGTAGTCGCTTACTTGAGGTCTGAGACAAATGCACGTTCAACTTTGATTGTGATCTTGCGTGAATGTTGCTCTTCTCTGAGCATCCCCACCCCCATCATTCAGCCCGGACACGGAGGTCCAGCGCCGAGGGCCTTCTGGTGGTTCCCTCCCTACAAGAAGTGAGGTTACAGGGAACCAGGCAGAGGGCCTTCTCGGTGGTGGCACCCGCCCTGTGGAATGTCCTCCCGTCAGATGTCAAGGAAATAAACAACTATCCCACTTTTAGAAGACATCTGAAGGCAGCCCTGTTTAGGGAAGTTTTTAATGTTTGAAGTTTTATTTTGTTTTTAATGTTCTGTTGAAAGCCTCCCAGAATAGCTGAGTGAACCCAGCCAGATGGGCAGGGTAGAAAATGATGTTGATGATGATGATGATGATGATGATGATGATGATGATGATGATGATAATAATAATAATAATAATAATAATAATAATAATAATAATAAAAAATGTCCACATCTTCTTCCAGCTGCCTCCTACACAGACAGCTCTGACGATGAGACCTCCCCCCGGGACAAGCAGCAGAAGAACACCAAAGGCAGCAGTGACTTCTGTGTGAAAAATATCAAGCAGGCTGAATTTGGGCGCCGGGAAATAGAAATTGCCGAGCAAGGTAAGAGAGAGCTGCCATTTTGGGTAACTTCATTAGATCAAGAGATCTTGGTCTTGTTGCCGTTTGGGTATACACTTTTTCTGGCACAACTATGTGGCAGTAAGACCTGACTCTTCCAATCTGCCCTGGGGAGCCCGTGGTGCACCACTAATGAAATGTAAGGCATACAGTTGAGTTCAGCTCTCCCCAGAATCCCCACCCACCCCCAAATTGCTCCTGTTCCATATAGATCATTGAATGAAGATTAAATCAGAGGAATGACAAATTGCTATTTTTGTCTCAAAAAACAGCACAGGCATTTGACTTCCATATCATTTTAATGGAACTTTGTAAATCAGAATTAGCAAATACAGTCCTAACATCGGGGAGGACCAATGAACTGGAAGGCTTAGCCATTCTCAGCAAATGCCCCTGCCTTCTTCAGCCTATTTTATTCCAGCCAGATCCAGAGACTGTAAATGATCCACCGGGTGGGGAGGAAGGAAGGAGGCATTAGCGAGGGAGAAAGGGCATGGGGAGGATACATACACAGTGGGCGTTGTGTTGTATTAGCAAATGAATGTCGTGAAATTTGGCAGTGCAATGTGTTGTTTACCCTTAAATCTTGACTCCATAAGTAAGACTGTTTCAGATGCTCTTGATCATTTGGAATTCATAGCTCTTGCTTGCATGGGCAAGTGGTACCCTCAGGCCACTAAGCAAATCTCATTGTATCACTTCCCGTCACTGTAGATGTGGAAGGCCTCTTATCTGAACACTCTCTCATCCAACCTAATAACCAATACCATTGTTTCTTTCTGGGATGAAACAAAACTGAAGAAAGCTTTCATTGGTTCGCCATCACTTTAAGTTCCATCCCTTCAAACAGCTGAGCTGTTTGGTGATGGAAGACCCATTTAGGGTTACAAAACAGCCAAACCAAGTCACCTTTTAAGTTTTAATTCCAAGGTTCTCAGCACAGTGCAAGCAAAACCAAGCTGTGGTTCTACAGATCCAAGTGAATCCTATTGTTGCCTGACAGTTTCTTTTCCCACATCGAGGTGGACGTTAGCATGGTTGCATTCTAAGAATGAGCTTAGCCTTGGAAGAAGTTGCCTGGGGAGCTGGTGAAATCTCCTTTGCTGGAGAATCATTTCTTGGGAAAGCTTTTAGGCCACGCATGCCCTGCTTCAGGGCAGGGTGTTGAACCAGGAAAATTTATTGGGCTTCTTCCAGACCTGGGATTCCACTGTCTAATTATCTGTGTAACGTGGGAAGCGGGCACGTCCTTGAACGTTCACACCATTTCTGGGACTTGTCCTTGCAGATTATTCCCCACCCCACCCCTGGGTTACAGAACAGAACTTTGCAGTGCTTTGTTTTAAAGCGATAATCTTTCTGATGCTGAAGGCGATATGGGGAAATGTTTGCTGTCACCTGCTTGACATTTACTTGGCTTTTGGGTTTTGAGCATCTGTGCCCATTTTCGTGTGTATCATTTCTTTTCTTCTTCCTTCCTAGAAATGCCTGCGCTCATGGCCTTGAGGAAACGAGCTCAGGGAGAGAAGCCGCTGGCTGGAGCCAAGATCGTGGGCTGCACGCACATCACAGCCCAGACTGCTGTAAGCTCTTCCGTCCAACCGGTGCTTGGCATCCAGCACATGTGACAAACCTAGTATGACACCTTGGCTCAAATATCTGATATCCCACATGGTGGCATTGAGGGAAGAATAGGCAGCTCAAATGCCACGATTTCTCCAGGAAGTTTCTGGATGCCTTCTGAAACCCAGCCTTCAGAGGCTATGTTTCACTTTTGGAAATTCACACTGTTCTATTCAGGAAACTGGCACCTCTTACTTGGTTGATTTTATCCCCTGCCTCTCAGTTTCCAAGGGGGCCTTACATTTCTCTGGTAGCTGAGCTTTCAGACCTTTTTCCTCACCCCAGGCCGGCATTGGCACATGGTACCTTTTGGCAGCTACTTGGATACCCAGTGCCCAGCCCCATTGGTGCCTGCTCTGTGCATCCCGTGCCATGCAGATGAGCCTGTGTGAAATGCTGTTTTAATTTCCGATGGTGCCCCAGGGGACTGACAGTACATGTGGGAAGTTGAAATGGCCACCTGTTGCTGCTGCTCCTACTTCCAGGTAAACCTACAGGTGGAGTTTGCTGAAACCTGAAGCCAGCCTTGTGCATGGGCTCACATTTGCCCCCCCCCAATGTTAAAAAGTCCATGCTTGAAGGAATGTGGAGGTTAGCTTGTTATAATAATATAACAATAATTTCTTATTTCTACCCCGCCCATCTGGCTGGGTTTCCCCAGCCACTCTGGGCGGCTTCCAACAAAACACTAAAATACAGTAACCTATTAAACATTAAAAGCTTCCCTAAACAGGGCTGCCTTCAGATGTTTTCTAAAAGTTTGGTGGTTATTTTTCTCTTTGACATCTGGTGGGAGGGCATTCCACAGGGCGGGTGCCACTACCAAGAAGGCCCTCTGCCTGGTTCCCTGTAACTTGGCTTCTCGCAGTGAGGGAACCGCCAGAATGCCCTTGGTGCTGGACCTCAGTGTCTAGGCAGAACGAAGGGGGTGGAGACGCTCCTTCAGGTATACTGGACCAAGGCTGTTTAGGGCTTTAAAGGTCAGCACCAACACTTTGAATTGTGCTCGGAAACGTACTGGGAGCCAATGTAGGTCTTTCAAGACCAGTGTTATGTGGTCTCGGTGGCCGCTCCCAGTCACCAGTCTAGCTGGATTAGTTGTAGTTTCTGGGACCCGTTCAAAGGTAGCCCCACATAGAGCGCATTGCAGTAGTCCAAGCGGGAGATAACCAGAGCATGCAACACTCTGACGAGACAGTCTGCGGGCAGGTAGGGTCTCAGCCTGCGTACCAGATGGAGCTGATAAACAGCTGCCCTGGACACAGAATTGACCTGCCCCTCCATGGACAGCTGTGAGTCCAGAATGACTCCCAGGCTTCGCACCTGGTCCTTCAGGGGCACAGTTACCCCATTCAGGACCAGGGAGTCCACACCAGCCCGCCCCCTGTCCCCCTAAAACAGTACTTCTGTCTTGTCAGGATTCAACCTCAATCTGTTAGCCGCCATCCATCCTCCAACTGCCTCCAGATTGTTAGGGAGCATTTGGGGAGAAGAATGCTGCCGAGAGTTCAACTCTTCCTCCCCATCCCCACTTATCCTCTGGGGCTGGTAATTGTCTTGAGTCATGGCTCGTTGCCCTAGCTGCTTCAGCCAAGTTACCCAACCCCTGGTTGTAAAGGCTGTTTCTTGGACTTGCTCTCTGCCATTCTCCCCTGCTGATTTCACCTCCTGCTCTTCCAGCCAGAATTTTGGACGTGAGATGGGGCATGGAGGGTTTATGGGGGTGTTGCTTCAGCACCTGGCAAGTGCTGTAGTCACAGGAAAAACCATTGGGCATCTTCTGTGTATGTGAAATGAGAAGAGGGGTTAGACTTTTTCTTTTTCTTTTTTCTTTTCTTTTCTTTTCTTTTCTAACACCCTCAAGGTCCCAGGCCTCAGAGAGGTTAGGCTGGCCTCAACTAGAGCCAGGGCCTTCTCGGCTGCGGCTCCAATCTGGTGGAATGCTCTGTCACAAGAGACTAGGGCCCTGCGGGACCTGACATCTTTCCGCAGGGCCTGCAAGACAGAGTTGTTCCGCCAGGCCTTTGGTCAGGGCGCAGCCTGACTCCCTCCTCTGGCAACCTGCACAGAATTTTGTTTAATTGGTTGCCATCGATTTGATTTAATTAATTTTTATAATGAAATATTTTTAGATTGTGTGTCTATTTGACTGATTATTTGATTGTTGTTAGCCGCCCTGAGCCCGGCTTCGGCTGGGGAGGGCGGGATATAAATAAAATTTATTATTATTTATTATTATTATTTTATATAATTTTTTTTTACTTTTTTAACATACCATTTTCAACAGTGATTAAACATACTTTTGCATCTTATTCAATTTTTTTGACTTCCATCAGTCCCGTCTGAAAATTTTCCAATCTAATCTCTTAGTATGCATTTCTTATTTTCCCTATTACATTTCCAATTCATAACCAATATCTCTATCTTTTTCTACTTTGTAACACTCCGTATATTTCTCCTTACAAAACTTCTTGTAGTCCTCCTAGCGTAATTTGTTGATTGCAGTTGCTCTTCAAATAATTCACATGAAGTATATGAGTGGTTAAGACTTTTTCGACAGAAAAGGAAGGAGCTGAAGCAAAACATGGGGTCAGGAGTCTAAACTTTTGGAGAGAATTGCATTACTGGCTAGACGTGATTAGAGTGTGGCTTTCTATGTGTTGTTGTTTGTACTTTCAGGTTGAGGAAGTAAAAACCGTACTAATGATACTTTAAATATATCCAAGGGTGTGCATGTAGTTTGCTGCTTTTAAAAGGGAACATAATAGGTGGAAATTCTCTGTGTTACTGAATATTGCTGGATGTGGCATTTACTTTTTGTGTGAAGATTTGTGCAGGCATGGCAAATCCCAGACCCTCCCACTGCCGATTTTGTTCATTACAGGTTCTCATGGAAACCCTTGGTGCCTTGGGTGCTCAGTGCCGGTGGGCTGCCTGCAACATCTACTCCACCCTCAATGAAGTAGCTGCTGCTCTGGCTGAGAGTGGTAGGTATTTGGCTGCTTCAGAGCTGAGATCTCTAAAAAAATATTAAAGGTATTGCTGGAAGTGATTTCGGGGGTGGGGATTTTAAGAAGCACTTCCCACTTCCGGTAAAAACATACAAAAGATTAAAACAAGAGCCATTGGTGCTAAGGGTGGCATTCCACTAAGTTTTACTCAGAGTAGACCCATTGAAATAAATGAACACAACTAGGGTAAAGGGACCCCTGACCATTAGGTCCAGTCGTGACCGACTCTGGGGTTGTGGCGCTCATCTCTCTTTACTGGCCGAGGGAGCCGGCGTACAGCTTCTGGGTCATGTGGCCAGCATGACTAAGCCGCTTCTGGCGAAGCAGAGCAGCGCATGGAAACACCGTTTACCTTCCCGCCAGAGCGGTACCTATTTATCTACTTGCACTTTGATGTGCTTTCGAACTGCTGGGTTGGCAGGAGCAGGGACCGAGCAACGGGAGCTCACCCCGTCACGGGGATTCGAACCGCCAACCTTCTGATCAGCAAGTCCTAGGCTCTGTGGTTTAACCCACAACAACTAGGGTAGGTCCCTTAATTTCACTTGGTCTACTCTGAGTAACATTTAGTGGACTACTGCTCTAAGATGATCTTTCTTCATGTGTAGCCTCCCATGCTATCAGCTGCCTGCCGCCATCTGAAGTGCGTACCCTCCTTATCTCTTGTGCAGGATTCTCTGTTTTTGCCTGGAAGGGAGAATCTGAGGATGACTTCTGGTGGTGCATTGATCGCTGCGTCAATGTTGAAGGGTGGCAGCCAAATATGGTGAGTCCTAGAACCGTCGCCAGTGTTCATGAAATCCGGTTCTGGTCCCTAGAACGGTATTTGGACAATTAATAACAAAGGAAGCACCATTGTGTCAAGCTTGTATTATTAGCCTTTGACTCTTGGGCCATCTATTTGGGGACTTCCCTGGCTTTTTTCCTGGCCCATGTAGGACCAGTCTGGATAGTTGGCCTTGGTGAAGATTTGACGTTTTCATCCCCCAAAAGTTTTTGATTTGAGTTTCTACTGAAGCTGCATTTTAATGTTGTCTTTTAATCTTGTTTTTAAGTTGTATTTTAATCAGTTGTTTTTACCTGGGGTTAGCCGCCCTGAGCCTGGTCTTGGCTGGGGAGGGCGAGGTATAAATAAAAATTTATTATTATTATTATTATTATTATTATTATTATTATTTATTTATTTATTTATTTACAGTTTTCATGCACTGCTGAAAACTCAGGGCAGAGATGGTTGGCGTGTGACATTTGTGCTGGTGCATGAGCCAGGCATGTTTCAACTCCCTCAGGATCGGCGGAAGTTTATTTCTATGTTTTCTGTTGGTGCTGGAAGTTATAATGGTCCTTCTCTCACCTTCTGAGCTTGCCTTCATTCTATAGGCAAACAGTAAATAAGAGTATATCCTTCGGGTTGCCTGCGTGTGTCGCCACACTGTTTGCAGCACTGGTGAAAGCATCACAGTTTGTGGCTGGTTTCCGTTCTTGGGTTTCACTCCAAACTGTGGCGGAGGAATGTGTGTGTTTTGAACCAGAAGATGGCAGCACTGCAGAGCTTACCTTGCCTGCCTTTGTGAGGGATGGCAGATAGCTGTAGTGCTGGGAGGTTGCAACTTGATGCCAGATGCAGGAAGTGTGTCTGGGCGGGCCAGTACCCCAAACATGGTGGGTGATTCTGCAAACCATTTGCTGCCCTAAAGAAGCTTTGAATCTCCATCTGGGTCCTGAACGTCAGGCTGGCCGCTGAGCCAGAGAGCAGGCGTTACCTGTGAAAGGAAAATGCATGGATGACACGAAAAGGATGTTGATCTGGAAACTGTGCCAGGTTGTGTAGCTATAATTGGTTCAAAGGGAACCAAGGGTTTATTTTCCCCAAAGGGGCAGCCTTCAAGGAGAAAACCCCAGTATGAGGAACTTCAGTAATAGTTGCAAGGCAGATATAAGAATTAAGATATATTAAGGAAAAAGTTTAATTATGATAAAAGTGTGTATCGGCAATAAGTTATATGAAATCGAAATATGGAATAGACGGGAGGTTGGGTCTTTAGTGTTAAGACCAATTTATGTCTTATTGTTCGTTAAGAAAATTCTGTGTCTATTGTTATCCCTGTGTGTAATTTGGTATTTGTGTTTTCTCTTTTTTCTTTTCTTGCTGTATCAATAAAAAAATAAATAAAAAAGAGAAAAGCCCCAGTTCAGAGTTACTCTTCTCCACTACTGCTCTTAAACATATTTCAAGTGTACTTAGGCAGTGAGATTCTGGGCAGTGGGGTGCTGATGGGTGAGAACCAGTAGTTATAGGGGTAATTGTGATTCTGGGGGGAGAGTTAGGCTGGTTGGCGGAAGGGGGGGAATAGGGGAATAGTGTCATAATACTATTGTCTCCTACTTGCTTGCTTGCTTTTGGGGTTGCTGAATATTTTGTTCTTAACGCCTTCCCCCTTGTTGGGTTATTTCAGAATGTGTGTGCATTTCTAGACTGTTCTGGTGCGACAGTAAAAGTCTTGTGGCATTGTTTTAACTTGCTGCTCCTTTCAGGTTCAAGATGATTTGATGGTTTGGAGTAAATTTATTGAATATTTAAAGGACAGTTGTAAAAACTTAAAAGCACTAGCAGGACAGAACTCCTGCAATGTAGATAAGAGGTGAAAAGATAAAATACGCGAGTGGATTAAATAAAGGATACCATCTGAAGGGAGGGAGGGAAGTCACAAGCTCGGCAGAGCAAAAAGGTGTATATGTTGTTTAAAGTATGATAAGAAAGAATATGTAAAGAAAATAATAAAAAATTATGAGAAGAAAAAACAACAACGATTTGATGGTTTTATCTGGTTAGGCACCTGATTTGGTTGGTGAATTGCTCTGCGTTTTTCCAAATTAAGAGGGGTATGTAAGTGAACCAAACCAATAAATATTGGAAGGATCGGTTGGAATTGCAGTGAAAGAGGCAACCAGAATGGGGCCCAGTTGGTGCTTTGTGTAGGCAAAAGGGCACCCCGTTCTTCTTCACAGGAACGAGGCATGTTTTGGCTGCAGTCCTTGTTCTTTCTCTTCATAAGGGTGCGAGGGAAGCTTGCCAAATTTTGCTGTTCTGGCCTATTAGTGCACATAAAGGAGGAGGGAGGGGGAAAAGATTATGCAACCTTCTTAATTAAGTGAAGATTAACAAGCACAACCCCTGATTGGGAAGGAGGAATGAGCATTGTATTGCAAATTTCTCTCCAGGCCACTAATCGGATGATTTTGGAGGGGGTGTGCTTTGAGCAAAGGACTGGGAACCAGTGGCTGCTGCTCTCTCCCTTGCCTGGTTTTCAACATCGTGATATATCACCAACTAAACATACTGATACATCACGATGTCTGAAATAAGGATGGAGCTATGTAGAGGCATTGGCTGGCTTCAGAGCTTTCCCGTATTGTGATTTTTGCCAGTGCCTGTTCTTGTGGTTTGCTGCCCCATGCATGAGGCAGGAGAAAGCTGAGCCAACAGAGTTAACAGGGGCTGGAGAATCAAGAGAAACATTGGCTGGCTTCATGGTTTTTCACACACACACCATGTTTCATGATCTATTGCCGGGTCAAAAATTCTGAAAATGATTATCACAATGTTGTTGTTGTTGTTGTTTAGTCGTTTAGTCATGTCCGACTCTTCGTGACCCCCTGGACCCGAGCACGCCAGGCACTTCTGTCTTCCACTGCCTCCCGCAGTTTGGTCAGACTCATGCTGGTAGCTTTGAGAACACCGTCCCACCATCTCGTCCTCTGTCGTCCCCTTCTCCTTGTGCCCTCCATCTTTCCCAACATCAGGGTCTTTTCAGGGAGTCTTCTCTTCTCATGAGGTGGCCAAAGTCTTGGAGCCTCAGCTTCAGGATCTGTCCTTCCAGTGAGCACTCAGGGCTGATTTCCTTCAGAATGGATAGGTTTGATCTTCTTGCAGTCCATGGGACTCTCAAGAGTCTCCTCCAGCACCAGAATTCAAAAGCATCAATTCTTCGGCGATCAGCCTTCTTTATGGTCCAGCTCTTACTTCCATACATCACTACTGGGAAAACCATAGATTTTACTATAAGGACCTTTGTCGGCAAGGTGATGTCTCTACTCCCCCCCCCCCCAACAAGGACTTCAATTTGGTTTTGGGTGATATATTGCTAAATCACCCAGCCACCTGCAATTCCCAGCTCAGTGCCTTGACAGTGGAGAACATAGCCTTCATAGTTAGTAACCAATGATAGCCTCTGGCTTCATTCTGTGACCAGCAGTTCCAAGGTACATGTCATTTGAGGTACCAGAATTTCTGTCTCTTTTGACATAATCTGGATGTCAACATGTCAAAATATTTTTTATTGAACTTTTCAGGTTTTCCATTTCCACATTAACATCTTTCATTATACCCATCCATTCAACGACTTCCCTCCTTCCCCTTCCAAGGTGCTTTTAATTTACTCATAATTCCTGCATATTCTTGTATATCCATCTAAATCACACCCCCCCAATTTTGCACCCTTTAAAATATTTTTACTGTTGAATTTACCTTAATACTGCCAGCATTGTCAATGTGTACAATTATTTTCCACATACTCAGCAAAAAATTCCCCACTCCTCTTTAAATACCTGTTCTTCTTGCTCTGTTATTCCACTTCTTAGACCTGCTAACTCTGCATATTCTATCATCTTAAGCTGCAATCCTCCTAAATAGGGACCTCATTAAACCTCCATTTTCTGGCTAACAAAATCCGAGCCACTGTTGTTGCATACTTAAATAAATTGTTCTGACATCTGGGTACCTGCTTCTGAACTATCCTAACAGGAATGCCTCTTGTTTTTTGGGGGGGAATGTTGTTTTAAACAATTTTTTCATCTCATTATATCTCATTTCCCAATATTCTTTTAACTTTTTTTGCATGCCCACCACATATGAAAAAGTTCCTTCTGTTTCCTTACCTTTCCAGCACAGATCAGATTCAAATTTATACATCTTAGCTCAGTGTTACTCAGCATTAAATACCATCTATGAATCATTTTCATAAAATTCTCCTTCAAAGTGTAGCATGCAGTAAATTTCAAATCTTTTCTTCCATAGTTTCTCCCAGAGGTCAAATTCTATTTTATGCCCTTTGTCTGATGCCCAGCGAGTCATTGATGCTTTTACCAGTTCATCTTTTGTTTCGCACTCCAATAATAGCTTATACAATAGTTCTTCATTATTCACTAATAAATCTCTTTCAAATTGTGATCTTTATGGTCTAGAAGTCCATTTTTCTTATATAGTTTAAACCAGGCATGTCCAAAGTCCGTTTCGGGGGCGTAATGTGGCCTGCTGGTCAGTTTAATCTGGCCCCTGTGGCAGTTTATTTCCTGGGGGGGGGGAGAGAAATACGTAAAAAAAACCCAACAACTGAAATCATAAAAAAGCTCAACAACTTCAGTCCTAAAAAAAAGGTCACCAGCTTTGTTTGGCCCTTTGGTCGGCCCTCACTTCATCAAATCTGGCCCTCTTTGAAAAAAGTTTGGACACCACTGGTTTAAACATACCATACAATTGGTGGTACTGTAACAGATCTGTTACTCGGTTCCTTATTTCTTCCTTGAGAAGTCCACTAAGTCTCTATAAGTTGCCCACCGTCTGTCCATATTGATTCCCTTGATTGTAATAGCTTCCATTGGCAGCAGCCCTAGGAATATTTCCCTTTCCATCAGGTTCTTATATTTCTCCAGGATGCTATACAAATTCTTCCTGATCACATGATTCAAAAAGCTCTTCTACATTTTAGTTTTCCCATACCAAAGACATGCATGCCAGCCGAATCCTGCTGGCAGATCACTGTCGGACTCTCAGACGTACAGAGCAATGTCACCTTCGATAATATGTCTTTCCTTACTCTCTCCAAAGAATATCTACATCCACCAGTGGGCAAAACCTTTTACCCACCACATGTGCAGAATGCCAACTGCTGGGTCTGTGGCAAAGGAATGTGGTAGTAATAACACGTTTGGTGTTTCAGATCTTAGACGATGGTGGGGATCTCACACACTGGATCTACAAGAAGTACCCCAACATGTTTAAGAAGATCAAGGGGATTGTAGAGGAGAGTGTCACTGGGGTCCACAGGTAAGAACTCTTGCGTGTTTTGGGTGAAGTGGGAACTGCATCCTATTTCACCAGTGCCCCTGTTTGGAGAGAAACCGCTTCCTTAATTTTATTACTCTTCGGTCTGTCCTCCAACGGAATCCAGAGCAGCACCTTGACATGCCAGTAACCCATGGCAATACAGTGGTACCTCGCGTTAAGTACTTAATTCATTTCTTAACCTGAAACTGTTCTTAACCTGAAGCACCACTTTAGCTAATGAGGCCTGCTGCGGCTACCATGCCGCCGGAGCACGATTTCTGTTCTCATCCTGAAGTAAAGTTCTTAACCTGAGGTACTACTTCTGGGTTAGTGGAGTCTGTAACCTGAAGCGTCTGTACCCTGAGGTACCACTGTAATAGCTTGTGGTCACCTAGTACGTTTCATAACTGAAAGAGAATTTGGACCCGACTTTCCCATCTTTAAAAATGCAACAGCAGTTTGAATC
This sequence comes from Podarcis bocagei, assembly GCF_964188305.1. Taxonomy (NCBI): domain Eukaryota; kingdom Metazoa; phylum Chordata; class Lepidosauria; order Squamata; family Lacertidae; genus Podarcis; species Podarcis bocagei. Next base: position 7,362,152 of record NC_138135.1, read on the forward strand.
ACATACACTGCCCCCCAAACAAAACTCAGAAAGTGTTGCGAGGGCAGATGTATTAAAAAGTAACTTTTACTTATCAGACTTTCCACATTAAGGGGAAATCTGGATTAAGTGTAAAAAATGGGTGGACTGGCATTTTAATGATAGCATCATGTGGACCTTGCAAAAAACAAAAACAAAAAAACCCTTGCAGGCATGAGCAGTGCTGATTTCACAATAAACCCTTAACTAGGAGCACCCGGTGCTGGTCAGTCAATTGCGTAGGTCAACAGAAGGCAGAAGAGCATCAGGGAAATTGGAGGAAACCTTGGCTTCTATCCTTTCATTCTTTTCCCTCCCCTCTCACCCTAGATTGTATCAGCTATCAAAGGCAGGCAAGCTGTGCGTCCCAGCTATGAATGTCAATGACTCTGTCACCAAGCAAAAGTTTGACAACCTCTATTGCTGCCGGGAATCCATTTTGGATGGGTACGTATCTTTCTGTTTAAATGAACACAGAGAGGAGCATGAGGTCTTCTCACAAGGGTCTGCAGAGAAGCAGCTGCAAAGGTGTAACTATGCCCAACCGCCCAAAATAGCTGCCACAGAACTCACACAGGCAATTAAGGAAATATATTTCTGCAATAGTTAATCTCTGGTTTTCAATTTGTACATGGCTTTTATTGTGGATCTGTATGGTTGCTGTGATACTGTTTATGAACAGCAGCATACAAATATTCTTATAAATAGATAAAACATCTCACTTTTATGGCAGGAAAAAAGCTGGGGTGGTAACTCCCATTCTCCTATGCTGAAGCTTTCCAGTGAATGTGATTTCCATGTTTCCAAACCACATAGTCTTGCCAGGAGACGGGTGCAGTTTGGGTTTGTTTATAGTGCGTTGTTTTGTTTTTTTAAAAAGGCCTCTCTCGATGTTCGGTACAAATCCCGTCACAAGAACGCTTCACTGTGGGAGAATGGCAAAGGAACAGGCACCACGTGGCGGAGCTTTCCTCCCCTAAATGTCACAGAGCCACCAAACTCCTCAGTAGCTTCAGGAATAAGCTGGCCGCTAGCGCCTAAACCCAGAAGACTTAAGAGGGAATTAAGAGCAGGATGTTGCTGACGTGGTAATTGCAGTTCTCATTCCGTAGCCTGGTGGGTTGAAGCTTTTATTACAAGACAACTCGACCCGGCATGTTCTTTTCCATCTCTTACGTTGCTATGTTCATCCAAGTTGATAACTACGAGAAGAAAAGTGGGGGGGGGGGTTATCCCTTTCTCCCTCACCCCCCCGTCCACTGCCCTACCATGAAACAAAGGCATCTAGCTTGTTGTCCTGTTCTTTTCCTCTTGCTAAAGGAACACTATAGACAATTCATCCCATGATGAATTTAGCATTTAGCATTAGCATTTAGCATGATGAATTTAGCATTTAGCATTAGCTACAAAGGGACGCGGGTGGCGCTGTGGGTAAAACCTCAGCGCCTAGGGCTTGCCGATCGCATGGTTGGCGGTTCGAATCCCCGCGGCGGGGTGAGCTCCCGTCTTTCGGTCCCAGCTCCTGCCCACCTAGCAGTTCGAAAGCACCCCTAAGTGCCCCTTAGGGCACCCCTAGGTACCGCTTTATAGCGGGAAGGTAAACGGCGTTTCCGTGTGCTGCGCTGGCTTGCCAGAGCAGCTTCGTCACGCTGGTCACGTGACCCGGAAGTGTCTCCGGACAGCGCTGGCCCCCGGCCTCTTAAGTGAGATGGGCACACAACCCTAGAGTCAGACACGACTGGCCCATACGGGCAGGGGTACCTTTACCTTTACCTTTTTATTAGCTACATTTAGTATTGTTTCCCCAAACCCATATTTTCATTTCCCAGGGGCATTAGATGTCTGTGGCAAGGAAGCTCTTGCACGATCAGATGCATACAGAAGGGAGGTGGGATTTAGAGCGTCTTTTGGGCTCTCCTGCAATCCTGCTCGACATGGGCTTAGAGGCCTGCGGAGTCGATGCCCATAGGCCCTGTGACTGGCTGTGAATTCTATCGGCCTTCTTTAGGCCTGTCTCTCTGCTTCAGGGCTGCTTTGCATTGAGGCACAGCTGTCTCAGTGTTTGAGGGGGATTTGCAGCCAGCTGCCATTTCTCAGCACATACCCCAGTCTGTTTGAACACATCTCTCCCTGCTGGTAACATTGATGTTCACTGCGAGGCATGGGTGGGCCTGACTCACTGAGGATGGTCGCCTTTGCCAAAGATTTTACGCTTTCAGAGTGCCAGGTGGGGGAACACATGACTGAACATAACAGCTCCCTGCACATGGAAAATCAGCATGTGAGGGAGAAGGGTTCTATTTTGGCTTTCTCCCTGCGCTGGCTTTCCCTGTGTGGTGAATGGGTTTTTCTGGCATTCAGTCATGTGATAGGCACAGCTTGACCTCCCTCAGTGAGAACAAGGCTATAGTGGGCATGCTGCGGAAAGCTGCTGTTAAAGCCCCAACCCCCAATTCGCGAATTGGCTTCTCCATTTGCAGGCAAATTGCTGCTTCCTAATTCTACTAATATGCTTTCATGCAAATTTGATTCCAGTAGAGGAAATTATCATCGGCTCGCTCTTGTTTCTGCTGCTTGGCAGAATCGTATGGAAGCAGTTGAAATATTTAAATCAGCTAGGCAGCTAGCTTGGGCCTTGTAAAATGGGCCACGAGAAACAGGAGCAGAACTGCAGTCCTATCCCTCGAGACTGCCGCCTATATTCAGTGGAAAATTGAAGTTCCACACTCCCTACACCGCTAACCTATTTTACTTATCTGCTAAAAATAGACTACAATGTAGGGCACAGTTGCAGAGATGCCAAGTAGGGAAGAAGATATGCTAAGAGGGAGAGTTTCCATGTGCAGAACAGCACCTGGAAACCACCGCTTTGTGCTTCCCAACAGAGCCCCCGGCAAAAGCTGGGATATCGCAAGGGCCAATGGTTCTCAGCATCTAAGGGGTATCCGTTTGGAGGCTTGAAAGGGACACGCAGAAGCAAAGAATCATAAACCAAAGAAAAAGCAGCATTAAAAGAATAGGAAGGAATTAAAATCTTCCTAAAGGCAGTTGGTTGGTTGCTGTTGATGTGCTTAGATACGCAGGGTCTGCAGTTACATTGAGCCCTCACATTTAGCTGCTTTGCAAGAGACAGCCTGGCTTTTACTGTTTTGCTTGTTGTTACCTTTATCACTGGTTGACTCTCCCGCATCCCACTCCCTGTCATTCATTGATAATTTCCAATCTTTCGCCTGTTCCTGGCTTCCTTTTCAAACCACAGGATCGCTTTGCAGATTCCCAGATACCTGTGAAATAGGCTTTGTGTGTAAGAATTTGCAGGAATCCCCATGTGCAGATAATGTACAGTGATTACGCATCCAGGGCTCCCAAAGGATGAGGTGCAACCTCTTCGCATGTGTACAAAGTGTCTTCGCACATGATTGCAATAGCCTACACATGTGGTCCCTACGTTGCAAGCCCCCTTGGCAAGAGTGGTACTGCTCTGTAATTTGTATAGCTCCTAGTTCATTTCACTGATGTTGCTTCACTGTTGAGCAATACACACAAGGGCCATTATTCACAAATCCAAAACCACTGTGCCCTTGAGCCTGAAATCCTGTACATAACAGAATTTCTCAAGATTAACTTTGCAACCCTCTTGTTTTTCCACAGCCTTAAAAGGACAACCGATATGATGTTCGGAGGAAAGCAAGTCGTAGTCTGTGGCTACGGAGAGGTAAGACTCGGATGTTTCCCCCTTGGAGCAAGCTGTGCTTATGCTCTAGGTGAAGCTTGTGGGTGGCATCATAGCTCCTTCTCCAGTTCTAGGGATGATTTCTCTAAGACTTCCCTCTGGATATCTAAGGGCACCTCTAGATAATGGTTTGCGAAAGGACTTAGAAAAGCATTCGTGCCTTGGACTTCTGAACTGCACAGAGTTCAGCTGGTTCTGTATTGAGCTCCCTCTTTCCACCCCCAACCTCCTGTTGGACCCCTGGAAGCTTGCAGCACACAACAGTTATAGCCCAATGTCAAGACAAGCCTTGCACTCTGCATTATTTTTACACTCCACCCGGGTCGGGTGTCAGGTTATCTTGTGGGTTCTCCCTGCAGGCTTCCTGTGGCTTTTTGCATGACACTGTGTGATACAGAAAGCAGTCATGGAAGTTGCTTTCTTCCCCCAGTCATTTTTTAATCTCTTTCAAGATGAATGAAGGCCCTTCCTGGAGAGAGAGTCTCCATGCTGATAGGCGTTCTGAGTGGCTGAACCCAGAACTGTAGGGCTCTAGAGCCCTTGTATTTCCCAGAAGCTTTTTTTAAACCCCCATGGTGTTGTTGTTTTATATGCCGCTTGATGCCAAAATCGGCTTCTAAATGGTTTGCAAGAATAGAAACCAATTAAGGTAAAGGGACCCCTGACCATTAGGTCCAGTCGTGGCCAACTCTGGGATTGCGGCGCTCATCTTGCTTTACTGGCCGAGGGAGCCGGCGTACAGCTTCCGGGTCATGTGGCCAGCATGACTAAGCCGCTTCTGGCAAACCAGAGCAGCGCACGGAAGCGCCGTTTACCTTCCCGCCGCAGTGGTACCTATTTATCTACTTGCACTTTGATGTGCTTTTGAACTGCTAGGTGGGCAGGAGCAGGGACCGAGCAACGGGAGCTCACCCCGTCGCGGGAATTCAAACTGCTGACCTTCTTATCAGCAAGTCCTAGGCTCTGTGGTTTAACCCACAGTGCCACCCGCGTCCCTAGAAACCAATTACATGAGCATTAAAATATAAACATCCACAGCTAAAGCATGCAATAAAACAACCCCATTGCAACAACATAGTAATGGGGGACACAGGTGGAGAGATCAAGGGTCTACTTGCATAAACAGGTGCATCTTCAAAAGCCGGCGGAATGCCAATACAGATTAAGCCTTTCATATTTCAGGAAGTGCATCCCATAGCATTAGTGCCACCCCTGCTTTTCTTCAAGTTGTTAAGGATTTAACATACAGGATGTTGGTGTTAGGGCGCAGAACTGGCCTGTGTGCATTTTGAGGCACCTGCAGAGCAAGCACCAGGTTGGCTTAGTGGTGGCCTCCGATCTCTGAGAGCACAAGGTGGCTGCATGTCTCCATCTTGCGTTGCACAGACAGGGGTCCTCGGGACAGCAAAACGCCTTTGCATTCTCTGCGGGGTGGATGGGAAGTGAGATAACACAGGGGACTGAACCGCTAACACTGATCGGCTGTTACTGGACAGAACTGATTACGGGGGAGCAATGGCACACTCGCTGAACTGGCACGTCTGCAAGGGAACCTTCTGTAATCCCAGGAGGAAAAAGAAGATTTCACGTGTCCATGTTTATGTTTTTTGCACCACCTACATATAATTTGCAGCATCTGCATGTCCATTGACTTCAGGTTCATGGAATAAGCAGCTCCCAAGGGACATCCCTTTCCTGCAGTCCCCATGCAGAAATTCCCTTGGGAAGCCACTCTTGCTACGCTGCAGGGTTGTGGAACCGTTGTTCATCTTGGGAAGTCCAGGGTTCTGTGTGAGACAGAATACCCCAATTTGAATAGTTCTTACCTGTCCTGCAGGAAAACATCTTTCTTGCTTGGGTTCTTGTACAGTCATACCTCATGTTACGGATGCCTCAGGTTACGTCTTTTCAGGTTGTGTCCCGCAGTGACCCAGAAGTACCGGAAAGGGTTACTTCCGGTTTTGTCGCATGCGCAGAAATGCTAAATCATACTTCGTGCATGCGCATAAGCGCCGAATCGCGCCACACACATGTGCAGATACAGTGTTTCAGGTTGTGCTCTTTTTAGGTTGCGAACGGGCCTCTGGAACGGATCCCGTTCACAACCAGAGGTACCACTGTATATAACTGGACATGCTTTTATTGTACCTAGACACTCCCGGGCTTTCCTCTCTTTTGGACAGAAGCATTTTTCTGCTGTTGCGTGCGGATGCCCACTTGGGCCTAGTATCTAGTTACCGTATGCTTAAGCTCCCCACCCGCAAACGCTTGGTGCTGTTGGGTTAATTGCGCTGAAAGTACATCTTCCGGCCCTCCTCCCTTGGGCTTCTCCCGCCACAGGACCCAGAAATGTAGAGCTGCATTCTTGTTTCCCCCCAGCTCTTGCAGCGTTGAGTCCTCTGTGCCTCTTTCCTGATGCTCTGCTCTCCCGCTGCAGGTGGGCAAGGGCTGCTGTGCTGCGCTGAAGGCCATGGGCTCCATTGTGTACGTGACAGAGATCGACCCCATTTGTGCCCTGCAAGCCTGGTAAGAGTTGAAGCTGCGGAGGAATGTGGGCAGGGTCCTCAGTCAGCACCGGATTTGATCCCTTGCTTTACTGACTGCCGCTGGCCCTTCCTATTGCCACCCATTCATCAGTGGCCAACTTTGGAAGGGTGGGGCAGCGGGAAGGAGTTAAGAGAACCACGTGGATCAGAGTGAAGCTGCTAGGAGGCACCCAAAGTTTCCTGTTTGTAACTCTAAAGCAGTGGTGGCAAACCTTTTAGAGACCGAGTGCCCAAACTGCAAACCAAAACCCACTTATTTATTGCAAAGTGCCCAGAGTTGGGGGGGGGGGGAGCTGCTGTCCAAAGTTTTGGAGCTTTTTGCTGGGGGTAGCAAAAGTTGCTTTGCTTTTTGGGGGGAGGGGAGAGAACAGAAATAAATGACCAATAATACCTTCGCTGGAAATAACACGCAGCACCGACTTCATCACCCGCATTTGAAATAAAAGGACATATTCTACTCATGTAAAAACACACTGATTCCCAGACCATCCGTGGGCCGAATTGAGAAGTCAATTGGGCTGCATCTGGCCCCCGGGCCTTAGGTTACCTACCCCTTCTCTAAACGGAATTGCCACTCTCTCCCCACTACCCCTATCCTGGGTGGTCCTGGGGTGCTCAGCATCAGCAGAGCATTCTTCAGCAGAGCAGGAGCTTCACAGTGATGACGATGACAACAACAGCAACAACAACAACTTGTTGTTGTTGTTGTTAGTAGTAGTAGTAGTAGTAGTAGTATTACCCCGCCCATCTGGCTGGGCTTTCCCAGCCACTCTGGGCGGCTTCCAACAAAGATTAAAAATACAATAAAACATCTGTCATTAAAACTTCCCTAAACAAGGCTGCCTTCAGATGTCTTCTAAACATCAGATAGTTGTTTTATCTCTCTGACATCTGATAGGAGGGTGTTCCACAGGCCGGTTTTCAGATGGGGGTATTTTCTGCTGGGCTTCGGTTTTAGGGGTCTCTCTCTGCTTATTTCTCACAGCATGGACGGCTTCCGTCTTGTGAAACTGAACGAAGTGATTCGGCAAGTCGACATTGTTATCACTTGCACAGGTACGCTTGCGTTGCAGTGGGGTTAAGTTGTGCAAATGGTAGCGTGACCCCCTTTGGCAGTCTTCCTAATGGAACGGTAGAAGGAAATCCATAGCCAGCTGTGTCCCGGAAGGGTGGGCTGAACCCAACTCCTTCCATTTCAACCAGGGTTTGTGCAACAAGACGTTCCCAGTGTGTGCTAGTTGTTCTTAGAAAGCCAGGGTGGGGTTTAGAGTAAGCACTCCATTCTGTAAATCTTGTTTCTTTGTGTGTGTTTGTAGGTAACAAAAACGTAGTGACCAGAGAACATCTTGACAGAATGAAGAACAGTTGCATTGTTTGTAACATGGGGCATTCCAACACTGAAATTGACGTGGTAAGAGCTGGGCTTTCTTCCCCCCCCCCCCAGTCTCTAGTAAAGGGCTTTAGGGGTGGTCTTCCCTGCTCTACCTGCAATGCAGTGCATTATGGGAAACGAAGGAGGGTTCTGGGTCTTTTCTAGCAGAGCTGGATCCAAATTCAGGGGAGTGCTAGAGCAGCTTTTCTATAGGCAATAGAAGAAGAGGAAGAGTTTGGATTTGATATCCCGCTTTATCACTACCCGAAGGGGTCTCAAAGCGGCTCACAATCTCCTTTCTCTTCCTCCCCCACAACAAACACTCTGTGAGGTGAGTGGGGCTGGGAGACTTCAGAGAAGTGTGACTGGCCCAAGGTCACCCAGCAGCTGCATGTGGAGGAGCAGGGAAGCGAACCTGGTTCCCCAGATTACGAGTCCACCACTCCTAACCACTACACCACACTGGCTCTCTGAGCTCTGTGAAGCCTGAAAGATTGCCATCCTGCCAGTAGATATTTCTAGATACCTGTGTTCTGCTCCAAAGAAACACTTGTGTGGGGGTTATTCTCCTGAGGGCGTGTCATCTTCTGAACTAGAAAAACACATGGGTTGGCTTAATAATAAACAGAACTTTATGCCTGGTTTTATTACATTTTCATTCTGTCCAAGGAGCTCAGAGTACCAGGTTTTCCCCCTTCTTCTTGGCAACCCTGTGAATTAGGTTAGGCTGAGAGAGAGAGGCTATACAACCTTCACCTCGGGAGTTTAATGGCTGTGTGTGAACTTGTATCCTGGGCCTGGACAGAAATAATAATAATAATATTAATAATAATAATAAATTTTTATTTATACCCCGCCCTTCCTGGTTCAAAAACTGGGCTCAGGGCGGCTAACAACAAATTTAAAACACTTAATTGTAAAGGCAGCGTAAAATACAGTATAAAAACACGAATAACAATAAAATTCAAAGTTCAGAAATCAATTTAGGGGAAATCCATCTAATAAGCATTAGATAATCACCAGGGCTAGCTGGCTGAATTAGTCCTATATGGGCCAGCGAGGAGGCCAGGGGAGAATTAGCTGTGGGGTCTCAGAGCGGGTAATCTTCATAAAAGGGGAGGGGGGAAGGAAGAGAAAGGAAATAGAAGATCAGACTGAATTCAGATCAAAGGCCAGGCGGAATAGCTCTGTCTTACAGGCCCGACGGAAGGAGGTTAAATCCTGCAGGGCCCTGGTCTCATGGGACAGAGCATTCCACCAGGTCGGAGCCATCACTGAAAAGGCCCTGGCCCTGGTGGAGGATAGTCTGACTTCCCTAGGGCCTGGGACCTCTAAACTATAGTTGTTCATGGACATTAAGGTCCTCTGCGGGGCAGACCAGGAGAGGCGGTCCTGTAGGTACAAGGGCCCTAAGTCATGACTATTAGTCTTCCCCAAGCTGGTGCCCTCTCCAGAATCCCCACCACCCCTGACAATTGGCCGTGATGGCTGGGGCTGGTAGGAGCTGGACCCCAGCAGCCTCTGGAGGGCACAAGGTTTGTGGAGGCTCCTGTGGCTGTGCTACTCGGCTGCTGTAATAAAAAGTAAACGTCAGCCTTTAAACCAGCAAAGTGGGTCGTTCAGAACGCTCTTTGTGAAAGCACCCTTGAGGACGCTAGTCCGTGCTTCTTCCAGGCTCCCATTGAGTGCCTTTTCGACCCTTCGTCTCACCGGTAGGGGCAGATGGGAGTGCTGAACAGCTCTCCCCCCCCCCCCCCGGCTTTCCAAAACAGCACAATAGGGAGGGCTGACATTTGTTCTTTTGGAACCAGGCAAACACCAGCCTTGTCCAAGTTTTTTGGGGCGGGAGGGCAGGGAGATAAGCAGTGGAGCTCGCTCACTCATCCGTCAGGACATCTGCTGGCATGCAAGCTTGTATTTAGCTGCTAAGCAACCCCTGCAGTAAACAGCTGCTAAACACTGACGTTCCTTCAGCCCAGGCCTCTCTGTGTGTCAGTGTCAGCGGAGGAGCTGGGTAATCGGAGCCCTCTGACAAGTAGGTCCCTGGTTTTGTCATTGTCCTTTTCAGAGTCGGGATGTGCCCATGCTCCTCTCTAATTTGGGGGACAGGATTGTAGGCGACATTTTCCTGCCTCACTTGCCCTTACAACATTTCATCACACCACAGCAACTGCAATCCACTGCAACGCCTGGAATCACGGTTTGGTTTGGTTTTCTAATGGGCGCTTCCCAAAATATTGTTGCCCCAGACACACCCACTGAGGCACTCTTTCCATCAGTCCGATCTCACTGCTGGCGGGGGACTGGCCTGCGCTGCTGGCTTGCATTCAGAAACGTTGCAGAAAAGTGGGGTGGAGTGCCCTTTTTCTGGGCTGGTTTTTCCCCACTGCCTGCCCCCCCCCCCCGAAAGTCAAGTATATACCCGTTACAGTGGTACCTCGGGTTACATACGCTTCAGGTTACAGACTCTGCTAACCCAGAAATATTACCTCCGGTTAAGAACTTTGCTTCAGGTTGAGAACAGAAATCGTGCTCCGGTGGCGCAGCAGCAGGAGGCTCCATTAGCTAAAGTGGTGTTTCAGGTTAAGAACAGTTTCAGGTTAAGAACGGACCTCCAGAACGAATTAAGTACTTAACCCGGGGTACCACTGTATAAGTCAAGTATATACCCATTATAAGTCAAGTATATACTCATTATAAGTCAAGTATATACCCATTATATACCCATTTTCTGCCATTTCTGCACTCCAGAGTGGATTCACGGTGGATATCAGTGTGACATAACAATTGGGGTTTTATAAAGACATAACAATTGGGGTTTTATAAAGACATAACAATTGGGTAAATTAATGATGATGATGATGAAAACAACTTCAGAGTAATTTCAGTAATCAGCTCCTAACAATTCATGACACTGACCACAACATAATTCAATAGTGAGTCACAATTCATTTATGTAAAATCATTTGGATTCTCTAGAGCAAAGTTGATTAAGAGAGGGGTAATAACAGAGACTTGTAGACGTAAGTATGGAATGGAGAAAGTCCAGGACTTTTTTCTATCCCCTCACAATGCTAGAATGACCCAGGTCATCCCATGAAGCTCAGTGCCAGGAGTTTCAAGACAGGAAGGCTGAAGGTGGCTTTTCACTAACTGATTTACGGGATCTGTTGCCACAAGAGCAGTTGCTTTAAAGATGAAGAAGGGGGAGGCTGCACTGGACAAATCCGTGGTCTGATTCAGCAAAGCAGTTCTTACTTCCTGCCTCTGGTGGTGCTGAATTGGTGAATCGGGGCCGTTGAAGTGTAAGGCGTGCGTTGTCCTGCAGTGCCCACCCCCTGCAGACCTTAGATCTCGCTCAGCCGACGACAAGTTACTCCGTGCAGTGAGACTTTGTGCAGTGACCATTTCTGCTGACTCCGAAGGCCCTTTCTACTTCAGACTTTTCGAATGTTGTCTTCCAGGCCAGCTTGCGTACCCCGGAGCTGACATGGGAGCGGGTGAGGTCTCAGGTAGACCATGTGATTTGGCCTGACGGGAAGAGGATAGTGTTGCTGGCAGAGGTAAGGGAGTCGCTGTGGAACCCAGGAGGCCTTCCAAACAGGGTGGAATAGCTTTGCTGTATAATTGTGCCCACCAGATGTTTTGGACTGCACGTCTTGTCGTCCTAAACATCTGGAGGGGCACTGTGCTGGTGAAGAAGGCTGGGTGTCATATACAAAAGCTGGGTGGGTGCTGGGAGCTCCCTGTGTGTACAGTTGTGGTTCAGAAGATGAGCTCCTCCTTCATCTTGGCTAGCCTTTCTCAACCTGTGGGTCCCCAGATGTTGTTGGACTACAACTCCCATCACCCCTAGCTAGCAAGGCCAGGGCTCAGGGGTGATGGGAGTTGTAGTCCAACAACATCTGGGGGACCTACAGGTTGAGAACCGCTGCTTTAGAAGCTTCTCCCAAGAGCTAACAGCCTTGCTGAGTCAAAGACAGAGCCGTCCAAGTTCACTTCCTTTTGAGGGGGCTCCTGCTGCTTCCCCCTGTTGCTGTTTGGCGGTGGAGCTGAATTGCTGGCAGCCCCTGGAGGTCAGGAGCAGTCTGCCCGTGGAGAGGCCAGCGTTGGATGCAGGAGGAATGATGCATTTTTGTCTTTCAGGGGCGCTTGCTGAACCTGAGCTGCTCCACAGTTCCAACCTTTGTGCTGTCAATAACAGCGACTACCCAGGTGAGTGGGATTTGCGGGGCAGTATTCGATAAACTAACATACTGGATCAGCCAAGAGGCCATCTATTTCAGTTCTTTTTCATAATGGTGACACAGGGGTTTCCCCCGAAAAAGGTCAGATGCCCTTCTCAGTGTGCGTTTGGCACCCAGAAAGGCAGCCCAAGCAACAGCTTTGTGTTTTGCACCCCTCAACTCCTGGAGTTCAAGGAGGAAAGGCACTGAGTGAGGGTGCCTTGCATGAGGGTCTCATACAGGGGTCAGCAAACGTTTCCAGCAGGGGGCCGCTCCACTGCCCCTCAGACCTTGTGGGGGGCCGGACTATATTTTTTTTTGGGGGGGGGGGATGAACGAATTCCCATGCCCCGCAAATAACCCAGAGATGCATTTTAAATAAAAGGACACATTCTACTCATGTAAAAACACGCTGATTCCTGGACCGTCCATGGGCCAGATTTAGAAGGCGATTGGGCCGGATCCAGCCCCCAGGCCTTAGTTTGCCTACCCATGGTCTCATAGCAAGCGTGGCCAGAGATCACAGGTGATGGGAGTTTGAGCCCCACAGCATATCTAGAACCCCAGATTCCCCAACCCTGCCTCACACCTTCAGTAGCAAAAAACTGAATTCACACACAATGGAATACCAAATGGTTTGGTTTATGTAAAATATGCAGGGATTTATAGTATGCAAAATGAAAGAGAAGAAGGGAAGTCATTGATACTTTCAGAATGTTTAAGTGAGTATACAGTGCTAGGTCATAGAAGAACCCCTTCAAAGGGTATTTCAGGAGTTCTGTTGCCATTCCTCAGTTGTGACTCATTCTAGACAAGGGGTTCTTGCTGTTCCACACACCCCTGCATTTTGAAATATCCACGCTCTGCCCCCACCCACCCACCCTGTTCTCTTGCACTGGGCTATCGAGGACTCCCGCAGTTCAAGATGATACAGAGTGGAGCAGATCTGTGACCCAGCAAAATTCCTTGGGGTGAGAAATCAGAGGTTGGATTCCTTTCGTATTTAGTGTGTTTAGCTGATAGCTGTGTCTGGAGCAAACAAGGGATGCCTCATTCACCCCCAGTCAGAACAGCTGCTCGTTTTAGCACAGGGCCACCCTTCCTGATTTTAACCTGTGATCTGGCTGGCTTTGTGTGAAACAGTTGAAGTGCCTTCTTCCCCTGACTCCTGTCCTTCAATGTCCATCTTACGGGAAGCAGGGGTGCCAATTTGAATAAAATATGGGGGGGGCGCACGTAAGCCCTACCCCACCTATTTGATCAAAAGACAGCACAGCCACACACCATTTGCATGACGATGCTCATCAACTTTGGGAGGGGCCCAACCCCTTCATATATTTTATTGGGGGGCGAAGGGACCTTGCCCCCTAAGAGTTGGCTCCTGTGCAGGGAAGGATCAGGAATGGAAACAGTTTGGTGCTGGTGAGCTGCCATGGAATAGAATCCTGGGCTGGTGGCGTTTCTGGTCCCTTCTAGTTCTCTCCACCAGGTGTTCCGGTCGACTTGAGCAGCCATTGTTGGGTAGATCTGTTCTGTGGCCAGAGATCCAGCTTAACTTGGTCTCTCTTCTCGCTTGTTTGCCAGGCTCTGGCCTTGATAGAGCTCTACAACGCCCCGGAAGGACGCTACAAGCAGGACGTCTACCTGCTCCCTAAAAAAATGGGTAAGCTTCAGCCATCACACCCCACCCTGAGGTACCCTCCTTCTTACCTGCTTCCTGCAGGTGGAAGGTTAGCACCGGGACCTGTTCCCTGCTGTTGCTGCTGCTGCACCCCCAAGGCTCCTGGGGAAATAATGATGATGATGATGATGATGATGATGATGATGATGATGATGATGATGATGATTTATTCTTTATACCCCGCCCATCTGGCTGAGTTTCCCCAGCCATTCTGGGCGGCTTCCAACAAAGATTAAAAATACATTAAAATGTCACACATTAAAAACTTCCCTGAACAGGACTGCCTTCAGATGTCTTCTGAATGTCAGGTGTTTGTTTATCTCTTTGACATCTGATGGGAGGCCATTCCACAGGGTGGGCGCCACCACCGAGAAGGCCCTCTGCCTGGTTCCCTGTAACTTGGCTTCTCGCAGTGAGGGAACCGCCAGAAGGCCCTTGGCGCTGGACTTCAGTGTCCGGGCAGAATGATGGGGGTGGAGAGGCTCCTTCAGGTCTACTGGGCCGAGGCCATTTAGGGCTTTAAAGGTCGATTTCCTTTCCCTTTCTCCTGAGAGACTTCAGAGAAGGGTGACTACCCTAAGGTCACCCAGCAGCTGCATGTGGAGGGGCGGGGAAGCGAACCCGGTTCACCAGATTACGAGTCCACTGCTATTGGGTCAGGGATAGGGAGCCTGTGGCCTTTCAGCTCCTCTGTCATTTTTCACATCTAAAAAGTCCCAGCCATATCCCTCATCCCAGCCATCTAGGAATGAGGGGTCCATTTTCTCTTCGTTGCTTTTCTGAGTATGGTAACTGCAGAGGCATTCCTGAGTGTTTTGAGTTTTGTTTTGTTTTGTTGCTGCTGAACTTCCTGTTTCCATCCCACCCACTTGCATTGTGGGATGTTTGGGGTCTTCCTGCAGCCACACGGACTTAACCAGGGCTGCTTTTCCCTTTTCAGATGAGTATGTGGCAAGTCTTCATCTCCCAACATTCGACGCACACCTGACGGAGCTTTCGGATGAGCAAGCGAAATACTTGGGTCTAAATAAACACGGGCCTTTCAAACCAAACTACTACAGGTACTTCCCTTTTGTTAAAATAAAATAAAAATCGGGAAACCTCCCCCACCCCACCCCTGCCCCCATATAATGTCCTATATGCTGAAGATCTGAGGGTTGTTTCAGAGTCTGTGCTGTAGGGCAGGTGGTGAGGAGACCATAAAGACACAATGAGGCCTTTATATTTCTCCAGCTCATGTCAGTGTGAGAACGTACCAGATCCTCCGTTATGGCAGGCATTTTGGCTGAAGATTATAGACTCAGTCTACAGTTAAAGATTACAGTTTGCAGTCACTTAGCAGCATGAAGGAAACAGAACTAGGTCCAGCGAGCAATGGCCCCCCCCAGCTACAAAAGCCTAGTTTTAACAGTACAGTGGTACCTCGGGTTACAAACGCCTCTGGTTACAAACACTTTGGGTTACAGACCCTGCTAACCTAGAAGTAGTACCTCGGGTTAAGAACTTTGCTTCAGGATGAGAACAGAAATCGTGCTCTGGCGGTGTGGCAGCAGCAGGAGGCCCCATTAGCTAAAGTGGTACCTCAGGTTAAGAACAGTTTCAGGTTAAGAAGGGACCTCCAGAACGAATTAAGTACTTAACCTGAGGTACCACTGTAAAGACAGCTGAGTCCCTCATTTATTGCACCCCTGATTCTGCTAGATCCAAGAATTCAGTAGCTTCCAGAGCCGTCTCCTTGTTTGGGGTGAGGATAGAAGCCTGTGTCCCAAGAGGAACGTAATTGGACCTTGGTGCGCTTCACTGCAACTTCCTGCTCCCAAGAACGTGCAGTCGCTTTACTAGCGCAGTTTAATTGAATGAAATGCATTCACTTACCTAACAGAGAGAAACCTCCTACTCTCATCCGAAAGTGTTTGTTCTGATTTAGTGTGCAGCGGGAATTAGGAGATGAGAAAGAGCTCAGATGTTACGAAAGCAAATTATAAGAGCATTGCACAGCAGCCCTTTCTCCTCAGCCCCCACCCCACCACCATCTCTTGAAGGAAAGAGAAAGTGAATGCTTTGGGGTTATAATCCAGATGTTTTGTGATTTTTTTTAAAAAAAACAGGTATTAATTTCCTGTGGCTGTAGCTGGAAGGAAGAGGAGGAGCAAAAACCTCAAGACCTCTCTCGGCTACCGTGCAGGACAAACCAGTACAAGCTTCTGAACATAGAACCAAGCTTGCTGCCGTAGTACACAGTGTGTTAGGTTATTTATTTATTAAACTAGAATACTGTAAATGCGGCCTCTGCCAATGGTGTTTTTTAAACTGCCATGGGACTGTGAGATGATGGACTTTGGGGGGTGGTTTTTTGGGGTGTGGGGAGTGGAAAGCTGTAGTTGGGGGCTGGGGGGAAGGAGAGAGATTGTCTGGCCAAATGAATTTTACCGCAGATTATGTCAGCTTCAAGCAATCTTGTTATCACTGTTATGTCTAATCCAGTGTACAAATTAACAAAGGGGGCTGGAAGAGAGCAGCCAAAGTTGGATGGACGTGAGAGAGCGGGGAGCCATCACTCCAAGTTTCCTTCGCTTCTCTCTCTCTTTCTCTTGTGTTTTTGCCATGGCAGTTGGGAAAGCGGCTGCAGATTTGCTTTAACGTGGAAGCCTCACAAGTCCGCTCCACATGCTGCTAAGACACTTGCAACCTCATTGTGGGGGAAACCGTGTTCTGAATTTAGCTGCTTGTGCAAAGGGGAGGGGCAGCTTCTGGAGAGCAGGCCAGGCAAATGTTGCCCCCTCCTCTCTCCCCCCCCCCACACCTACCTTGCTGGGGTCTGTGGAGCAGGCACCCTTTTTTGCATAAGATCATTGTTGTGCTTCTGCAAAAGCCTTGCAGTTTTATATGCAAGTCGCGACGAGCTCCCTCCCTCCCTATGCCTACCAAAGCTTCCTTCTTGCAGGACTTGTGGTGTTGGAGCATTACGTGCTCATCCTGACGCTAAGCAGCCAAGCAACTTGTGTCAGCCCCTGCGGAACAGGGCGGCAGAACGCTGGCAGGCCTGCTAGCGAGAACCCTTCTCATCCCACAGTCCTCCTCTCTGTGCCAAGGGATTGTAGTCCTTGCTGAGAATAGACTTTGAGATCCACCTCTATTTGGTTTTAGGAAACGTCCAAGTCTCTCCCACCCCCGGTAGGGCAGCTGTTGCTTTTTAAACAGGCGCCGTCAACATCATGCAAATGTGACCTGGCCATTCGTTTGCACAAACTCAAATCTGCTTTCCAGTTGTTCGCGGGAGCAGAGCAGGTTCTGTTAGCGTGAAGCGAACCAGGGGTGAATTTGTCGGTGATGCTGGGCCTGAGCCAGTGGGAACATTTCCTGGGCGAGGCACATTGAAATGGAGGAGCCTTGAGCTTCCTTGGCCTTGCACGTCTCCCGCGATCCATTTTGAAAGCGCCTTGTGCGGGGATTCTCCTGCTGGGCCGTTCCCGTTGTGTCCCGATTCTGCTCTAAAGGGAAACCCCACCCAAACTGATTTTGCCTTTCCATTGGACTGCCCCAGGCTTCACGGTGTCCTGCCTGGGCGCTTCTCACTGGGGCATCTGGTGGAAACAGGATACTGGCTTTGGGGTAATCCAGGATCCAGGCACTTCTGGTCTCCTCAGATTCAGGCAAGACAACCTCAGGCTGCATCCAGACCAATATTCCTCTTGCAGTTGTTTTTTCCTTTTGTGTCTCTACATGCTGGTATTATTCTGGCACTGCAGCCATAGGTTTTTCTTTTTCTACGATTATTAACACTCCAAATTGGCACAGTTGCAGCCAGGGACCCATACCCATTCGAATACATTTTATTCATTTCACCAGGAAAGAGGGAATGAATCCCACCTTCGGATGGGATCACGAAAGACCTGGATTCAGGGATTGCTTACCTTTTGCTGAAAGAACTTAACTTGTGCATCTGATCTGCTACCTGAGTGTGTCAGAGCAACAGCAGAGCAAATTTCCTATCAGGAGATAGCTTGAAAATGGGAAAAGAAAAAGTCTTCCGGTGGAGTCAGGAGAAGCTGGGGCAGAGCAAGGAGCAAAGCTTCTGTTAATTTAAGACTTAAGCTTTTGCCGTGGGGGCGGGGGGAGCGGAGGAGAAGAAAAGAGAAAATGGGGTGCAGAGAGTTGCAGAACTAGTTGTGGGGGCCTGTCTGGCTTTCTGTGGAAATCTTCCCAGTCTCTGTACATCCTTCATGTTTTCAGTAGCAAAGGTTAGTCCGGCTGTGATATTTCCGGAGGGCATGGCTATGTGAAGAGTCTGACTGTGTGAGTCTTCATCTCTTAAAAATCTGGTCGTGCGTTTTGTGATACCAGTGATGACCTATATAGGAAGGGGCTGTTGGGCAGTTTTGTTGCTTTTAATACAAACTGGGTCCGTTCTTAACTTTTCAAGAAACAAAACACATTATTTTGCTTCTCTTGAGTATAGTTTGCACCTGCTTGACTTCATCTGTCTGGTATGTGTGGTGCCTGAGTCCTTGAGGAGGAACTGCCAGGGTCGTTCTGCCTGCCCAGACCCCCAGGACACTTGGGGAGCAAGTGGCAAGGAAATTGGGAAAGATTCAGGATCCGGGCCACCATCTCACGCTGGGGCCTGCATTCACTTCTGCATAGAGGATGGTGGAAGGGCCCGGTTCTGTGCCCTGCAGTGGGGGAAATGGCTGTGTGAATTCACCGCCCTCCTCCCCCTGACTCTTGAGTTGTATGTTCTTCCACATGGACTTTGGAATATCACGAAGCGCAAGGCCACCTTTGTTTGCTGCCCCCCCAAGGGCCCTGATCCTTGACTTAGTCTGGCAAGGCCTGTCTTGTCCTCTTAGATGGAGCAGCGTTAAACCCGCTACAAGAAATATGGCTCCAGTCGTCAGGCAGACCGATTCTCCTAGAGTCTGTCCAAGTCCCTCTCACCCACCCAGTGTCTCGGCTACCAGGCATGATATACCCTCCCACTTCTCCAGCAAGAGACAACCGTTCTGCCATGTGACCCCCAAAGTGTGTGACTTGAAAGGGGTGGGTGCAGTCGGGTGGGGAGAAGGGGGTCACCTGTTCAGGGTCTGTCACTAGCAAGAGCGTGTGATGGTGCTGTCCTCATTTGTAAATTTGTTTGCTCTAAATCATTTTTATCTTTGATGTAGAGAATGGCGGGAGGGAACAAACAGAAATGTCCCACAGAAAGGGTTTTATCTCCTCTGATTTTCTTTTCTTAAAAATAAATAAATCTTCCTCTGTGTTCTGCTTATTTTCGTTTTATTTTTTTATTTGTCTGTAAAGCGATTTTGCTTGCTCAGCATTTCCCAATCAGTCTGGAATCGCCATACTTCTGTGATCATCTCTAAATCTTAAGCAAGTGTAATAAATGTTTTATTTTCTAACGTAACATTTCAAAGACTATTTAAAAAAGACAGGTAGGAGACACCAGCAAAACAAAAACGCATCATAAGGAAAAGCGGCGAATTGCAATCCGAATATCTGAAACCAGGAAAACAAAAATCATGTCATAATTCTCTAATAAGGAAGTTTAAAAATAAAAAAACTTATGAGATTATAATATTTTCGAAAAAGGATGTTTTAAATATTAATGTCTGAGTGATTGTATTAGATCAGCAATAAGGACTCTGTAATCTCAAAAATAAATAAAATATTGTAAAATCCAAATGAGTCTTTCAAAAGTTTTTGGCAGTGTGCCTGGTTCCCTGTGACAATTGAGACAGAAATGAGGGAGGCCTCCCAAGTCCCAATGCAAAGGAAATTCAGGCGCCCCAGGCAGTTAGGTGAGAATGAATGAAAAGGAAGCAGTGCTGTGCATGTGTTGAATGTTGCAAAACAATTGCAGAAACACACCCTGTGGCCAACTTTGATTCTGAACCCACCTTGGGGTAGTGGGGGGTGGGAATAGTTTCACAGTTTCGCAAACTGTCTCGCCAGAGCAGTGGCGTAGCGTGGGTTGTCAGCACCTGGGGCAAGGCAAGTAATTTGCGCCCCCTAACCCGTGGATTTGCGCCCCCTAACCCTACCCCCCAGATGTTGCGCCCGGTGCGGCATGCCCCCCCTGCACCCCCATGCTACGCCACTGCGCCAGAGTGGTGCATGCTCTAGCTTTCTCCCGCTTGGACTACTGCAGTGCGCTCTACGTGGGGCTACCTTTGAAGGTGACCCGGAAACTACAACTAATCCAGAACGCGGCAGCTAGACTGGTGACTGGGAGCGTCCGCCGAGACCACATAACACCGGTCTTGAAAGACCTACATTGGCTCCCAGTACGTTTCCGAGCACAATTCAAAGTGTTGGTGCTGACCTTGAAAGCCCTAAACGGCCTCGGTCCAGTATACCTGAAGGAGCGTCTCCACCCCCATCGTTCAGCCCGGACACTGAGGTCCAGCACCGAGGGCCTTCTGGTGGTTCCCTCCCTGCAAGAAGTGAAGCTACAGGGAACCAGGCAGAGGGCCTTCTCAGTGGTGGCACCCACCCTGTGGAGAGCCCTCCCATCAGATGTCAAAGAGAAAAACAACTACCAGACTTTTAGAAGACATCTGAAGGCAGCCCTCTTTAGGGAAGCTTTTAACGTTTAACGGACCACTGTATTTTAATACTTTGTTGGAAGCCGCCCAGAGTGGCTGGGGAAGCCCAGCCAGATGGGTGGGGTATGAATAAATAAATTGTTATTGTTATTGTTATTGAATGTCCCTGTGATATGGGAGTGGGGAATGTTTTGGCTCTTAAGCTGCGCGGGATTCTTCCCTCTTTCCAAATCCTGATTGCTGGAACCAATCTTAATTGTGCCCGTGAGCAAAGCCTTGTAGGCTTATTGGTGCTCCGTGTGTGCAAATTGCCCTTAGAAAAGGTCTGCTGCAAGCTTATCACACCTGCTGCCCAGGTTCTGCAGCTTAGCTAATGTGAACTTGGGGAGACAAGAGGCTTTGAAGTCTGGGGTGGGATAGGGAAGCAGTGTTGGTCCAAGGGCATCCGAAGGGCTGCCGGTCCCCCACCTCCGCTTAGCGGCATCACCTGCATCTGTGAAAAAGCTTAAGAAACCTGCTTGACCTCCCATCTTGCAGCGCTGGAAGAGGCAGCGCCCGCCAAGAACAACAAAGAGGGTCAGTCTTTGCATGTCCTCGGAGTCAGCAAAGTTTTAATAAGCTGTGGCATCAGCTCATCTCTCGCTGCAGCCCACTTATCTGGGTAAGTAATGGAAGGGGTTTGAATAATTCAGCACGGAGGCCGGCTGAGGTTTGCTCAACGCTTTGCGGCTTCCCTAGTGAAGAGAGGCTGCGGGTCGATGGCGAATTGAAACGTTTTTCCATCTCTCGTCAGCTCCGCTTAAGGCTTCTGTCAAGCTTTGTGTTGGGGGTGAGAAACAGAATGGGGGCCCTGTAAGCCGCTTCTCAAGCTGCCGGGGCGCTCTGCTGGCCACGCCCCTTTCTCCAGGCCACACCCCCTTTCTCCAGGCCACGCCCCTCACAGATCCTGCACCACCACCTCCTGTTCTTTTGCCCAAGGGGGAATTGTCCTTGAACTGTAATCATGCCTCTTGCTTCCCCTGATGGAGAAGCTGTACAGACAGAGGTCCGGTGTGCAGATCAAGGGAAGAGATCTCTATTACTGCTCCTTGGTCAGACCACACCTGGAATACGGTGTCCAGTTTTGGGCACCACAATTTAAAGAGGATATCAAGAAGGTGGAAGGTGTGCAGAGGAGGGCAGCCAATCAAGGGCCTGGAAAGCAAGCCTGATGAGGAATGGTTGAAGGAGCTGGGTACGTTTAGCCTTGAAAACAGACGAGATATGAGAGCCATCTTCAGATATCTCCTTTTTTAAAAAAAAATATGCATTTTTATTGAGTTTTCTTTAACATAAGTCAAACAAACAAAACAAATACAATAAGGTTCCATAATAACTTATTTTTTCATCGCTCTGCCGAGTGTGGACTTCCCTCCCTCCCTTCAACAGGTTTTCAGTTTCCACTTTTCTTTCCGCAGTTTCTTAATAACTTCCCATCCACATCGTTAGATTTATTTTAATCCTGCTACAGTCTTTAAACTTCTGCAATTATTACTTATATATTCCACAAATTTTCTCCACTCTCTTCTGAACTTTGTTTCCTCTTGGTTACGAATCCTGTAAGTCAGTTTTGCTAATTCCGCATATTCTACCATTTTTGTCTGCCGCTCCTCCAATGTTGGTAATTCCTGTGTCTTCCATTTCTGGGCTACCAAAATTCTAGCAGCCTTCGTGGCATACATGAATAATCTCTGGTCTACTTTTCCAATTTCTTCACCTATCAATGCTAGCAAAAAGGCTTCTGGGTTTTTTGGGGAAGGTATATTTAAATAACTTTTTCAGCTTGTTATAAATCATATCCCAAAATTGTTTCATTTTCTCACATGTCCACCACATGTGGAAAAAATCTCCATCTTTCACTTTACATTTCCAACATACTTCACTGCGCATTCTATACATCTTTGCTAGCTTGATAGGTGTTAAGTACCAGCGGTACATCATTTGCATTACATTCTCGTTGTTGTTGTCTAGTCGTTTAGTCGTGTCCGACTCCTCTTGACCCCCTGGACTAGAGCACGCCAGGCACTCCTGTCTTCCACTGCCTCCCACAGTTTGGTCAGACTCATGTTTGTGGCTTCGAGAACACTGTCCAACCATCTCGTCCTCTGTCATCCCCTTCTCCTTGTGCCCTCCATCTTTCCCAACATCAGGGTCTTTTCCAGGGAGTCTTCTCTTCTCATGAGGTGGCCAAAGTCTTGGAGCCTCAGCTTCAGGATCTGTCCTTCCAGTGAGCACTCAGGGCTGATTTCCTTCAGAATGGAGAGGTTTGATCTTCTTGCAGTCCATGGGACTCTCAAGAGTCTCCTCCAGCACCAGAATTCAAAAGCATCCATTTTTTTGCGATCAGCCTTCTTTGCGGTCCAGCTTGAAGGTGGTACACACCGTACATTTTAGACCCTCATTCCACAATTTCTCCCAAGCCTCATATTCAATATGAATATTCAATATATTCATCTTCAGATATCTCAAGGACTGTCACATGGAGCAAGCTTGATTTCTACTGCCCTGTAGGGTAGAACTCAAACCAATGGATTCAATTTGCAATCAAGGAGATTCCGACTAAACATGGAGAACTTTCTGACGGTAAGTGTTTGACGGTGGAACTGTCTCCCTCAGAAGGTGGCAGACTCTGCTTCCTTGGAGATTTTAAAGCAGATGTTGGGTGGCCATCTGCCATGGATGCTTGGGATTTCTGCATTCCAGGGGGTTGGACTAGATGACCCCAAGGGTCTCTTCCGACTGTACAATTCTATGATTTTATGAAACAAGGCTGAGCTACACAAAGATCAGCTCTCGTTTCTGCTGCCTCACATCCCACAAGCATGTGGACCACAGAAGGTTTATACTTAACTTGGGAATGAGACCCTGGGACTGAAGAAGGTTTCTCACTCCTGTTTTTAGGAGCTACTTGATAGATAAATTGTAAAAATAAAAATAAAATCTTTGTTTTGTTGGCAGTATATATCTAGCCTAAGGCCAAGGAGTTATAAAGGGGCATCCTTGCTCTTGCTCACAACAACAGTCCTAAGAGGTAGGCTAGGCTGTGTGAGAGAGAATTTAATAATAATAATAATAATAATAATAATAATAATAATAATAATAATAATAATAATAATTTTATTTATACCCCACCCTCCCCAGACAAGACCGGGCTCAGGGCGGCTAACACCAGATATAAAACAATTGATTGAAATACAACTCAAAAAACAAGATTAAAATACAACATTAAAATGCAGCCTCATTTCAGCAGAAACTCAAAAACTTTTTTTGGGATGAAAACGTCAAGTCTTCTCCAAGGCTAACTATCCAGACTGGTCCTACATGGGCCAGAAAAAATCCAGGGAAGTCCCCAAATAGGAGTTCCATCACAGAAGGAGAAAGGAAAGAGGAAAGACGGGGAGGGGATCAAGTTGATTCCAAGCCAAAGGCCAGGCGGAACAACTCTGTCTTACAGGCCCTGCGGAAAGAAATCAGATCCTGCAGGGCCCTGGTCTCATGAGGCAGAGTGTTCCACCAGGCCGGGGCCAGTGCTGAAAAGGCCCTGGCTCTGGCTGAGGCTAATCTGGCTTCCTTAGGGCCCAGGACCTCGAGGGTGTTGCTATTTATGGACCTTAAGGTCCTCCGTTGGGCAGACTGGGAGAACTGGCCTGTGAGTTGTGCTACAGACAGGTATTGGGGCTGCCCCTTGGTAGCTCCCCCATGGGATGAAAAGTGCTGTTTAGATGTGGATCCAGGGCCTAAACTGCTTCGACTCTCAAGGCCTGTGGATAAGACCGACCTACAGATTTGGTTTTAACTGCTGAAGTTGAGCAAACCGCAGATGTCCTTCAGCTCCTTGCCCAAGAGAAGGGCGAGATCGCTTCCTTTGCTCTCTCTGCTTCAGTGGCCTCTTATCAAGGGCTCCAGGTTGGGCTATTATCGCTAGATCTCAAGGGCAAACTTTCAAGGATCACGTCCTCTCGTAGCGCAGGCTTGATTCTCTCAAGGACTAAGACTCCATTGCTGGAGGAATCTGTTGCAAGCTCCAAGGAAAACCCACAGGGACTGATGAGCCAGGAGATTTAGTGCAGGCACCCCCAAACTCTGCCCTCCCTCCAGATGTTTTGGGACTACAACTCCCATCATCCCTAGCTAACAGGACCAGTGGTCAGGGGTGATGGGAATTGTAGTCCCAAAAACATCTGGAGGGAGGGCAGAGTTTGGGGGTGCCTGCTTTAGTGGAAAGCTCCATGCAGCTCCCACCAGCCATGGTCAGGTGATTTTTTTAGCTGAGATTCCTACACTTCAGGGGGTTGGACTAGATGCCCCTTGGGGGTCCCCTTCCAACTATGGCAGGCATCCCCAAACTCGGCCCTCCAGATGTTTGGGGACTACAGTTCCCATCATCCCTGACCACTGGTCCTGTTAATAAGGATGATGGAAGTTGTAGTCCCAAAAACATCTGGAGGGCCAAGTTTGGGGGTGCCTGAACTATGGAATTCTCCGATTCTACAGTTGGGAGTTCTTTAAGTTTAGAGCAAAGGCAAGAGGAGATCGGATAGATGGGGGTCTGGCGGCCACCTGCCAGGGTGTGATCCCTGCATTGCACGGAGAATGTTGCTGTTGTTTAGTCGTGTCCGACTCTTCGTGACCCCCCTGGACCAGAGCATGCCAGGCACTCCTGTCTTCCACTGCCTCCCACAGTTTGGTCAGACTCATGTTGGTCTCTTCGAGAACACTGTCCCACCATATCGTCCTCTGTTGTCCCCTTCTCCTTGTGCCCTCCATCTTTCCCAACATCAGGGTCTTTTCCAGGGAGTCTTCTCTTCTCATGAGGTGGCCAAAGTCTTGGAGCCTCAGCTTCAGGATCTGTCCTTCCAGTGAGCACTCAGGGCTGATTTCCTTCAGAATGGAGAGGTTTGATCTCCTTGCAGTCCATGGGACTCTCAAGAGTCTCCTCCAGCACCAGAATTCAAAAGCATCCATTCTTCGGCCACCAGCCTTCTTGATGGTCCAGCTCTCACTTCCATACATCACTCCTGGGAAAACCATATGGACCTTTGTTGGCAAGGTGATGTCTCTGCTTTTTAAGATGCTGTCTAGGTTTGTCATTGCTTTTCTCCCAAAACCATACCTTTAACTATGGGAAAACCATAGAATTTAACAAATTCTGCAATTCAATGTCCTTGCAAGGCCCTGGCTGCATCCCGGCTCTGCAGGGCACTCTGGACATGCTCAGAGGTGAAACGAAACGCAGGCCGGGCGACGGCAAAACCCGCCCCTCGCCCCGCCCCTCGCCCCGCCCCCTTTTCCTCCGTCTGCCCTGGTTACAGTTCTCCCAACAGGTGTCTCCCTCCTTCCCGCCGCGGCCAATCGCCGCGAGGGGGTGTGCGCGCCGGCTCCTCCCTCGGCCGGCAGCCGGCCAATGGGGCCGCGGGGGGGGCGTGGCTCCGGCGCCCGGGCAGGGAAGTGGCTGTGCCAGCCCCGCACGTGTCTGTCTGCGCCGCGGCGATCGCCCGGAGATCCAGGCGGGTGGCTCTCCGGGGCGGCATGGAGGAGCCCGGCGCGGGAGGCGCCAACGGGGCGCCGGGCAAGGGCAAGGCTCAGCCCCCGGCCAAGGGCAGGGAGCTCTTCAGGAGCCAGCGGAAGGAGTCGGAGGTGCCAATTCATGAATTTATTTTTGGGGAGGGGGGAATCCCGGTGGATTTGGGGGGGCCATCCTGGAGCGCATATATATATTTATATTTTTGGAGGTGCGGTAGGCAGAGCACCCCCCCAAGAGGGACGGTGCCATGGCAGCCTACCCTGCGGGGACGTTGTGGGGCAATTGATTTTTTTTTTGGGGGGGCAGACCAGTGGCGTAGCGTGGGGGGTGCAGGGGGGGCCGGCCGCACCGGGCGCAACATCTGGGGGTTAGGGTTAGGGGGCGCAAATCCACGGGTTAGGGGGCGCAAATTACTTGCCTTGCCCCGGGTGCTGACAACCCACGCTACGCCACTGGGGCAGACTCCTGGTGGATTTGGGGTTGGGTGTGCCATTCTGGAGCGTATATATATATATTTATATTTTGGGGGGTGAGGTAGGCAGAGCACCCCCCAAGAGGGACGGTGCCATGGCAGCCTACCCTGCGGGGACGTTGTGGGGCAATTGATTTTTTTGGGGGGGCAGACTCCTGGTGGATTTGGGGTGGGGTGTGCCATCCTGGAGTGTGCATATAAATAAATATAAATAATATAAATATATATGGGGTGAGGTAGGCAGAGCAGGACAGTGCCTTGGCAGCCTACCCTGCGGGGACGTTGTGGGGCAGGAGGGAAAAGGGATGTGGGGTCCCTGCTTGTGTTGGAGAAAGAGAGCTGTGCCCGGGGGTGTCACGATGGGGCTGCAGAGTTGTGGGGTGGCGGGGAAGAGAGAAAGAGCCGGCTTTGGGGGGCAGCCAGAGGGGCGCCTGCAAAGGGGAGGGTCTGGCGGCGCAGTGGAGAGAAGCGGGTGGGTGGGGGTCTTGCTGGACTCGACTAGAGGCGTTGCTGGGGGTCAGGAGGGTGGCGACGGCTTCTTTGGGTCCCGGCGTCGGTGGGGCTCGGGGATGCGGGGAGGGGAGTTTTGGGGTGACGCTCAGGAGAGCTCGGGTGGGGGCAGTTGGAGGGGCTGGCTAAAATTGGAGGAGAGAAAAAGAGCCAAATTGGGGGGGGGGCATTTGGAGAGAGTATGGGGCTGGTAGTGCCCGGCAGCCCCCAGATTGGAAATGTGTTGCCCTTGGAAGCGGGGCAGGATTTGTCCTGAGCCTGGCGAGGTGGGGGCTTCTTGCAGATAAATCCCATGGATTTCTGAGATGGGGGGGGTGTCCTTCTTTCGCTTGGGTCTCTCAGGGTTGGGTGAACATTTTGCTGCTTCCGTGGAACCTTAAATCGCCCTATTTTCTGTTTCTGGAAGATAATAATAAATAATAAAATTTTTTTTATATCCCGCCCTCCCCAGATACTTGGGGGGGGGGGTCGAATTGTTCCTCTAGCTCCTTTAGGATGGAGTAAAACAGCTCCTGTTTTCTGAATGAGTCTCTCTTCCCTGCGCCTCCGTCCACCTCCCGTTCTGATCCAAGCTTGCGCGCTTTTGCGCATCTGAAATCCTCCTTTCCCTGCGCTCATCTGTTCCCCAAACTCTCTTTTTCGCCAGGGGTTTTTACACGGAATGGTGGACTCTGCAAGGTGGAGCAGCCCCCCCCCCCCGAATATTATCTGTCCCTGGTTTTCTGGCTTCCCCCATTTCCCAACGCCCTCCCCTCTCTGTGTGGAGAGAGGCAGCCAGGTCCCTTGTGCGTAATGTACAAGAGCAGCTGGAGAATCGAGGCTTGTGCGTTGTGGATGTCAAGAGCCCAGGAAGGGGGAGGAGGAAGAGGCTTCCCTCTGCTAACGCCCGGGCGATTCCTCCTGCAGCTCTCCTCCAGCAAAAGACTGGCTGCTGTTTCTGCAAAACAAGGACGACACCACCGCTCTCAAAACCCCACGGATGTCTTGTTTGTTTCCTCTCTGGGGTTGGGCTGTGGCGCTTTGCAAAAGTGTGAAAGCACATGTGAGTCTGATCGAAGTGGGGCAGGCAATGGGGACAAGGAAGAAACGCACCTCTTTCCCAGGTGCAATCTCTTTTCTAAAATATATACATATATATTTATTAAGTTTTACCTAACAAATTTCAGTTCAAACACATCATTCACCTCTTCACTTCTCTGAATCCCTTGATTTCCCTCTGCCCTTCCATGGTTACCGTTATCAATCTTTTCCTACCCTTCTGATTATTTTCTTTAATTTATGGAAAAACAAATTACTACTTTTTAAACAGTTTTTTTGTACATTACAAGCACTACTCAAATCCTGCCAAAGTTGTTAGCTGTTTACAGTGTTCTGTTATGTACATTATAATTTTTTCCATTACTTCTTGAAATTCTTCTCTTCCTCTTTCCCAATTTTGCCATTTTGGCATAGTCCATCATCTTCATCAGTTGGAACCCAAACGTCCGATGGGGCTTCCGCGGCTTCTGATTGGCTGCAGGAGCTTTCTGCAACCAATCAGAAGTGCGCCTTGGTTTCCAAACGTTTTGGAAGTCGAACGTACTTCCGGAATGGATTCTGTTCGACTTTTGAGGTACGACTGTATAAGGAAGGCACCAGACAAGCCTCCTGGGGGAAAGTATCCCACAAACGGGGAGCCACTGCAGAAAAGGCCCTGCTCTTGTGTTGCCACCCTCTGGACCTCTTGTGGAGGAGGCCCACGAAGAAGGGCCTCAGAGGATGATCACAGGGGCTGGGTTGCTTGAATTGCCCTCACTCCATCCTTGTTTGAGGGACGCGGGTGGCGTGGAGAACTTTCTGACTTGCCGATCAGAAGGTCGGTGGTTCGAATCCCCGCGACGGGGTGAGCTCCCATTGCTTGGTCCCTGCTCCTGCCAACCTAGCAGTTCGAAAGCACCTCAAAGTGCAAGTAGATAAATAGGTACTGCTCCGGCAGAAAGGTAAATGGCATTTCCATGCGCTGCTCTGGTTCACCAGAAGCGGCTTAGTCCTGCTGGCCACATGACCCGGAAGCTGTACGCCGGCTCCCTCAGCCAGTAAAGCGAGATGAACACCACAACCCCAGAGTCGTCTGCGACTGGACCTAATAGCCAGGAGTCCCTTTACATCCTTGTTTGCCCTCATTGACCAAATTTTGCTGGCTCCAGCTGGAATGATAGATGTTCTTTGCCTTTGGGGAAATACTCCTCCCCAGTTGCTAATGATTTTTAGAATTGATTTATTGGTTTATCGATTGCTAATGCGTTGCTTGCATACTTGTGCGCTGGGCAGAGAATTGTGGGAAACAAACTGCTGGAGCTCGTGACCTCACCACTGCTCTCGTGGAAGGAAAACCGTCTCCGAAAACCTTCACCATTTGTAGGAGCGTAAAGTGTGGGTGTTTATGTCATCTTCAGGGGCTCAGTCCAGCCCCACACATCTGGGGGAGGCTGCTGCTGCGTCCTCTCTCTTCCCAGTCTCCGGTAATCTCTCTCTAAATATATTTCCATGCGATGTGCTTCTCCAGGAAAAATGGGAAAGTTACATGCCTCTCTTTTGATAGATGCAATGTTCAACCATATTTTGGCACCGCATGAATGAGTATATTCCTTCCTCTCTCCCCACTTCTCCCTTCTAATCAGTGTTAGAAACTCAGATATATCAGCTAGGTGCCAAATGGCTCCTTAGACCGGGGTTACAGTCGCTAAAACTGAATGCCTAGTTGCCATTTTGGAGGCCAGACTGCTATAAAGTCTTATTTTTCAATACAACCTTTTGATTCCTGTAATTCAGTCTTGATTGTGCAGGATAGAATTCTACAGGATACGTTGCTAATGTGTGAAGATGGTCCAGATCCAAGGATCCCCAGGCATGCGCCGCCAGATGGTCCGGGCATCTTCGCAAGTGGCTTGTTGTCATTTAGTCGTGTCCGACTCTTCGTGACCCTCTGGACCAGAGCACATCAGTCACTCCTGTCTTCCACTGCCTCCCGCAGTTTGGTCAAACTCTTGCTGGTAGCTTCGAGAACACCGTCCCACCATCTGGTCCTCTGTCGTCCCCTTCTCCTTGTGCCCTCCATCTTTCCCAACATCAGGGTCTTTTCCAGGGAGTCTTCTCTTCTCATGAGGTGACCAAAGTCTTGGAGCCTCAGCTTCAGGATCTGTCCTTCCAGTGAGCACTCAGGGCTGATTTCCTTCAGAATGGAGAGGTTGGATCTTCTTGCAGTCCATGGGACTCTCAAGAGTCTCCTCCAGCACCAGAATTCAAAAGCATCAATTCTTCGGCGATCAGCCGTCTTTATGGTCCAGCTCTCACTTCCATACATCACTACTTGGAAAACCATAGCTTTTACTATACGGACCTTTGTCGGCAAGGTGATGTCTCTGCTTTTTAAGATGCTGTCTAGGTTTGTCATTGCTTTTCTCCCAAGGAGCAGGCGTCTTTTAATTTCGTGGCTGCTGTCACCATCTTCAGTGATCATGGAGCCCAAGAAAGTAAAATCTCTCACTGCCTCCTTTCTTCCCCTTCTATTTGCCAGGAGGTGATGGGCCCAGTGGCCATGATCTTGGGTTTTTTCCATGCTGAGCTTCAGATCATATTTTGCGCTCTCCTCTTTCACCCAAGTGGTTGATAGCCAGGTGCAAAAAGCGCCTGGCGAATTTCAAACCCTGATTCCAGTTTAAGGGACAAGTTTGGTGTTGCATCTGACCAGTGGTCAGGTTTTTAGGAAAGAGGAGGGCCAGAAGGGGTGCCAGGCAAGGCTATGCCAAACTGCCATTGGTCATTGCATCTTAACCAGGCGGTCAGGATCTCACAGCCCTCCACCCTCTCTTGCTTCTTTGGCCCCATCCACCACTAGTGGCCCCCCACCAAGGTTGACAACATGCCCTCTGCCTGAAAAGGTCTTCCAACACCTGCTACTCAGAAGTAAGCCCCATTGAGTTCAGCAGAGCTTGCTCCCATGGAAGTGCATGCAGGTGGTTACTAACCTTTGACTCCTATCATATCCAAGTTCTTTACTCCTCCAAATTTAATTACTCCGTTTCTCCTGCCCCTGCCAAGTTCCCCCCCTTTTTAATCCACTAACCTTTCCTTTGTTGCTGGCACTGTTTGGCGTGAAAGCTCCTGTAGTTTTCACAGAGCCGGGAAAACAAAGACCTCACTATTTCAGCGTGTGCCTGCTTATATTCTGGTTCTCTTCAGATCGTATAAATCTCTTATGAAAGTATGCGCCTGTTTCTGAAAATCGGACGAAGGAACTGCAGCTGTGGCTTCCTCTTAGCCTCAAAAGTCCCTTTTGGTGGATCAGGCCAAAGATCCCTCTATCCTGGAGCCAATGAGAGCTGGACCATAGAGAAGGCTGATTGCCAAAGAATTAATGCTTTTGAATTCTGGTGCTGGAGGAGACTCTTGAGAGTCCCATGGACTGCAAAAAGATCAAACCGATTTAGGGAAGCTTTTAATGTTTAACAGACTATTGTATTTTAATATTTTGTTGGAAGCCACCCAGAGTGGCTGGGGAAACAATTATTTATAAATAATAAATTGTTGCTGTTGTTGTTAACCTCTCCATTCCTACGGAAATCAGCCCTGAGTGCTCACTGGAAGGACAGATCCTGAAGCTGAGGCTCCAAGACTTTGTCCACCTCATGAGAAGAGAAGACTCCCTGGAAAAGACCCTGATGTTGGGAAAGATGGAGGGCACAAGGAGAAGGGGACAACAGAGGACGAGATGGTGGGACAGTGTTCTCGAAGCTACCAGCATGAGTTTGACCAAACTGCGGGAGGCAGTGGAAGACAGGAGTGCCTGGCGTGCTCTGGTCCATGGGGTCACGAAGAGGCGGACACGACTAACCGACTAAACAACAACAATCCTGGAGCCAACCGTATATCTTCAGACAGAAGCTCTCCCCCTGTTATCTGTCTCCAGGGGAGGAGTGGTAAATCATGAAGTGCAGGAGCTTACCGTGGCAGCCCCCCCAGGAAGAGTGCATGGCCATGCTTGATGTGTTGCTAGGTATAAATCCAAAATGGCAGCCGATCCCATAATGCCTAGCTTAATAGGATCAGTTGACAGGCATAATATTTGGGTTCTGATCTGTGAGGAAGCTCACTGGGAAACGTGTTCAAAATTAGCCAGGTGCAAGGCGTGTTTCGACCTGGCTTGTGACCACTTGTGACCAAGTAATAATAATAGTAATAATAATAATAATAATAATAATAAATTATTTAATTATGCCTCGCCCATCTGGCCTGGTTTCTCCACCATCTGGGGATCATTGAATGTGGACTGTTTTCACACACTCATACCCTGTCCTGTAGAATTCTGCACAACTGGAATGAATTTCTGGAACCAAATTGCTTTTTCTGCATAGCCTGAGCTGGAGCAGTCGCCTTTAAGGAAAAGAGGTTGTCATAGGCCAATATATATGTGGATTCTCCATGGATCACGCGACTTTCCTCCTTAAATCCTCAAAGTTCTTAACCTAGCTGAAGGTTCTCCTCTGAACTATCCAGATGTTTAACTGAAAAATCAATCCGAGTCAGTCCATCATTTGAAAAATAAGCCTTAAGAGCCGCCTTGCCCCAAAATGGCAACTGAGCATTCTGTTTTGGCAACTGCAACCTTTGCTTAAGGAGCAAAGTGCCTGGCGTATATATCTGAATTTCTAACAGTGTTTTGATCAGTCACGTTCCTGAACTTAGCAAAGGGATTGTGTGGCAAGCTAGATTTCTTTGCCAGATCCCAAACATACAGCATTTGGCAAATGTGAAATAATTTGAAATACTTTATTGTCACTTGTGCAACTTGTATACCGTGAGATTACACGAGCACCCCCCACTCAGCTCTCTTAGTCTTAATTCCCCTCGTTTACTGACACCCCCCCCAAACCCGCAAGTCAGTTGCCCTGTTGTTATCTTTTCATTCAGCAGCCTAACAGCCCACGGATAGAAGCTGTTCTTTACCCTGTTGGCGCGACTAATCATGCTTCTATATATCTTCTGCCTGAGGGCAGGACATCAAGAAAGTGCCGGCCAGGGTGTGAATCATCACTGAGAATTTTCCTCACTCTCCTGAGGCAACGTTCTTCTGCTGTTTGACCCAGCGGATTCATGGCACAGCCCATAATATCTTGTGCTGTATTCACCACCCTCTGTAGGCACTTCCTATCAGCTGATGTCAAACCAGCGTACCACACCGTGATGCAGTAGGAAAGGACACTTTCTATTGTGGACCGGTAGAAGGAGATCATCAGATGTTGATTGACATTGTTCTTTCGCAAGACTCTGAGGAGATGGAGTCTCTGTTGGGCTTTCTTAACCACCTGGGTTGTATTGATTTTCCAAGTAAGGTCTTCACTGAGATAAACTCCCAACAGATGACATCATTTTTCTTGCTGTGACAGGGCTATGAAGTTATTCCAAACACTCTTGTTCCATCTAGTCTGTACCTGATAACTGCTGCCGGACCTTTCCTCCTCTGTATGAGCATCTAAATCTGCTTTCACCAGACTTCCGGGTTGACGCGATCTGGAAATGGCGGATTCCCTCCGAGCTGCGGAGGGAATCGGCTCTACTGAGGACGGGTCTTTGCCGCGCCGGCGACGCGGGGACCCTTAAAAACCGCAGGCGCGGAAGCCTGCGGACTGAAGACTCGGCGGGTGCCTTAAGCGCCCCCCCCTGATCCACGAAGAGCCTTTTTAAAGGCTGCGGAGAGGATACGGGGGTGGCGTGGCACTGAGAGTCGACCGCTACCTCGGTGGAGCGAAGCCACGAGCCATGACCAGAGAGCGCTGACTTTCTTCCTTGAAAATCTGGACTGAAAGAATTACCCGTGAGTAAGACGGATTGGGACTTAAAAAATTTTTACCCTGAATTGGAGACGACCGGGGGGTGTGCTAAAAGGAAGTCCACACCCCCCCTGCAGACGATCTAAGCAACGACATAAGAGCTAAGCTGGAGAGCCTACCCTTGGTGGGGTGAGTTAAAAAGGACACTAACTTTCAAGATTTAGCTAAAGGAAATTTTGTGCTGGAGAGTGGAGTTTTGGAGACCCTCTTTATGTTTTAAACAACCCCCCCTCCCGGGCTCGGGAACGTCCTGCCTTTGTGCCTGTGTAAGAGCTGCGGAGTTTGACAGCTGTCAAAGCTGCCAAACGGGCAGTTTAAAGTGGAAAAATCACTATCTAAGATCCCTCTGGATTAAGACGAGTTATAATTGAGCTAAAATTGTTGGAAACAAAGTAATAATAATAAGCTAAAGGACTGTTGGAGAAAAGACTAATAAGTAACCAGATTCCCCCTAGGGGGAATTCTGTGAAACTACAATGGATACAATGGCTGTGGATGGAAAGTTACTAGTGGAAATCGAAAGGATGTTTCAATTGGTGGGAATCTTACAAGAGCAGAGCTTAGCCATGAATAAACAACTTATCACTATGACCTTGGGAACAGGCAACTCTGCTGTTTGTATTGAGGACCTGAATGAGAAAGAATCCACAGCTGAATGGGAAACAATGTCTACAGAGGTGGAAGAGACTAAACAAGAAAAAGAGAAAGTAACCTTGGGAAGCAACAACCAAAAGCTGACATCTGTGGAACACAAGCAAGGAGACTCTGGGAACATATCTACCACAAGTCTGCGAAAGACGCAGAAGAAGAAGGAGGAGGTTCTGGGACAATATGGAATACAGGAACTTAAAATAAAGAAATATGATTGGGGCCTCCGTTTGGACTTTGATTTTGAAGATACAGGCTTTGTGGAAATACTCCAGCAGTTGCTTTCAAATCTCCTTGTGGGAAGAGAATATGCTTTGATGGTGAAAGATCTTTTTCCAGACTCGACGACTGACATAAAGGACAACCAGCGAGACCGGCGGAGAGGGACTGAAAGGGACTTGAAAGCCTCGGACGTGAGGAACCCAGGCTGAGAATCTTGACTTTGGATTTTTATTGGGAAGGGACAAAAACCGGGGATGGGAGGGAGGGAAGAGGAGATTCTTAAAAACTCTTAAGACTTTCAGGTTTGGTTAATATGACTTTTAATCAAGATAAAATAAAAAATCGATGGAAGAGAACTTAAGTCCAACTTAGGAAAATCAATTTTTTTATTAGAAAAGAGGTAATAAAATGAATAAGATGGTTAAGAGGAGAAATACCAACTTGCTGATATAATCTTGGGAATTGGGATGCACGAGGGGGGGTGGGGGGAAGTCAGGGAACAAGGTTATGAAACGAGGATCTGCTGAATTTATACATGTTTGTGTCTTGTGTTATTTTTGTGTCTGTATTGTCTTTATAAAAGCGGAAAACCCAATAAAAATTTTATAAAAAAATAAAATAAATCTGCTTTCACCAACCGAGTGCCATCCAGAGATTTTGGAATACAGCTCCCATCAGCCCCAGTTGTAGTGCAAAACATCTGGGAGGAACCAGGTTGATGAAGGGTGATCTAAACTCTTCTTTAAATGTCACTGTTACCGTATTTTTCGCTCTATTGGACGCACCGGACCACAGGACGCACCTAGTTTTTAGAGGGGGAAATCAAGGGAAAAAATATTATCCCCCCCCCAGCCCCAAAGAGCAACGGACAGGCTGCATGCAGCCTGTCCACTTCTCCCAGAGCTTCTCGGGGCTGCGGGGGAAGCCCGGGTTTCCCCCCCCCCAGCCCCAAAGAGCAAAGAAGCCAAGACAGCGCACGGGATCCATGGCCGCGCAACCTCTCCAGCCAGGAGCTAAACCTCTCCAGTGCAGCTAAAGAAGACAAGGCAGCAAGCGTGATCCATCCCGCTCATTGCCTTGGCTTCTTCTTTAGCCTTGCACAGCATCTTTAGTCTTGCGCAATGGGATGGATTGCGCCCGCTGTCCACCGGGGCTGGACTAGATGACTCCTGGGGTTCCCTTCCAACCCTGCAATTCTATGACCTTGGAAGGTGTTTGGGGTCTCCACCACTGGAGGCTTTTAAGCAGCGGTTGGGGGACCATCTGTCTGGCGTTCTTTAGCTGTGATTCCTACATTGTGAGGGGGCTGGGCTAGATGACCCTTGGGTGGCCCTCCCAACTCTATACAGTCCTACAGTTCTGCGGCAGGAGATCCACAGCCACTTCACACAATGCCCACTCCCAATTTTCATCTGAGAGACATGTCTCTCAGTACCCCCTACCTGCCACACTTCCCCCACCCCACTTAAGCTGAGGGAATTCCTGCCCAGAGAAACTCCCAGCAATCAAGGAGGAGGAATCCGCTGAAGCCGTGAGCAGCGGAGGATCCATGGTCCCCTTCCTTCTCTCCTCCGTAGTTGCTTTGAAGCAGGAAAGTGGGAGAGGAGCTGCTTACACGAGTGTAAGCTGCTCCCCTCCCACATTGCCGCTTCAAAGCAATCACGGAGGAGGGAATCCGCTGAAGCCTCCAGCAGGGGAGGATCCATGGCCCCCTTCCTTCTCTCCTCCGTAGTTGCTTTGAAGGAGGAAAGTGGGAGAGGAGCTGCTTACATGAGTGTAAGCTGCTCCCCTCCCACTTTGCTGCTTCAAAGCAATCACGGAGGAGGGAATCCGCTGAAGCCTCCAGCAGGGGAGGATCCATGGTCCCCTTCCTTCCCTCCTCCGTGTTTGCTTTGAAGGAGGAAAGTGGGAGAGGAGCTGCTTACACGAGTGTAAGCTGCTCCCCTCCCACTTTGCTGCTTCAAAGCAATCATGGAGGAGGGAATCCGCTGAAGCCTCCAGCAGGGGAGGATCCATGGTCCCCTTCCTTCCCTCCTCCGTGGTTGCTTTGAAGGAGGAAAGTGGGAGAGGAGCTGCTTACACGAGTGTAAGCTGCTCCCCTCCCACTTTGCTCCTTCAAAGGGAGCCCGGGAGGAGGGAATCTGCTGCAGCCTCCAGCAGCGAAGAGGATCCATGGGTCCCCTCTTTCCTTCCTCCGTGGTTGTTTTGAAGCAGGAAAGTGGGAGAGGAGCTGCTTACACGAGTGTAAACTGCCCCCCTCCCACTTTCCTGCTTCAAAGCAATTACGGAGGAGGAATCCGAAAGTGGGAGAGGAGCTGCTTACACGAGTGTAAGCTGCTCCCCTCCCACTTTGCTGCTTCAAAGGGAGCCCGGGAGGAGGGAATCTGCTGCAGCCTCGAGCAGCGAAGAGGATCCATGGGTCCCCTCTTTCCCTCCTCCGTGGTTGCTTTGAAGCAGGAAAGTGGGAGAGGAGCTGCTTACACGAGTGTAAGCTGCTCCCCTCCCACATTGCCGCTTCAAAGGGAGCCCGGGAGGAGGGAATCTGCTTTAAAGGGGCTGCGCGGCTTCTCCTGGCTTTTCTGGGAGGTGGGGGGATTCCCCCACCTCGTAGAAAAGCCTGCAGGAGCCGCGCAGCCTTTAAAGAGGGTGCCGCTCTTGGGGGCTTTTCCCCCAGGAGGGAGAAGGGACTGCTGCAGCCAGTCACTCCCTTCTCCCTCCTAGAGAAAAGCCCGCAAGAGCGCACGAAGCTTGCGTGCGGCTCTTGAGGGCTTTTCCCGCCTGCCTCCCCCCTGCATTCGCTCCATAGGACGCACACACATTTTCCCTTGCTTTTTAGGAGGGAAAAAGTGCGTCCTATGGTGCGAAAAATACGGTAAGTTGTGGGTGAACATATCAGACAATACAGCAATTCTTCAGACAGCTCTTGTTTATTCACAGGTCAGAACAGAACTGAACTGAAGGGTTCAGCCAGCCTGCTTATATAGAGCTCAACTACAAAGCAACAGTAACAACTTTCTGTAACTAGCCAATCCCTGAACGTCACTTTCAATTCCATATTTGCATATGTGGACCTGAGTGAAAACTATCTACAGTATCCCCCTGCTGGCCCAGGGTGAGAACTTCAGTACATAACAGTCACCTAAGCTGGTGCCATGATGAAACAAAAATTGGGAAAGGCCTTTAAGTATTCCTGTTTGTGTTTGCTAAGGCAGAGGGCATAATCCTCCAGGAATTTCTTCCTGCGCAAATCTCATTGAAATAAATTGGTGCTGCTGATGCAGGAAAAGTTTTTCTAGCGGATTGTTCCCCAAAACAAGATGTTTCGGATGACCCTGCTTTGAGGCGGTGAAGCAGTAGATTTGAGTTTTCTGCTCTGCGGATTCTGAGCCGGGGGTTTTCGGAAAGACCTTCAGCCTCAGCTTTCTCCTGGAAAAACCACAGCGAAGCTGAGCTGAATGAATTTGCAAAGAAGCCTCGTTGTGACTTCTGTTAGGATTTAGCAAGACGTGTCCCAAAAAGTTCTACAAAGTCTGAAGCGAGCAGAATGTACAACTTGCTGCTTAAATGGAACACTCAGGGCGAGACTGTTAAATCAGCCATGATAAAATGGGCTCAGGACATTGGGTACAACATCATGTTTGAAGACTGGGAAAGGTTATGGACCACCGGTATGAAATTCACGGCATGTAGTGCCTTGAAAGAAAATATTATGAAAATGATATATAGGTGGTACATGACCCCAGTCAAGCTTGCTAAAATATACCATTTGTCTGATAATAAATGTTGGAAATGTAAGGAGGCTGAAGGGACATTCTTCCACCTCTGGTGGACATGTCCAAGGGTGAAGGCCTTCTGGGAAATGATCTACAATGAGTTAAAAAAGGTATTTAAGTATACCTTTCCCAAGAAACCAGAGGCCTTCCTTTTGGGCATTGTCGGCCAGAATGTGTTAAAGAAAGACAGAACATTTTTTATGTATGCAACAACAGCAGCAAGAATACTTATCGCAAAGCACTGGAAGACACAAGATTTGCCCACACTGGAAGAGTGGCATATGCAATTGATGGACTATATGGAACTGGCCGAAATGACTGGCAGAATCCGTGATTTGGGAGAAGAGACAATGGAGGAGGACTGGAAAAAATTTAAGGACTATTTACAAAAACATTATAAGTTATATGAATGCCAATAATTTGCATGAATTGAAAAATTAAGCTCCAGCAATAAGATTTTGTATATTGGAAATTAAGATATGACTATGAAAGGACTAAAGTTTAAAACAATATTGTGTTAATTTTAGGGCAAAAGTAAATTGATAATAAGTATTTTGAACCCAAAAGAGAATTATTTGAAAGTATTAATAACACATGAAACAAGCTAATAATTTGCTGATATTTTTATTGTAAAGAAAGCAGGGTGAGGGAGACGTGGGGAAGTCCAGTCGGTTATGGAAAGATGTAATGGAAAGTTGGATTTCTTTTGTTTTTCTTTTCTTCTTTTTTCTTTTGTTATTTGACATTATATTTATATCTGGAAAAAAGCAATAAAAATAAAATAAAAAAAAATAAAAAAATGAAGCGAGCGAACAAACAAAACCCACCAGCATTTTTAGATTAAAGCAGCACACTTTGCAACACAGCTCAGATCTGTTGTTGATGAATTTAGCCCTTTGTAAATCACGTTGCCGTACTTTGGAAAGTGCTTGCTGCTGCTGGACGGCTGCAACTGCCAAGGTTGTTGTTTAGGAAACTTCAATGAAGGTCAAAGTGGGAAGAATTTTACTGGATTTAGGAGATTAGTTCTCAAGTGGGAAGGAGCTGAGCTTTAAAACTGGGGCTTTCTTGTTCAATTGCTGTGTTTCTCCCTAATTGTGAGAGAGTTTGTGTGTGTTTATTTGACGTTGCATCTATCTCGCCTGTTGCAGCACACTGCAAATGCAGCCTGATGCAACTGTAATCTGTCATGGAGGTTCCAGTCAATTAACTCTCCCTTTCCCCTCGCAATAATTGGCCTTTGTCTGTTCAAACGGACAGGATCGGGCTGCTAAAAAAAAAAAAAGCGCCACAGCCGACAAATCCATCTTGCCATTCAAAACGCAGGCAGAGTTTCCACCTTTCCTGAAATTGCGTCTGCCCTGCATTCGTTGGGGTGAGCAAACGCTGACATGATGGGGCTTGTTAATTAACTGAGCCCTCTGTAGTCTTTAATACCCCCAAAACTCACTTTGTCAGCAAATCTGTGTGCTCCCTGCCACCCGCCTATGTCTTAAGTGTTGATTCTTTGCTGCATGTTATGCAGCCAAAGCTTTCTCGCAAAATATTTGGCTGCAAATCAAGGGCTCGACTTGAGCTGAAACCGTGTGTGTGGAATTCAGGGAGATGACGGCGGCCACGATCTTTCTGCAGTAACCGGTGACCAGTGCAGATGATGGCACTGCGGCCCTTTGGATAAAGCTCCTTTCCCCTTTTTCACGGTGGAATAAGTAACCGAACTCCTTGGCCACCTCACTTCTCGCAGTGGATGGACGTCTGTCCGGAGCCTGCGCTCAAAGGCGGAGTTTGGATGGCGGTTCTTTGTACGCAGGCTTTGTGAAAATCCTTGGACCTGGAGGGGGCGCGTAGGAAACTGCCCTATCCGGGCCGGCCCAAGACATTTTGGCGCCTGAGGCAAACCACAAAACGGCATCTCCTTCCCGCCAGGGGAGAAGGGGTGACTGAAGAGCCACATCAGGAACAAGGAGGCAATAATAATAATAATATAATACAGTTATACATCGGGTTGAATGTGCTTCAGGTTGAGAGCTTTTGGGTTGCGCTCCACGGCAACCCAGAAGTAACAGAGTGCATTACTTCCGGGTTTTGCTGCTCACGCATGCGCAGACGTTCAAAATGACATCATGCGCGGAAGCGGTAAAGCGTGACCCGCACACGTGCAGACGCGCCGTCGTGTCTTACGTTCTATTCAAGATGCGAACGGGGCTCCAGAACGGATCCCGTTCGCATCCTGAGGTACCACTGTAATAAGAATTTATTATTTATACCCCACCCATCTGGCTGGGTTTCCCCAGCCACTCTGGGCAGCTCCCAAAAGAATATTAAAAACACAATATAGCATCAAACATTTTAAAACTTCCCTAAACGGGGCCACCTTCAGATGTCTTTTAAAAGTAAGATAGTTGCTTATTTCCTTGACATCTGCTGGGAGGGCACCACCACCGAGAAGGCCCTCAGGGATACAGGACCGAGGCCGTTTAGGGCTTTAAAGGTCAGCACCAACAATTTGAATTGTGCTCGGAAACGTCCTGGGAGCCAGTGCAGATCTCTCAGGATAAAGATCAGTGTTGGGATCTGCTGCCCCTGTGGATCCTGCCGCCTGAGGCACTTGCCTCATCTTGCTTCATGGTTGGGTCTCCACCTCCATCACTCTGCCCGGACACTGAGGTCCAGCTCCGAGGGCCTTCTGGCGGTTCCCTCCCTGCGAGAAGCCAAGTTACAGGGAACCAGGCAGAGGGCCTTCTCGATAGTGGCACCCGCCCTGTGGAACGCCCTCCCACCAGATGTCAAAGAGAAAAAGAACTACCAAACTTTTAGAAGACATCTGAAGGCAGCCCTGTTTAGGGAAGCTTTTAATGTTTAATAGGTTATTGTATTTTAGTGTTTTGTTGGAAGCCGCCCAGAGTGGCTGGGGAAACTCAGCCAGATGGGCGGGGTATAAATAATAAAATTATTATTATCAGTTACTGAAAAGATAACTGCTGAGATTTGTGCGGTGAAAGGCATAGAACCAGCAAAGCAATTTGATGCAGCCTGGCGGGACTTTGCAGCTTACGTTTCAAACACCGAACCTGCACAACTCCTTATCTGCACCCTAGAGGAAAAGCCAACCCAAGCATCCAAATTAGAATGAATAATCTGTGCACATGGTTAAAGATCTGAAGAGACAACAAGTTTTTGGGGGAGGAGTTAAAGGGGAGGGAGGAAGGGGGGGGAATTAGGATAAATGAGTAGGGACAAAAGTATATACCTTTATGTATAACTAATAGGAGGATGAGTTTGATGCAGGTTATTGTTAGATTTTTCGACTGAATGCTTTTATTTTTATTTTTGTAAGTTATTCGACATCCCTGGATGAAAGTGTGATCATAAAGAATGGGGAAATAAGTAAATAAATAAATAAATAAATAAAATCTGCGCCCTAGAAAGAAATATGGCTCTCCTAAATTATGTGCCAGTTTAGTAAGTAAAACTGGCACATAATTTAGGAGAGCACAAAAAAGTACAACGGCAATCCTAAGATTCCATCGTACAACGGGAGGAAATTTCATTCCTGCTACAATTAAACTATTCGTTGCAAAACCAACAGCACAAATCCTATACGGCGCACCACTTGTCTCCCTCTCTAATCTAGACCCATATGAGAAGATACAATCAGGTTTCCTTAGATCACTCCTGCAAACACCTAAATGTGTCCCAAATGCCGCCCTACGACTGGAAGCGGGCTTATACAGCATTAAAGCCAAAGTATGGATGAGAACCTTATGCACTTGGCTAAGACTTAACAACTCGCCGGTTGGACTACTTTCCCTGGTGCTTCTTGACAAATTCCAATCTAGCTGGTTGAAGGGCATCCTCAGAAAACTGCCCACATATAGTCTCTCCCCAGAGTATTTATTAAGTTTAGAAGGGGGAAGGGCCAAGAACATAATCAAAGAAAGACTCAGGGACATTGAAACCCAAAATGACTTTAACCAACTTCCGATAACTTATAAACTTCTATACAATTCCCAAAGGCCCCATCTAGCAAACTATCTCAAAGTTCTAGACAACGCTAAACACCGATGGGCATTTTCCAGGGCCCGCTTTAACGCTCTCCCTTCAGCTCTTCTAGAGGGAAGATACAATAAAATACCGATCGAACAAAGATTATGTCCCTGTAACAGCAACAAAATCGAAACCATTGGGCATGTCATCTTATACTGCCCATTATATTGAGACTCAAGAAAAGAGCTGATCGAGCCGATTCTGAGGAAAATACCTCGTAGTACAGACGACACCTATATCAGACACCTCTTAGCTGACAAAGAGCCCGATATTAACAGGTCCGTGGCAAAGTACTGTTACATTGCAACAAGAATAAGACGAGCAATGATGTCTACAAAGGAGTCCAAACTGTAAACATCGAAGGAACGATATTAAACAGTAGCGACTCCTGAATTGAATTTTAAAAACTTAAAACTCGAAACCTGGTCATAAATATAAGCATCAATTCTGAGAATTGGCCATATTTTTACTGCTACTTGTAGCATAATACTACTCTTAATGTCATATTTTATAAATTGCTTCTGGTCACTGACCGTATTAAAGATATTTGATTTGATTTGATTTGATGTGCCAGTTTAATATACATACGTAGAATTGTATTTCCCATCTCTTTGTAGAATCATAGAATTGTAGCGTTGGAAGGGGCCCTGTGGTCATCTAGTCCAACCCGCCGTGATGCAGGAATCTCAGTTAAAGCATCCATGACAGACAGCTATCCGACCTCTGCTTAAAAACCTCCAAGGAAGGAGAGTCAACCACTTTCCAAGGGGGTCCGTTCCATTGTCAAACAGCTCTTACTGCTGAGTCTGGAATCTCCTTCATTGCAACTTGAATCCATTGGTTCCGGTCCTCCACTCCGGAACAGGAGAAAAAGCTCGCTCCATCTTTCATATGACAGGCCTAGAGATATTTGAAGGTGGCTATCCTACTGAAGGGAAGTGGGTGGCGCTGTGGGTTAAACTACAGAGCCTAGGACTTGCTGATCAGAAGGTTGGCGGTTCGAATCCCCGTGACGGGGTGAGCTCCTGTTGCTCGGTCCCTGCTCCTGCCAATCTAGCAGTTCGAAAGCACGTCAAAGTGCAAGTAGATAAATAGGTACCACTCCGGCAGGAAGGTAAACGGCATTTCCGTGCGCTGCTCTGGTTCGCCAGAAGTGGCTTAGTCCTGCTGGCCACATGATGCGGAAGCTGTACGCCGGCTCCCTCGGCCAATAAAGCGAGATGAGCACCCCAACCCCAGAGTCGGCCATGACTGGACCTAATGGTCAGGGGTCCCTTTACCTTTACCTTTATTCTATCTCCTCTCAGTCTCCTATTTCCCAGGCTAAATATACCCAGCTCCTTCAACTGTTCCTCATCAGGCTTGGTTTCCAGACCCCTGATTATTATTTTTTTAATTTATTTAATCATTTTTCAATACAAACAACAACTGCAAAAGACATATACAACAAAAACCATAACAACACTAACAACATAATTTGACAATTCAGATTTGAATACACTGATATACCTACGACTACACCTTTTTAACAATATTTCCCCCTCTCTCTCTCCTTCCCCAACTTCCCACCACAATCCGCCTTATCGCTTAAATATTCCTTCCAGATTTCTTCATGTTTATCCATTCTTAATTCGCGTCAACATGCAATTCGTTCGTATGCAGCTAATCTGTCCATATTATCAACCCATATGCTGATTGGAATCTTTTCACGGCTCTTCCAGTTCATCAAAACAAGTTTTTTTGCTTCTAATATAGCATGGTACATCCATTTTTTTTGACCCCTTGTAATCTCCCACGTTTCTCGGAATATAATTTAGAATTAAATTCAATTCCCCTAAATAACAATTTCTTTTTTCTCCCTTGCGCGTCTTCCAGCTTGTCAGTATCCTTCTGCAATTGTGGCACCGCTCCTCTTTGATGACTTTCCGTGCTCTAGTGTTAAAATTTTAAAAAGAAGGAAAGGAATGCAGTTTTATAACTCTTTGGTATCTGAGGCATTTTTATGCACCCAGGCAGTGAGGCTTTCTTCAGTAGAATCCAGTAAGAGCTACGTCGTGTGATTTATTCTGATGGTCTTCCTGTCGAAGATGATTCCTTGCTCTCCACACCTCCAGGATTATATTAACCAGCTTTGAATCCCTTGACGTCTGCGTAATCTTGCAGAATTCAGACAATGCGTCTCTCCTCC
The DNA here is from genome assembly GCF_964188305.1 of Podarcis bocagei. Classification (NCBI taxonomy): domain Eukaryota; kingdom Metazoa; phylum Chordata; class Lepidosauria; order Squamata; family Lacertidae; genus Podarcis; species Podarcis bocagei. The sequence continues at coordinate 7,406,568 of NC_138135.1, forward strand.
TTTCCAATTATTTTCAGGTTGTGTGTTGTATCCCCGAAAGAGAGAATAGACACCAGGCATGTCCTTCAATTAATCTGGGTCTGAGAGAAAACCAGGAGGGGATACAGAATCCGGCCTCTGGCCATAAATAGAGCGAGGCAGCCTACATCCATAGCTGTCAACCGTCCCTTATTTGGCGGGAAAGTCCCTTATCCCAGCGCTGTGTCCCGCTGCTGTCCCTTATGGATGATGTCCCTTCAATTTCCCGGGTTTCAAAGGAAGCAGCTCCTCTCCCTCTCTCCCTGCCGGCCAGGGAGGAGGGAGGCTCCAACTGTGTTGCTTGGCTGCGTTGCTCACCCAATAAGGAGTGTAAGAATGACTGGGGGGTGGAGCTTGCATGCCTTGTGCCAATCAAATTGGCCGCATTGCCTGGGGACTCGCCTTTGCTCAGCGCTTCCCAGCGGAGAGGGGACGCTGGTTTCCCTTGCTGCGTCCCCTTTGCCGGGTTGCTGCGCTGTGGGAACCACTGTGTGCTGGTCCAGGGGGAGGTTACCGTGGGGCGAGGTCCAGGACCTGAGTCGAGGGTCGGCAGACAGTCCTCCACGGGTGAAGCGGGGTCCACAGCGAGGAGCCGGGCAAGGACAGGAACTCTGGGGGAACAGGACTGGGTGCTGGCCGAAACAGCTCTTCAACGACATTGCTCCTGCTGACCGGGCTGACTGGCCTTTATCTTCTCTGAGGCCAGGGGCGGTCCCGGCCCCCAGGAGACCCGCCTCTCCTGGCCTTAAGGCGAGCACTCCTCCTGGGAGAAACCAGTTCCCTCCGCCTCTCTGCCCTGAGCCTCTGCAGTTCAGGAGAGGCTGAAGGGTTACTGGGCCCAGGGGGAGACTCACCTGTAGGCAATGGGTCCTCAATCACCTCCGGAGCCAGAGTGGATTCATCTGGTGTCTGCTCCTGAGGATCCGGCACAGGTGCAGGCGCTTCAGGATCAAGGCCCTGCCCCAGCTCAGCCGGCCCTGGAGGCGGAGACTCCTGTGCAGGCTGGGAGTCTTCCGGTTCAGCCTCTGAATCGGATTCCCAGGCCATCACATACCGCTTGAGGCTTCGTTTGGCTGCTGGTTGACTAAAATCCCTTATTTTGGCTGCTGGTCCCTTATTTTCAAATCTGTAAGCTGACAGCTATGCCTATATCACTCCTTAAGGACTAGAAACCTGCAGCCAAACATTTGGTACTTGCCTGTGATCGGAATGAGCGAACGGCTTCTAAAATTCGGGAATGTGAGAATAAAGACCCGGCGGTCAGTAATCTCAATTTGACCCTTTGAACCGGCACCTTCTGTTACTGTTATTCCAGAGTTGCGAGTTCGAGTTCTGAAACCCTGAGTGGCTTCGGGCCAATTGCTCTCTTTACTGTTTGGCTTCCAAAATGAGGGTAGCAGCTTCCCTGCAAATGATGAGGGGGTACAGGCAAGGCTTGAGCAGACCTTGGAGGTGCAGTAGAAATAAACCGTTTTTTTTTTTTTAAAGAATGGAAGTCAATAGCTAATGTTTGAAAGCCCTTCAGTGAGTGGCACTGCTTCTCCTCTCCCCTATTCCACGAATTGTTTGTGCCCCAGTAATATTCTATAGGGGAAAAGAGCCCTGATAGTAGCCTAAGGGGACTCTGTCCCATGTAGGTCATAGCTTAGCCAGCGGCCATCATTAAGAGGCTAATGGGTGCTATGAATGGGGTTAGAAACTTGCTCCAGCCTAGGCAGAGACAGCACCTTGCCAACAAAGGTCCGTATAGTTCAAGCTATGGTTTTCCCAGTAGTGATGTATGGAAGTGTGAGCTGGACCATCAAGAAGGCTGATTGCCAAAGAATGGATGCTTTTGAATTCTGGTGCTGGAGGAGACTCTTGTGAGTCCCATGGACTGCAAGAAGATCCAACCTCTCCATTCTGAAGGAAATCAGCCCTGAGTGCTCACTGGAAGGACAGATCCTGAAGCTGAGGCTCCAAGACTTTGGCCACCTCATGAGAAGAGAAGACTCCCTGGAAAAGACCCTGATGTGGGGAAAGATGGAGGACACAAGAAGAAGGGGATGACAGAGGACGAGATGGTGGGACAGTGTTCTCGAAGCTACCAGCATGAGTTTGACCAAACTGCGGGAGACAGTGGAAGACAGGAGGGCCTGGCGTGCTCTGGTCCAGGGGGTGACGAAGAGGCAGACACAACTAAACAACAACAAGAAAAGGCTCAATTGCATCCCACAAAGATCCTGACATCACGATCCCTTTGGGACATGTCTAGCAGAAGTCAGGAAAGATCAGCGGCCCGGTACCTAACACCTGTCAAACTAGCAAAAATGTATAGGACGAGTAGTAAAATCTGTTGGAAATGTAAAGAGAAGGGTGGAGATTTTTTCCACATGTGGTGGACATGTGAGAAAACGAAACAATTTTGGGAACTGATTTATAATGTACTGAAAAAGATGTTTAAATATACTTTCCCCAAAAAAATGGAAGCCTTTTTTGCTGGGCTTGATGGGAGAGGAAATTGAAAAAGCTGCACTCAAAAGCATCAGGGATCTTTGAGGCTGGCGGTGGGGGAAAGCAGCACTTCCCCCCACCGCCAGCCCCACAAGCTCAGGGGGCAGCGGCAAGGCTGCGTGCAGTCTTTGCGCTGTTCCCCGACCTGCTCTTGAACGCACCTTGAACGCACCTTGTTTTAGAGGGGGAGAACAAGAATTCCCCCCCCCGTTCTCCCCCTCCTATGGTCCGGTGAGTCCTATAGAGCAAAAATTACGGGGCTTATCACTGGGTCACCTCAGCGTATGTGTGTCCTGCAGTCTTCTGTGGCAGCCTCGGCTAACTTGGGTTCTCTGTTTCAGGGTTCGGTGGACTGCCCCAACCTGGAGTTTGAGTACGGGGACTCCGACATCTATGCTGCCGAACTGTCAGGTAAAATAGTGCATGCGGGGATGGTGGCGCACTGAGCTCCCTTTGCTGCAAGGAAGGGGAGCTCAGAAGAACGTAAGGAGAGCCTCCAGCAGGATCAGGCCCATGGCCAGTCTTGTCCAGCATCCTCTTCTCTCAGTGGCCACCAGATGCGTCAATGGGAAACCTGCAGGCAGGATTTGAGCACCAGGGCAAGACTCCACTCCGCCCTGGATAGCTATTGTGGCTGGTCGCCAAGAGCCTTCTCCACCTCCATGAGTCTGCCTTATCCACACCCCTTTCCTGGGCCACACCCCTTCCCCTTAGGCCACACCCCCTGGACCACACACCTTCCCCTTAGGTCACAAAACCTCTGGACCACATCCCCTCCTCAGGCCACACCCTCTCTGAAGCACACCTTTCCCTGGCCACACCCTTTCCCCTAGGCCACACCCCTGGACAACACATGTCCACCTAGGCTATTCCCCTCTGGACCACATCATCTCCTCAGGCCACGCCCTCTCTGAAGCATACCTTCCCCTGCCACACCCCTTCTCTTAGGCCACACCCCTCTGGACCACAACCCTTCCCCTGGACCCCAGCCCTTTCTCCCAGGTCACACCCCTTTCCCTGCCCTGCTTCGCACCTTCCTAGAGCACTTTTGCCGGACTGGGATGTTTCCTTGATCCTTAACCATTTGATGCCTCTTGTTTGTGTCGATGGAGCTTAAAAAGGTAAAGGTAAAGGGACCCCTGACCATTAGGTCCAGTCTTGACTGACTCTGGGGTTGTGGCGCTCATCTCACTTTACTGGCTGAGGGAGCCGGCGTACAGCTTCTGGGTCATGTGGCCAGCAGGACTAAGCCGCTTCTGGCGAACCAGAGCAGCGCACGGAAATGCTGTTTACCTTCCCGCCGGAGCAGTACCTATTTATCTACTTGCACATTGACATGCTTTCGAACTGCTAGGTTGGCAGGAGCGGGGACCGAGCAACGGGAGCTCACCCCGTCGCGGGGATTCAAACCGCCGACCTTCTGATCGGCGAGTCCTAGCCTCTGTGGTTTAACCCACAGGGCCACCCATGTCGATGGAGCTTACAATCAGTCAATATCATTTTTGTTGTTCTAGCCAGAGGCCGTGACAAACCCTCAGCAAGAGGAACAATAGTCTGTCCGTCTGTCTGTCTGTCTGTCCGCCCATCCCTGTGCAGAAACTGGCCTTCTGAACAGAAGTAAAATTCACATTCGTCGCTCCACCCACATTTATCTAGTTATTTATTTCATAATATTTATATGCACTTGACTCTTTTTTAAAAAACAAAAACCCGAAAACCTCAAAGCCGTCTCCAAAAAGATAAAACAATTACCATATTTTTTGCTCTACAATACTCACTTTTTCCCTCCCCAAAAGTAAGGGGAAATGTGTGTGCGTCTTATGGAGCGAATGCAGGCTGCGCAGCTATCCCAGAAGCCAGAACAGCAAGAGGGATTGCTGTTTTCGCTGCGCAGTGATCCCTCTTACTGTTCTGGCTTCTGAGATTCAGAATTTTTTTTTCTTGTTTTCCTCCTCCAAAAACTAGGTGCGTCTTGTGGTCCAGTGCGTCTTATAGAGCAAAAAATACGGTACATGTAAGAACAATCCTCAGGCCTGCTTTAAAACATGCAAAGGTTAAAATACGGAAGGCGGTTAAAATCAGATCAACTTTCTAAGCATCTGGGGTCGGCTTGTCCAAACAGAAATGTTTTTCAGCAGCCCGGGGGAATATTCTGCAAAAAAATGATGACGTTGCATTTGGCGTTGCAAACTGTTGATGAAAATGCAGATGGGAAAAAGCGAGGGGAGCGCTTCATGCTGTAAAACAGAAAACCTCCCCATGTATTCGCACAAACTGCCCTGCTTCTCTCTGCCTATGTAGGTCAGCTGTTCTCTTCTGTGGGGCGGAATTTGCTTCCGAAAAATGAACGCCCTTCGTTGTAACACACTGTATTAGTTTATTTGACGAGGTCGTTTTCCAGGATATCGAAAGCTCGCGATTTGGGATTTGGATGTCTTCCGTCAGCTCACTGCCCACCCCGCTGTGTCGGCTGCTAGCAGAAAAAACAAACCCATCGCTTCTTATCTCTCTTAAACGGTGTGCATGTTAGGATTTGCTGCGAGGAGAGAGACCCCACTGCATAAGAGCTGCCCAAGAAGTAATTAAGCTTAAGTTCTGCAGCAGCTGCGTAAATGCAGAAATTCCCCCCTGCACACAAACAGCTGCCTCCTTTCCTCTGCTTTCTCCCCTCACATAGATTTCTAGGCTGTAAGCTCCTTGGGGCAGAGAGCTTTCCCACTGGGCCTTATAAAAGCACCAGGCGTAGCCTGAGTCCCACGCAGTGCCAGGTTTACGTATAAGCTAGACAAGCTATAGCTTAGGGCCCCACTCTCTTGGGGGCCCCCAAAAAATTTAAAGGAAAAAAAACCTGGATGTACATTTCCAAAATATAAGATAAAAAACAAATAAAATAAAACCTACATACAGCAACAATGTTTTGTGTTGTGTAGGCTCCTATTATGTAATTCATGGGCCCCACCTGCTAACCTGCTCCCTAAAATATCCCTGGTTTGCTCCTTTCCACATATAGTGTGCCTGCATCTGCATGGACTGGTCGTGTGGCAACATGTGCAAATGGCTTGAGATACCTATTAGGTCCATAAATTACCATATAGCATATCACACAAAAAACAGTGACAGTTTGTTGTTGACAAAGGACAGCTTGCCATATAAAGGGCCCCATTACCTTCAGGAGCTTAGGGCAGGCATAGGCAACCTCGGCCCTCCAGATGTTTTGGGACTACAACTCCCATCATCCCTAGCTAACAGGACCAGTGGTCAGGGATGATGGGAGCTGTAGTCCCAAAACATCTGGAGGGCCGAGGTTGCCTATGCCTGGCTTAGGGCCTCATCAACCCTAAATCCGGCCCCGGTCCCATGTTTGAATTTAGGGGAGTGATGCCTGGGAGAAGGGAGATTTGGGATGTGGTGGAGATTCTGTGGGAATCTCCCCTGCCAAGGCTTGCCAGACGCCATTTTCATAGAATCACAGAATTGTAGAGGGAACCCTGAGGATCATCTAGTCCAACCCCCTTATTGCAGGAAGTTGCGGCATCTTTGATGCTGGGCAAACCCCTTGGAAACAACAACAACAACAACAATAATAATAATAATTTATTATTTGTGCCCCGCCCATCCGGCTGGGTCTCGCCGGCAACTCTGGGCAGTTTCCAAGAAAGATTCAAAATACATTAAAATGTCAGACATTAAAAACTTCCCTGAACAGGGCTGCCTTCAGATATCTTCTAAATGTCAGGTACTCCTTCGGGTAGTGATAAAGCGGGATATCAAATCCAAATCCAAACTCATGTAGTTGTTTATCTCTGACATCTAGTGGGAGGGCGTTCCACAGGGCAGGTGCCACCACCGAGAAGGCCCTCTGCCTGGTTCCCTGTAGCTTTACTTCTCGCAGTGAGGGAACCGCCAGAAGGCCCTCGGTGCTGGACCTCAGTGTCCGAGCTGAACGATGTGGGTGGAGACGCTCCTTCAGGTATACTGGGCCGATGCCATTTAGGGCTTTCAAGGTCAGCAATTGTGCTTGGAAACAGACTGGGAGCCAATGCAGATCTCTCAGGACCAGTGTTATGTGGTCTTGGCGGCCGCAACAGTCTAGCTGCCGCATTCTGGATTAGTTGTAGTTTCCGGGTCACCTTCAAAGGTAGCCCCACGTTGAGCGCATTGCAGTATTCCAAGCGGGAGATAACCAGAGCATGCATCACTCTGGCAAGACAGTCTGCGGGCAGCGAGGGTCTCATCCTGCATACCAGATGGAGCTGGTAGACAGCTGCCCTGGACACAGAATTGACCTGCGCCTCCATGGAGAACTGTGAGTCCAAAATGACTCCCAGGCTGCGCACCTGGTCCTTCAGGGGCACAGTTACCCCATTCAGGACCAGGGAGTCCTCCACACCTACCCACCTCCTGTCACCCAAAAACAGTATTTCTGTCTTGTCAGGATTCAACCTCAATCTGTTAGCCGCCATCCATCCTCCAACTGCCTCCAGTAAGTTTGGCCTCATTGAAGGGCAGTATTTCAATATGAGTAGGAAAATGAGAGTACCGCAAAACCTTTAAAAAAAAAAAAGCACTGAATTTATATACCACCCTATACCCACAGGGCCCAGGGCAGTTCACAACATAAAATCACAATATAAAAACACAAAATGCATAATAAAAACAAGAACGGCCTAATAAGTCCCTCCCTCCCCAAAATCTTCTATATAGAATAGACACATTAGATACCATCAAAGCATTTCTGGCACTGTCTCTTATTAGACATTTTAAAATCTCTGTGATATCTGCATGTGTGTACGGTCGCTGTTTTTAATGCATTTTTGCTATTTTACTGGTTTATTACGTTGATTTTATCCTTTAAGCTGCCTTGTTGTTTTGTATGAAAGGCACTCCATAATAGTATATTTAATAAATAAATTGGTGCTTTGATAATACAATCATTATTTTATTATTACCAAGACAATATATTCAGCAATATATTTAGTTCCAGCAGTATTTCACTCTTAGTTCCGAAAGGTACACCCCAGAATTCTTTTTTTTTAAAAAAATATCTTTATTATACATCATTTTACAGTGGTGCCTCGCAAGACGAAATTAATCCATTCCGCGAGTCTCTTCGTCTTGCGGTTTTTTCATCTTGCGAAGCACGGCTATTGCGGCTTAGCGGCTTTAAGAAAAAGGAAACAAACTCGCAAGAACTCGCAAGACGTTTCGTCTTGCGAAGCAAGCCCATAGGGAAATTCGTCTTGCGGAACGACTCAAAAAATGGAAAACTCTTTCGTCTTGCGCGTTTTTCGTCTTGCGAGGCATTCGTCTTGCGAGGTACCACTGTACATAGAACTTAAGAAATACAATACATTACAATACATTATATACATACCCAACATACCTACATATCCTACGTGTACACCACAAATATTAGACTTCCAACTCTTCTCTTTATACTTTATTGCCAATCTTAACTCTGTACGTATTTCCTTTTAGTTATTCTACTTTTCCTTACATTTAACTAATCAGATTTTACTACGCCTTCCCTCAATTTTCAAGATTTAATCCATATCTGTCAGGAAACTTACATTATCCGTATGATTTTTAAGATCTTCTTTGAAAGTTAACCATTCTTTATTAAATTTTTGAATAGTATTTCCTCTTATTCTCCCTGTTAGTTTTGCAAGTATTCAACTGAATGACCGAACACTCTGGAATTCTTTGCTGCAGCGAGTTATACAGCTCTCCCCCCCTTTTTTTGCAAATAATTTAAATTCCTTCTTTATTTCAGTTGCAGTGTCCAGAAAACTACTAATTGCAAAACTCTCTCCCTCTCTTTCTTTTCCCAACTGCTTTTAAAATAGACATCTGTTGCATGCCAGGTCACTCTTGGACCACAACATCGTCAGTAAGAGGATGTGTAATAATATTGCGGTGTATTTATAGAGAACTCCTCATCTCCAAGGATCGCGGAGGCCGAGTGTGTGCCAGTCACGCTGGCAAGGGAGGACTCTGGGCAACGTTGGCGCGATGCCACCCAGGAAGTGAGAGACAGAGGGTCCTGAAGAATAGGACAGGTGTCAGCGTACGCGGGTGGCGCTGTGGGTTAAACCACAGAGCCTAGAGCTTGCCGATCAGAAGGTCGGCGGTTCGAATCCCCGCGACGGAGTGAGCTCCCGTTGCCCGGTCCCTGCTCCTGCCAACCTAGCAGTTCGAAAGCATGTCAGAGTGCAAGTAGATAAATAGGCAGGAAGGTAAATAGCGTTTCCGTGCGCTGCTCTGGTTCGCCAGACGCGGCTTTGTCATGCTGGCCACATGACCCGGAAGCTGTATGCCAGCTCCCTCGGCCAGTAAAGCGAGATGAGCGCCGCAACCCCATAGTCGGTCACGACTGGACCTAATGGTTTAACCCACAGCGCCACCCGCGTCCCATAGATGGTACTTAACACCTACCAAAATAGCTAAACCGTGTAAGACAGAAACAAATCTGTGCTGGAGGTGTGGTAAAACAGAGGGGACACTTATACGTGTTTGGTGGAGCTGTGAAAAAATCAAAAGCTTCTGGAACATAGTGTATGACGAGCTTTAAAAAATGTTTAAGTATAACCTTATGAAAAATACAGAAGCTTTTCTACTCGGGATAACGGACACAGACATAGCAAGAGAAGATCAGAAAATATTCCTCTATGCCACAGGAGCGGCAAGGATCCTAATTGCTAAAAACTGGGGAAAAGAAACTGTGCCAACAAAAAAGGAATGGCAAGACAAACTGTTAGAGAATATTGAACTGGCTAGATTAACAGAGGCAATTAGAGATCACACAAGACAAGAGTTTCAAAAAGCATGGGGAGAATGCAGAGAATACTTCACAAAACAGTGCCCTAAAATACATACCTGGACTTGTTTGGATTAATGTCTGCAGGAGACTTTGTGGATATTTAAGTTAGAATTGGAAAAATCTTAATAATTACTCATAAAGGAAACAGCTTATAAGAAGTAAATAGGGAGCCCAGATACAGGATAAAGGAAGTCTTTTATTTGGTTGTTTGTATTGTTGTATGCTATGCTCATTGTATGTTATGTTCACGTTTAATGAGGGTGGATTTCTGTATTGGGGGTGGGGGGTGTATGTTATGTTGTAAATAAAATTTCCAATAAAAATTTATATATATAAAAAAGAGAGAGTTGTGAGTCAGAGCCTCACGTCGGGAAAAAGATTCCTGCAATGTGCAGGGTTGGGCTAGATGACCCTTGCTGTCCCTTCCAGGGTGAATTTGATTTAAATCAAATCAATTTAAATCACTACTTGGTAAGACTTGACTTAAATCATATATTTTTAACAGAAAGGCTCGTTCTTGCTGGTATAATCTTAATATTTACAACTATTTTTTGTGAATAATAAATTATCCGAGTAGTTTTTACAGTTATATCAGAAATTACTGATTTGGTTATATATATATATATATATATATATATATATGCTTTCGTAGATTTTCACGGGTACAGGAATGTAGGTTTTGGTGTCTTCGGGTGTCTTCCCGTGTAAGAGTTGGGGTGTCTAGGCGACGTTTCGACGAGGTCTCACTCGTCATCTTCAGGCTGGTGCTTTCGGCTTCTTGTTACTAGAACAGAGCAGGATCTCAGTGTTTGAGTTCCTATAAATACTGTTGAGGGGGTGTGGTATATAGCCTCCAACGTTCTGGGCAGATAGGAAGTTCCTAGGTTAATGTGCCTTTTCTTCTTTTGTTCATTAATTACTTGAGGGATATCTTGAGTGATTACTTGAGTGATATTCTGAGTACCACTTAGGAGGGTCATTAGGTGTGGATTAGTTGCTAAAGCTTTTGTGTCTTGACCTCTTGACCTTGTGAAGAGTTTTTCTGAGAAGATGGCTGTACTGCACTTAGTTGTGCTCTGGCTTGGCTTCGTGTATAGGGGCGAGCTGTGGTTTTGTGCCCTGTGCCAGCCAGATCTGTGTAGGGATTGCAGGGGGGTGCAGCATCCGGAGGTGCCACTATGGTTTGGCTACTGGATGGTGTCTGTAATTTATCTGTGGAGAGGGTCTGGGTTTGGGTCTGGTGTGGTTGATTGGAGATGGCGTTCTGTGTGCCTCTGGTTCTGGTGTCGGTTTTTGTGGGGAGGGCTAATTTCCAGATGTCTGGCAGGCGGGACGTGTCGTCACGCTTGTTCATGTTGTGAGGGTGTTTCTCTATCTCGATGGCTTCCATGATTATTCTCTTGTGGTGATGTTCCATGTTAAAGAGCAATTTGGAATCTGCAAAATTAATTTCGTGTCCTGTTTCTTTCATGTGTTGGTAAAGAGAGGAAGTTTTTTCTTCTTTTTTGACGGCATTCTTGTGTTCTGCGATACGTGCATTTATTCGTCTGTTTGTTTGTCCAATGTACGTGGCTGGGCAGACTTTGCAGGGTATTTCATAGACCCCTTGGTTTTCTAACTGGATTTTATCTTTTGGGTTTCTGAGGATATTGGCTATTTTTTGGTTGGTGCAAAAGGCTGTTTTGATATTGTGTTTATGGAGGATTTTGCTAATTTTATCTGTAGTGCCCTTGATATAAGGAAGGAGGGCCATGCCATTGTTTTCTTCTGTGTCTTGGTTTTTGGGGGGTGTTTCTTTTTGGATTAGCTTCGTAACCCTGTTTTGCTGGTATCCGTTGGCGATTAACACATTTGAGAGATTCTGTAACTCAGTTGTCAAGTGGTCTTTGTCAGCCAGGCGTTTGGTTCTGGAGATGAGAGTCTTGGCTACGGAGTTTATTTGTGCAGGGTGGTGGTGTGATTGTGCATGTAAGTAGCGGTTGGTGTGTGTTTTTTTCCGGTAGATAGTGTGTCCTAGGGAGCCATCAGGTTTTTTGTAGATTAGGACGTCAAGGAAGGGAAGTTGGTTGTTGGCTTCTATTTCCATAGTGAATTGTATTTTGGGGTGTAGGCTGTTGAGATGTGTGAGGAAGCTATCTAGTTTTTCCTTCCCGTGTGGCCAAATTACAAAGGTGTCGTCAACATATCTGAGCCAAAGTTTGGGTTTGTGTTCTGACTTGTCTAAAGCATTGGTTTCAAAGTGTTCCATGTACAGATTTGCGATGACCGGTGAGAGGGGTGATCCCATAGGTGCTCCTTCTATCTGTTTGTATCTTTGTCCATTGTGGATGAAGTACGTGTTGGTTAGGCAGTGGTTGGTCAGGTCCAGGATGTATTCGGGGAGATTGTATTTGTTTTGAATGGCTGTCAAGGCTTCATTAATGGGCACTTGTGTGAAGAGAGATACAACATCGAAGCTCACAAGTAGGTCATCGGGATGTAGGTTTTGCTTCTTTATTGTTTCTATGAACTGGAAGGAGTTTGTAACGTGTGAAGCGATAGATTCTGCATAGGGCTGAAGTTGCTTAGCGAGAAATTTAGCGAGATTTTGTAGAGGTGAGCCTATGGAGCTGACTATTGGTCTGAGTGGTGTTCCTTCTTTGTGTATCTTGGGGAGACCGTAGAGTTTGGGGCATCTGGATGATTTTTCTGCATATATATATGCAGGTTTTGGTGTTTTCGGGTATCTTCCCGTGTAAGAGTTGGGGTGTCTAGGCGACGTTTCGACGAGGTCTCACTCGTCATCTTCAGGCTGGTGCTTTCGGCTTCTTGTTACTGGAACAGAGCAGGATCTCAGTGTTTGAGTTCCTATAAATACTGTTGAGGGGGTGTGGTGTATAGCCTCCAACGTTCTGGGCAGAGAGGAAGTTCCCAGGTTATTGTGCCTTTTCTTCTTTTGTTCATTAATTACTTGAGGGATATCTTGAGTGATTTCTTGAGTGATATTCTGAGTACCACTTAGGAGGGTCATTAGGTGTGGATTAGTTGCTAAAGCTTTCGTGTCTTGACCTCTTGAGCTTGTGAAGAGTTTTTCTGAGTTTTTCTGAGAAGAGTTTTTCTGAGAAGATGGCTGTACTGCACTTAGTTGTACTCTGGCTTGGCTTCGTGTATAGGGGCGAGCTGTGGTTTTGTGCCCTGTGCCAGCCAGATCTGTGTAGGGATTGCAGGGGGGTGCAGCATCCGGAGGTGCCAATATGGTTTGGCTACTGGATGGTATCTGTAATTTATCTGTGGAGAGGGTCTGGGTTTGGGTCTGGTGTGGTTGATTGGAGATGGCGTTCTGTGTGCCTCTGGTTCTGGTGTCGGTTTTTGTGGGGAGGGCTAATTTCCAGATGTCTGGCAGGCGGGACGTGTCGTCACGCTTGTTCATGTTGTGAGGGCACAAAACCACAGCTCGCCCCTATACACGAAGCCAAGCCAGAGCACAACTAAGTGCAGTACAGCCATCTTCTCAGAAAAACTCTTCTCAGAAAAACTCAGAAAAACTCTTCACAAGCTCAAGAGGTCAAGACACGAAAGCTTTAGCAACTAATCCACACCTAATGACCCTCCTAAGTGGTACTCAGAATATCACTCAAGAAATCACTCAAGATATCCCTCAAGTAATTAATGAACAAAAGAAGAAAAGGCACAATAACCTGGGAACTTCCTCTCTGCCCAGAACGTTGGAGGCTATACACCACACCCCCTCAACAGTATTTATAGGAACTCAAACACTGAGATCCTGCTCTGTTCTAGTAACAAGAAGCCGAAAGCACCAGCCTGAAGATGACGAGTGAGACCTCGTCGAAACGTCGCCTAGACACCCCAACTCTTACACGGGAAGATACCCGAAAACACCAAAACCTGCATTCCTGTACCCGTGAAAATCTACGAAAGCAAATATATATATATATATATATATATATATATATATATATATATATATATATATATATATATATATTTGCTTTCGTAGATTTTCACGGGTACAGGAATGCAGGTTTTGGTGTCTTCGGGTGTCTTCCCGTGTAAGAGTTGGGGTGTCTAGGCGACGTTTCGACGAGGTCTCACTCGTCATCTTCAGGCTGGTGCTTTCGGCTTATATCAACAACCTCAGATATGCAGATGACACCACCTTGATGGCAGAAAGCGAGGAGGAATTAAAGAACCTTTTAATGAGGGTGAAAAAGGAGAGCGCAAAATATGGTCTGAAGCTCAACATCAAAAAAACAAAGATCATGGCCACTGGTCCCATCACCTCCTGGCAAATAGAAGGGGAAGAAATGGAGGCAGTGAGAGATTTTACTTTCTTGGGCTCCATGATCACTGCAGATGGTGACAGCAGTCACGAAATTCAAAGACGCCTGCTTCTTGGGAGAAAAGCAATGACAAACCTAGACAGCATCTTAAAAAGCAGAGACATCACCTTGCCAACAAAGGTCCATATGGTTTTCCCAGTAGTGATGTATGGAAGTGAGAGCTGGACCATAAAGAAGGCTGATCGCCGAAGAATGGATGCTTTTGAATTATGCTGCTGGAGGAGATTCTTGAGAGTCCCATGGACTGCAAGAAGATCCAACCTCTCCATTGTGAAGGAAATCAGCCCTGAGTGCTCACTGGAAGGACAGATCCTGAAGCTGAGGCTCCAAGACTTTGGCCACCTCATGAGAAGAGAAGGCTCCCTGGAAAAGACCCTGATGTTGGGAAAGATTGAGGGCAGAAGGAGAAGGGGACGACAGAGGACGAGATGGTTGGACAGTGTTCTTGAAGAGACCAGCATGAGTTTGACCAAACTGCGAGAGGCAGTGGAAGACAGGAGTGCCTGGCGTGCTCTGGTCCAGGGGGTCACAAAGAGTCGGATACAACAGTATAATGCCCCAACGAGTCTAGCATACTGCTCCCACAGTGGCTGAACACTCGCCTGTGGGAAACCCGCCAGCAGGATTTGAACGCAAGACCAAGTCTCCCCTTCTGAGGTTTCCAGCAACGGGGGTTCAAAAGCGTTGCTGCCGTCAACTGTGGAAGGCAGAGCATCGCCATTGTGGCTAGGAGCCACCGATAGCCTTCCTTCTCCCCAGTGAATTTGTCTAATCCATGTGCCCTCCTGCAACAGGCATTCCAGCCCGCCAGCGACAAGAGGCCCCTGAGCTAAAAATAGGAAGTCCCTCTTGCAGAGGGCTTGGCAGTCGCATGAACATGCATGCGCGTTCGTTCACACATGTGCCAAGGCCTCTCCCCAAAGCAGCAAATGAAAATAATCGAAATTTATTTATTTCCCCCCCCAAAAAATTATTAGTTTTCACAATATTGTAAACAAACAAACAAACACACAAGACAAACAAACACAAATCATAGCCTTATTGAAAATTACACTTATTCACTTTGTTAAGTGACCTCCTCGCTTCCCCTTGGTTGAATTTCATTGCATGTCCTTTTAACAGTTTTCCAAATCCCAATTCTTATGAAATTTAACTTAAACATTAATATCCGTAAATCTTCACCTTATGGAATTAAACATATTAATTCATCACTTGACATAAATAAATTCCCAAGACAATTAAGTATCTGCAAGTTGTTTTCAGTTAATTTAACTTAACAAATTTAACTAGATAATCATTAAATTTATTCCACTCTTCCTGATACTCCTCCTTCTGATCGCAGACTCTTCCGGTTAGGTCGGCTAGCTCCGAAAAATCCATCATCTTCATCTGCCATTCTTCTATCGTTGGTAATTCTTGGTGCTTTCCACTTTTTAGCTAACAAAATACGAGCAGCAGTTGTGGCATACAGAAATAATTTAACATCTTTCTAATAATCGAAATTTAAACTGCCAATGCCATAATGCCATTGGGCGAGTCTGCGCTGCGAAGGCATTTGGAATATTGTGTGTGGTTCGGGTTGCCTCACCTTGGAATAGATATCGCAGACTTGGAATGGGGCAGCCGAAAGGGTCAAGGAGACAGAGCGACTCCCCTAGGAGCAAAGGCTGAAAAAAACTGACAAAAGAAAGGACAGATAAGAGGAAATACTTCTTCATGTAGCGCATCTGTGGAACTCATTGCCACAAGAAGCAGTGATGGCCATTGATTTGGATGGATATAAAAGCATCACCTGGAAAGCCATGGGTTAGAATCGTAGAATTGTAGTTCTCGCATTTCAAACCAGGCATAGGCAAACTCGGCCCTCCAGATGTTTTGGGACTACAACTCCCATCATGCCTAGCTAACAGGACCAGTGGTCAGGGATGATGGGAGTTGTAGTCCCAAAACATCTGGAGGGCCGGACCAGGAGGAGGAGGAGCACCAGGAAGAATGGAAGAATTTCAAAGGCTATTTACTCAAATATGCTAAGATAAATTAAATAGAATCACTTGCAAAATAATAGATAGGCTAAGGATTTAAATATGTGAAGTTATAGAATAACATGTTTAAAGTTAAGATGAAAAGAGACAAAGATGTTAAGAGGATTAAGTAAATTTTATGAGATTTTATTTTGGAAAACCGTTACAATGATATATAATGAAATTCAGTCAAGGGAATTTGAGGAAATCATTTAACAATGTTACTAAGATTGGATCAAGTTCAGTTATGATTTTTGTTTGTTTGTTTGTTTAAAATTTTGGAAAATCAATAAAATTTTTGAGAAGAAGAAAAACATCTGGAGGGCCGAGTTTGCCTAGGCCTCTTTCAAACCTTCCTTCCTCCTCTTTCTGTGGTTCATTAAATTTATTCTTATCATTTCCTGCACATTGAGTGAGAACTGTTGTTAAACTATTGAAACGTATATAAATGGAAACTATAAATAAAATTATTTTTATTTATTTTTTAAAGAATCCTAGGATTTTAGATGTGGAAGGGACCCTAGGGGTCATCTAGCCCAACCCCCCCCCCTGCAGTGCAGGAATCTCTTGCCCAACATAGGGCTCGAACCCACGGCGCTGAGATGAAGAGTCTTATGCTTTACCCACTGAGCTACCTTGCTTGCCCTGCTCTTAGGATGGGCAGTGTTAAGTTGTGGGCGAACATATCAGACGACACAGCGATTCTTCAAACAGCTCTTGTTTATTCACAGGCCAGGACAGAACTGAACTGAAGGGTTCAGCCAGCCTGCTTATATAGAGCTCCACTACAACGCAACAGTAACAACTTTCTAAAACTATCCAATCACTGAACGTCACTTTCGATCCTTCATTTGCATAGCTATCTACAGTATCCCCCTGCTGGCCCAGGATGAGAACTTCAGTACATAACAGGCAGGGACGGTGGCGCTGGCAGGTGCTGATTTGTCTCCCCCTCTTTCCCCCTTCTCCGACAGAACTGTACAGCTACACGGAGGAGCCAGAGTTTGCCGCTAACAGGAGGTGCTTTGAGGAGGATTTCCAAACACAAGGTATCTTTGAATTTTATTATTACGGTCCCAGACCAGTTCCGGCTCACTTACAATATCGGGGAAATCGTAAAACACAACAGGAAATACATTGAATTGCAGTTGGGTATAACAGACAATTCAGATATAGCGGCAGTTAAAAATCTTGATCACTAAAATATAACCTAAAATTGTCATTTAAAACCTTAATCATTTTGGTAGCACAGCTTGTTCCCTAAGTTTTACGGCAGTCGCACAGAATTTGGCCACCCTTAGTGTGATCTCTACATCCTTGTCCTCTACCAGGAGTTTTAGACATTGAAGTTCAGACCCCTTTGGAATGTTTTCTCATTTCTCCTGAAAGTTAATAGCGATGGAGACAGGCGCACCTTGCCAGGGAAGGCATGCCACGAGCAGGGAGCCACCGCTGAAAAGGCCCTGCCATGGTTCAGTGCCAACCAGGGAACTCCCGGTGGAGTTAGCTGAACTCCTGGAAAGGGGCTAGGGAAAAGGGGGGGGGCATTTGGCAGTGATGTTCAGACTTTGTTTTTTTGGGTCCTTCTTTTCCGACAGTGAAGGACAAGCAGTGGTCGGAGCTGGATGTGGCTCAGCAAAAGGCCTATGTGATGCGGCTGCTGGATGGGCTGGAAGTAGTCAACAGAGAGAAGAGGCTGAAAGTCGCCCGGGCGATCCTCTACTTGGCACAAGGTAACCAAGTCGTCTTGGTCTCGGTGGAAACAGCAGCCCTAATGCACCGTGCTTTTGGGGCAGAACATTTTCTCTTTAAGAGAAAGAAAATGAAATGTATTATTGAACACAAGCCAAAATCACAGGTACCAGCTGTACTCAGCTTCCCGGAAGGAATAACCCAAACATCAGAAACCTTCTGCCTGCTTCTTTCACATAGGAAGAAACCTTCCAGAAGCCTCTTGAGCGAAGTAGAATAGGGAAGATCTCTGCACACCAGATCAATACTTTCTGTACTTAGAAAGGCAAATTGACAGCATCGTCTCATGTCTCATGCCCCCCTCCCTTACTGGCTTTTTCCCTCCCCTCCTCTCTTCTTCCCAGGGGTCTTTGGGGAGTGCGACACAGAGGCAGACGTCCTCCGCTGGTCCCGGCACAACAACTTCCTCCTGTACCAAATGGGGACCTTCACTGCCTTCCTGGAGTTGCTGAACATGGAGATGGCGTAAGATATTCTTCTGAAAACAGGATCTGAAGCTGGCATTTTAGTGCGGGCTCCTTTTGACTCTGTTCCTGGAAATTGCTATTTCAATTTTTAATAAATAAATAAATCAGGTGTGCATTGGGGAGGGGGAGTTCTGCTTCACAAAAACTCACAGACTGACCTGTGGAACTCATTGCTGCAGGCTATGGTGTGGCGAGAGCAACCTGTGCAAGGACTGGGTAGGTGAAGCAATGGTGGACAACGCATCGGGGACCACCCTGGTTGCCGGACGAGGGGTTTGAGGGATGGAAATATGTTTCAGTGGCAGCAGAACTGTCAAAGATCTACAACTAATCCAGAATGTGGCAGCCAGACGGGTGACTGGGACTGGCTGCCGAGACCATATAACACTGGTCCTGAAAGACCTACATTGGCTCCCAGTACGTTTCCATGGTGTTGACCTTTAAAAAGCCCTAAACGGCCTCGGTCCAGTATATCTGAAGGAGCATCTTCATCCTCATCCTTCTGCCCGGACACTGAGGTCCAGCTCCGAGGGCCTCCTGGCGGCTCCCTCACTGCGAGAAGCCAGGTTACAGGGAACCAGGCAGAGGGCCTTCTTGGTGGTGGCGCCCGCCCTGTGGAACGCCCTCCCACCAGATGTCAAAGAGAAGAACAACTATCAGAGTGGCTGGGGAAACCCAGCCAGATGGGTGGGGTATAAATAATAAATTATTATTATTATTATTATTATTATTATTATTATTATTATTATTATTATTATTATTATTATTATTATTATTATTTTCCCCCAACACACACTCATGCACTCATGAGCAGCCAGATTCTGTAGTCTAGTTGGTGCCATTGAGGAGGAAGAGCTTGACAAATTATGGAGTGGCTGCTCTCTCGCATAGCTAGGGCATTACATATAAAAGCCCTACTATAGGCTAAAGTAAGGACGCGGGTGGCGCTGTGGGTTAAACCACAGAGCCTAGGGCTTGCCGATCAGAAGGTTGGCAGTTCGAATCCCCGCGACGGGGTGAGCTCCCGTTGCTCGGTCCCTGCTCCTGCCAACCTAGCAGTTCAAAAGCACATCAAAGTGCAAGTAGATAAATAGGTACCACTCCAGCGGGAAGGTAAATGGCGTTTCTGTGCGCTGCTCTGGTTCACCACAAGTGGCTTAGTCATGCTGGCCACATGACCCAGAAGCTGTACGCCGGCTCCCTCGGCAACCCCAGAGTCATCCACGACTGGACCTAATGGTCAGGGGTCCCTTTACCTTTATTGGCTAAAGTGGGACAACTGCCCCAGGTGGCAGGGGCCAGGAGGTGAGGAACGGTGCTGAGCAAATTTTTGGCTGCCACACCTAGCATCAGACCTGGTGTGTCCACACAGGGGCAGGTTAAAAGACTTTGGGGCTTGGATCCATCATGCCAGCTCAGTTTTGCATGTCACTTGTGCTTTCCCCACTATTTATATTTCGCATGAATATTTATATCCTGCTTTTCCATAAACAAACGACCCCCCTCCAAAAAAACCCAGATTTTAGTAAAAAATAACAGCAACAAAGCAAATGCAATTCTGAAACAGCAATAGCTTTATGTGAAATGATGAATCGCTTCCCGCACGGCGAAAAGTCCGGAAGTGATTTACGAGACGGATTGAATGCAGTTTAGAAAATAACTTACACATATTTAAAATGTAAAGTAAAAATGTCCAGTCCCCAGTGTTGCCCAAATGCCCAAGGAAACAAAAAAAATATCTTTGCCAGTGTGGGAACGATAAGGAAATTGGTTCATGTGGGGCAAGGTGGTCCTAAAGTGAAATGGCTTTTGGTGCTTGCGGTCAGTGATGGGGGCAGTGGTGGCGCAATGGTTAGAGCGCTGGACTACAACCTGAGAGACCAGAGTTTGAATCCTCCCTCAGCCCGGGGTGAGCTTGGGCCTGCCCCAGTCTCTCAGCCTTAGCTACCTCACAGGATTGTTATGAGGAGAAAACGGGGAGTTGTTTGCCACCCTTAATTCCTTGGAGGACAGCTGGGATAGAAACTGAAGAAATAATAAATAATTTCCCTGGCTGTCATTCTGAGGGCCACCACTAAAAAGGCGCTCTCTCTCTCTCTTTTTTAAAATGATATTTATTAAGGTTTCAAAGAAAAGAATTACATGAATTAAAAAAAGAAGAAAAAGAAAAACAAAAGTAAAAATAAAAGAAAAAATACAAATACAAAAAAAAGATAAAAATCACTTTAAAAAAATACACCAGTCTTTCCATACCTTACATTCATTTCCTTGTTTCCCTGACCTCCTCACGCCTCCCTTTTTTGTATTCCAATTCAGTTAGTTAATTCAGCAATTTCTTTCCCTCTTAGTCCTTTAACATAATATATTATAACTTTGGATTCTCACCTGTTAACAATCCATTTTTACATACACCTTTATAACATTGCTGCTTAAACCACTTAACTTCATTCTGACATCATTCTAACATTCATTAATTTTGCAATATTTCTGTAAATAGTCTTTAAATTTCTTCCAGTCTTCTTCCACCGACTCTTCTCCCTGGTCTCGGATTCTGCCAGTCATTTCCGCCAATTCCATGTAGTCCATCACCTTCATCTGCCATTCTTCCAGAATGGGTAGATCTTGTGTCTTCCAATACTTTGCAATAAGTATTCTTGCTGCTGTTGTGGCATAAAAAGGCTCTCTCTCTCTCTCTCATACGCTGACTCACTTCGCCTCTGATGGTTTGCATAGAGAAGGGTCTCAGAAGCGGTTCGCGGCATGCAGGCAAATTTGGGTGGCGGCGAGGTGGTGATTAAAATTTGGCCGTGCTGGCTCACTCTGGTCGTCAGAAATAATAATTTTAAAATAATTTTAAAAGCTGCCACGTTCCGGGATTGTCGTACTTCCCCTCCATCTGCTAGCAGGAGACGGATGCTTTTCCCAAGTCCGGCAATTGCAAGCCATCTGCCAGGGTACAATTAATTGCCAGTGATTCCGCCCCCCATCCCCAATCTAAAGTCTCCAGAAGGAACAATTTGGTGGTATTTTACTCAATCTTTTCTGTGTATTCCAGCAACAGCCAAGCATCTGGGAGCGCCTTGAGGAAGCCAGCCATCTCTCTGGCTGATAGCACTGAGCTCAGGTGAGTAACTGATGTTGCCCTGGGACCCAGTAAAATTCAAAACAATTAATTGCACATTTCTTCAAATTCCAATCAGATGAGCTTGATTCAGCCATCTGCACCTCCACCACTCCTTGCTACCTCCCTGGCCTCCTAGCACCCCCCCCCCAGGTAATCCCACTAGCACCCCCCCAGGTTTGTTGTTGTTGTTTAGTCATTCAGTCGTGTCCGACTCTTCGTGACCCCATGGACCAGAGCACGCCAGGCACTCCTGTCTTCCACTGCCTCCCGCAGTTTGGTCAAACTCATGTTTGTCTCCTCAAGAACACTGTCCCACCATCTCGTCCTCTGTCGTCCCCTTCTCCTTGTGCCCTCCATCTTTCCCAACATCAGGGTCTTTTCCAGGGAGTCTTCTCTTCTCATGAGGTGGCCAAAGTCTTGGAGCCTCAGCTTCAGGATCTGTCCTTCCAGTGAGCACTCAGGGCTGATTTCCTTCAGAATGGAGAGGTTTGATCTTCTTGCAGTCCATGGGACTCTCAAGAGTCTCCTCCAGCACCAGAATTCAAAAGCATCCATTCTTCGGCGATCAGCCTTCTTTATGGTCCAGTTCTCACTTCCATACATCACTACTGGGAAAACCATAATAATAATAATAACAACTTATTATTTATACCCTGCCCATCTGGCTGGGCTTCCCCAGCCACTCTGGGCGGCTTCCAAAAGAATATCAAAATGCTATAATACATCAAACATTAAAAGCTTCCCGAAACAGGGCTGCCTTCAGATGTCTTCTAAAAGTCTGGTAGTTGTTGTTCTCTTTGACATGTGGTGGGAGGGCGTTCCACAGGGCGGGTGCCACTACCGAGAAGGCCCTCTGCCTGGTTCCCTGTAACTTGGCTTCTCGCAGTGAGGGAACTGCCAGAAGGCCCTCGGTGCTGGACCTCAGTGTCCGGGTAGAACGATGGGGGTGGAGACCATAGCTTTTACTATGCGGACCTTTGTTGGCAAGGTGATGTCTCTGCTTTTAAAGATGCTGTCTAGGTTTGTCATTGCTTTTCTCCCAAGAAGCAGGCGTCTTTTAATTTCATGGCTGCTGTCACCATCTGCAGTGATCACGGAGCCGAAGAAAGTAAAATCTCTCACTGCCTCCATTTCTTCCCCTTCTATTTGCCAGGAGGTGATGGGACCAGTGGCCATTCTTCCAATCTTTTCCACCAGGGCTCCTTTTTGGCTTTTGGACTTGAGAAGTTCTTGCTGGGAATATTATTTTCGTTGGGGGGCCTCATTCTCTTGGGGTGGGCAATGGGTTCAGGGTCACCTGTACCCCTGGTGGGCGGGGCTGGTGCCCCAAGTGGGCGGGGCATTTTTCCGCCTCCCTTCCTGTGGTTCGGGACATTGATTTCTCCTCTCTGCTTTCCCGCCAGGGTGTTGTTGAGCGTCATGTACCTAATGGTGGAAGCAATGCGCGTGGAGATGGAAATGGACCCCCCAACGTGGAAGGCCGCCCGTGAGACGTTCAGGACAGAGCTCAGTAGGTTTTTGTCAATTCTCTGATTGGGCACGGGGGGGGGCTTTCTTCTCCTCCCTCTGTGTAGTCTAGACAGCAAGTTAATGCACCTTTTTAAAATAAATTTATTTTTTTTATTTCCCCCCCCCAAAAAAATTAACATAATTTTTATTGAATTTTTCCATTTTAATTCAATACAATACACATATTCGCAACATCTTATTTGCTCCAAGTGAGCTTTGACTTCCTTCTGCCTCTCTTTCTGGCATCCCTATAGCCTATAACATATCTTTCGCATTCCCATAATCACTTCTTTATCTATAATCACCATAGGAAATCACATTCTTATTTATAAATCAGCATCATAATTTCACATTACAAAACATTTCACGTTAATGCTACAAACGTTTTTAAATGAGTACAGTTTTCTTTTGTAGCCTTATTAGACTTTACCGACTGGTGGCGTCTGCGTTGCTCCCGGGAGGGAGAAAGGAAGTCAAATGACACTGAGGTTGATTCAGAGAAAGAGTTTATTCTGCTCTCCGGATAGCATAAGGCACTTGCGTGATCAGTTCATAGCAAGTCCAAAGGAAAAGAAATTTCATGCAGTATATATATCCTCCAGGCACCCCCTCCCCACTTCCCCAGGAATCCAGCCACGTCAGCTTATACACGCAGGTTGACATCACAGATGTTCCTGCTCCAGCACTCTTAACCATAAAAGGGTATTCCTTCCTGTACTCCTGACCATAAAAGGGTATTCCTATTCCTATGCTCTTATCTTGGAGCAAGAGGTCACCAACTCCAAGAACACACTGTGGCGCTGTTCCTGGACTAGGTCTGTGCGTCAGAGTGTGGTAAGATAAGACCCAGTGTGATGGCCTGGGAATCCGATTCAGAGGGTGAACCGGAGGAATCCCAGCCTGCATAGGAGTCCCCGCCTCCAGGGCTGGCTGAACTGGGGCAGGGCCTTGATTCTGAGGCGCCTGCACCTGTGCCGGATCCTCAGGAGCAGGCACCAGGTGAATCCACTCTGGCTCCGGAGGTGGTTGAGGACTCAGTGCCTACAGGTGAGTCTCCCCCTGGGCCCAGTAACCCTTCAGCCTCTCCTGAACTGCAGAGGCTCAGGGCAGAGAGGCGAAGGGAACTGGTTTCTCCCAGGAGGAGTGCTCGCCTTAAGGCCAGGAGAGGCGGGTCTCCTGGGGGCCGGGACCACCCCTGGCCTCAGAGAAGATAAAGGCCAGTCAGCCTCAACGTCGTTGTTGAGTACCTGTTCCTGCCCAGACCCAGACCTGACCCTCCAGTGTTCCTGTCCCCACCCGGCTTCCTGCTTCGGACCTCGCCCCGCTCCTTGTGAACTGTTTCCAGGCTAGTGACCCAGGACCGGACTTTGACTACGCCAACGGTAACCTTCCCCCCGGGACCAGCACACCCAGACATGTCATCCCTACTCCACTGGAACAGCCAAGATCATCCTTTGCCGTGACTGATAAAGGAGAGAGCTTTGTTTATACAGCTGTGTTCTTGTTATGCATTTGCTCACCAGCTCAAGTTAATGCATTTTAGAAATGCTCCCTTGGAGAAAGAAGAAAAGGGGGGTTTGGGGTCCCGTTTCAAACTGACTGCACAGAAACCCATTCCTTCACTTTCAAATAATAAATAAATTTGCTCCAGTCCTTTTGATATTTTTCTTCCTGATTCCTGATTCTCCCTGTTAGCTTCACCAACTCCACAAATTCTACCATTTATATTCTCCAGTCTTCCAATGTAGGGATCTCTTGCTGCTTCCACGTTTGAGCCAAGAGGATTCTCACTGCCGTTGTGGCATACATAAATAAATTTACATTTTTTTATTAATTTCTTCATCAATTAGCCCTAATAAAAATGCCTCTGGTTTTTTTGCTGAAGTTATATTTTAATATTTTTTTTAATTCATTGTAAATGATGTCCCAGAAAGCCTTGACTTTAGCACAGGACCACCACATATGTAGGAAGTTCCCTTCCTTCACCTTACATTTCCAACATAATTTGTCCTGGCACCTATACATTTTGGCCAGCTTACTCTGGGTAATGTACCAATGGTACATCATTTTCATTAAATTCTCTTGGAGAGCCACACATGCTGTAAATTTAATTGTTTTGTTCCACATTTCTTCCCATCTCTCAAAGTCAATATTGTGTCAAAAAAAAATTATTAGTTTTCCAAATTTATAACAAACAAATAAAAAGAAAATTTCAAAAAGAAAACAAGCAAATGTTTATCCTACCTGTAATAATTCCACTTTTGTTCACATTGTTAGGTGACTTCCTCAAGTCCCCCTGGCTGAGTTTCCATATAAATCATTGTAGCAGTTTTCCAAAACTATTTTCACATAAAATTTACTTAGTCAATTAACATCTTTCTTTCTTTTCATTTTTTTTAAAACCATAATATTCTACAACATTGCTTATTTTAATCCTAGGCCAATCTGATGCTCGCAAGTAATTCTGTTTAAATTATCTTAGCATATTTAGCTAAATAGTCTTTGAATTTCCTCCATTCCTCCTGGTACTCCTCCTCCTTCTGGTCGCGGACTCTTCCGGTCAGATCACCTAGCTCCCAAAAGTCCATCATCTTCATCTGCCATTCCTCCACTGTTGGCACTTCTTGTAATTTCAAATTTTTGGCCTTAAATAAATTTATTTATTCGGTTTTTCATATTAAAATTTTACAGTTGTATATACAACATAGAAACAAGATTCCAGATAATCTCCCGGACTTCCCTCCTCCCTTTTGTGGGTCCTATTGATTTTCGTTTTATTTATTTTTTATTTTTATTGTAATTTTTATTGAGTTTTCAATATTTATCATATTCACATTCTGTTACATAATTCTGTAACTTAAAGCATTGCTCAAACTGAGCGTCGGCCTCCTTCCCTCCCTCTTTCTGACTTCCAAACATCTTTGCTAAATTCTTAGCATTTCTATAGCCACTTTTTTACCTTCTATCTTCTTTTTATATTTCACCTCTTTATATGTCAATCGGTTCCTTATTTTCACATTACAAAACATTTCAACTCAAGCCTACAAACGTTTTCGGATGTTTACAATGTTCTTCCACATAAAATACAAATTTGCTCCAGTCCGAGAGGAAATTAAAAAAAGAGAAAGATGTAAATTTGTTTATGTACGCCACAACGACTGCAAGGATACATCTGGCTCAGAAATGGAAATTCCAACATTGGAAGAATGGCAGATCAAGATGGTGGAATACATAGAGTTGGCAAAGTTGATGGGGAAGATCTGGAATCAATGCGGCAAACTGTTTGTGGGTCCTATTGTTAATCATTTCCTCCTGCATCTTTTATAATAATCCAAATATTTTACCTCTCCGTTGTATCCAAAATTCACCATTAAACTACAAGTGTTATTCAAATCCTATTAACAATTTTAACTGTTCGTAATGGTTTTTGAGATAAGTTATCAATTCCCCCCATTCCTTATTAAAATTTTGGTCTTCCTGATTTCTGATTCTTCCAGACATTTTAGCCATTTCAGCATAATCCATCAACTTGATCTGCCATTCTTCTTTGATCGGGACTTTAGCTTCTTTCCATCTCTGGGCCAGTAACATCCGTGCAGCTGTAGTCTAATAATAATAATAATAATAATAATAATAATAATAATAATAATAATAATAATAATATTTTATACACCGCCCTCTCCGGCCAGAGCTGGGCTCAGGGCGGCTAACACCAAAAAAATCACAGTAAAAACATAATGGAGGGGGGGAACCAATTTAAAATACAGGTTAAAATGCAATTTTACAATTTTTATTTATATGCGATTACTAGAAGCATTACCAAGGCCACAGACAGTTAAAGGCCAAGGGCCTGGTTACAGAGGAAAGCTTTTGCCTGGCGACTAAAGATATATAATGATGGTGTCAGGTGAGCCTCCCTGGGGAGAGCATTCCACGAACGGGGAGCCACCACTAAAAAGACCCTTGCTTTTTTTTCTTTAAAAATAATATTTATTATTTTTAAACCTTACAAAAAAGAAAGAAGAAAAAAGAAGAAAAAACATACAATACAATATATAAACAATACACAACACAACATTAACACATTAAACAAAGCAAAAGCAAAAACAGTTCAAAAAACACACATCATACCATCTCAATATCCTCTCTTTCATTCCCTTGTTTCATCGACCTCCTCTCACCTCCCTTTTTGTATTCCATTCCTATTAATTGTTTCAGCAAATCCTTTCCATCTTTCTCTATTTTCTGTCATATGATTATCTTAACATATTTTAACCTTATTTTCCATTAAAATTATAATACTTATTTATGCTTAATTCCTTAAAGCATTTCTACTAAAGCCATATAATTTCCTTCCAACATTTTTCTAACATTCATTAATTTTACATTATTTCCATATATAGATTTTAAACTTTTTCCAATATTCTTCCACCGTCTCTTCTCCCTGGTCTCGGATTCTGCCAGTCATTTCCGTCAATTCCATATAGTCCATCAACCTGGTGATCTTCTGTCCGAGGCTCTTAACTCTTTTCCAAGTCCCTTCTGCGAGTCTTCTTCATGTTTATACATGCGCTTTACTTTGTCTTCTCCTGATCTTGTTCTTATTTTCCTTCCTCTGATGCTGAAAAGTAAATCTCGAGGAAATTCCCACCTAGCAATGTTTTTATTCCTTCTCAACAAATCAGCCAGATCTCCATAGTTAAAACTAAAATTCACAAGGTATTTCCAGTCGTATTTCAAAGTTCCTCCAAGTCTAGCAGTCCCCACAACTCCAGTCTCCTCCTGACCCAAGTCCCCAAAGTCAATAAATCCCTGCATGAAGGGATCTATCCAACTTTCCTTCTCCAATCCAAGCGGGGCTCCAATCCTCAAAGTCTGGCTTTCTCTAGATTCCGTCATAAAAGGCATCCACTTATAGTCATCAAATTGCATCTGTGAGGCTGGGGCTCTAACAACTTTCTCCCCCGCCTTCTCCTCAATTTGACATGTCAAGGTAGATCCCTGTATCGATTCCTGAATAGTTTCTGTATTAATATTCACTTTTTGTCCCAAATTAGTCACTTTTTGTTCCAAGTCATCCGTCTTCCTATGGAGCTGTTCCAGTGAGTCATTAATCTTACATAATGCAACCACTAAGGCTTCTTCTGTCAACATTCTTAACAGTCCAAGGTCAATCCCAGATTCTCATGGTCTTGTCTTACAGCTGGAAATTCCCCACTCAGCTCATGTAACAATTTCGAAGGCTTCCTCTAGGGGGAAACAATTTCTATTTGTATCAGTCCTTTTAAGCACAATTCAAACAATAAAGTTAGTTTCAATTTTCAATTACATTTACTCCTTTTTAAACGCAGAAGGAGACAATGGAAACAATGTATTTCTCTTCTTTAACTTACTGTCAACAAATGATCTATTCACAGTCAATGAACATATCCAAAACTTCAGTCCTACTAGCAGCCCGTTTCCAGGTTCAGAGCGGTGGTAATTTGACTTTCTTCACTCTCTCCTGCAGGCTTGCGCGGTCTAAAAATTCCCCTCTCTCCTCCTGCTTCCAAGGGGGGTTTGATGGTTTTAGCCGATGGAAGTTTAATCCTTTATGGAAAGCTTTCCAAGACTTTAGCTTGCAGCTTTTTTGCTCCAGTCTATTTACAAAAGGGGAAGGCGGACTTCCTGTTTGAAACCTCCCCGTTTCGGTACCAAATTAAGACGTTTAAAAATCCAATTTTCCGTTCTACTCATGGGTAGTTGTTTTAAAATCGAATTGTCCACAGGAAAAAGTCAGCGCTCTCCGGCAATAGCAATGCGGCTTCACTCCGTGAAAGAAGCAGTCAATTCGCAGCACCGCGCCACTCACCCCACGTCGCTCCGGATCCCCGAAACCGGGTTTCCCCGCGAGTAGGGGAGGCGCAAAAGGTGCCAGCCGAATCCCACGTTCACAGGCTTCACCCGCCTGTGTTTTTTTGTGGGTCCCCGCCTTCGCCGTGGCGGTCGGACCCTAATTTCCACAAAGCGAATTCCTCCCGGTCAGAGGAATTCAGCCATTACCGGAGGTGCTAACCCGGAAGTTTCACTAAAAAGACCCTTGCATTTAAATGGAAGTCATTTGGAGACCTCATTCGCAAGCGAATAGGAAAATCTAACTGATAACAACAGCACTGGGGAAGCATTGGGAAGAACATAGAAAGAGAACGACTTGTGGACGGTCCAGTACATGTCTCTACCACTATTAAATAATAATAATAATAATAATAATAATAATAATAATAATAATAATAATAATAATAATAATAATAAATTTCATTTATACCCGGCCCTCCCCAGCCAAGATGGGGCTCAGGCCAGCTAACACCAGGTATAAAACAATTGATTAAAATACAACTTAAAAACAAGATTAAAATACAACATTAAAATGCAGCCTCATTTCAGTAGAAACTCAAATCAAAAACTTTTAGGGGGATGAAAACGTCAAGTCTTCACCAAGGCCAACTATCCAGACTGGTCCTACGTGGGCCAGAAAAAAGCCAGGGAAGTCCCCAAATAGGAGTTCCATCACAGAAAGAGAAAGGAAAGAAGGGGATCAAGTTGATTCCAAGCCAAAGACCAAGCGGAACAAGTCTGTCTTACAGGCCCTGTGGAAAGAAATCAGATCCTGCAGGGCCCTGGTCTCATGAGACAGAGCGGTCCACCAAGTTGGGGCCAGTGCTAAAAAGGCCCTGGCTCTGGCTGAGGCTAATCTGACTTCTTCCTTCCTATTGCATTTGTATTGCATCCATAGCCCTCCAACCCCCCCCCCACTCTCGGCCCCTTTTGACTTGTGTCTCCCCACCTCACCCTCCTAGGTTTTCCTCTGCACGGCGAGGACCCTTTTGCACTCCTTCTTTTCACCATGGTGACCAAGTTCTGCAGCGGACACGCTCCCCACTTCCCCATGAAGAAAGTCTTGCTTTTGCTCTGGAAGGTCCTCGTGGTGAGTGAGGTTCTGAGCTTGCCTTTCGACAGGAGGAACTCTGGCTCAAGCGACGCATGTTTGTGGCGTGTGGCAAATCATGCCTGCCGTAGGACTCGAAGAAAAAGCGCTCCATTACGTGCCACCCCGGTCTCCGAGCGGCGAGAAATGTCGGGGGTTCCAGGAGCTTACTCAGAGCTCAGTTTCCTTATAAGAAAAAAACCTGCTCTCTTTCCCTTCTGGGGTACCCAAGAGCCCATATAGAGTCCTTAATGGGTTCCTGCCAACTTAGCAGTTCGAAAGCACGTCAAAGTGCAAGTAGATAAATAGGTACCGCTCCGGCGGGAAGGTAAACAGCGTTTCCGTGCGCTGCTCTGGTTCGCCAGAAGCAGCTTAGTCATGCTGGCCAATGGTCAAGGATCCCTTTCCCTTTCCCTATTGGTAGGAGAAAATAACAGAGGCCAACTAGATTATAAAGGTAAAGGGACCCCTGACCATTAGGTCCAGTCGTGACCGACTCTGGGGTTGCGGCGCTCATCTCGCTTTATTGGCCGAGGGAGCCGGCATACAGCTTCCAGGTCATGTGGCCAGCATGACTAAGCCGCTTCTGGCGAACCAGAGCAGCGCACGGAAACGCCGTTTACCTTCCCGCCGGAGCGGTACCTTTTTATCTACTTGCACTTAGAATCATAGAATCATAGAGTTGGAAGAGACCACAAGGGCCATCGAGTCCAACCCCCTGCCAAGCAGGAAACACCATCAGAGCACTCCTGACATATGGTTGTCAAGCCTCTGCTTAAAGACCTCCAAAGAAGGAGACTCCACCACACTCCTTGGCAGCAAATTCCACTGTCAAACAGCTCTTACTGTCAGGAAGTTCTTCCTAATGTTTAGGTGGAATCTTCTTTCTTGTAGTTTGGATCCATTGCTCCGTGTCCGCTTCTCTGGAGCAGCAGAAAACAACCTTTCTCCCTCCTCTATGTGACATCCTTTTATATATTTGAACATGGCTATCATATCACCCCTTAACCTCCACTTCTCCAGGCTAAACATGCCCAGCTCCCTTAGCCGTTCCTCATAAGGCATCGTTTCCAGGCCTTTGACCATTTTGGTTGCCCTTCTCTGGCACCTTTGACGTGCTTTCGAACTGCTAGCTTGGCAGAAGCAATTATCCAGCAACGGGAGCTCACCCCGTCGTGGGGATTTGAACCGTTGACTTTCTGATCGGCAAGTCGTAGGCTCTGTGGTTTAACCCACAGCACCACCTGCGTCCAACTGGATTATATTGAGAAGCAAAGCAGCTAGTATCTCTCCCATCTGGCTTGCCCCAGCCACTCTGCGTGGCTTCCAACATATATTAAACATATAAAAACATAATAAAGCATTGCACATTAAAAAGCTTGCATGATTTTTGCAGGCTTAATTTTGTGGCTGGGGGGGAGGCGGCTACAGAATGGTGTGTATTGGAGCTGTGTTTAGAACTTTGTACTTTCCCCAGATGGAGCAAAAAAATATCTCTCACATCATCAGCAACAGCTGGACATGACAAGAGCGCAGGAATTGCTTTGCAGAAGCACATCAGTTCAGTCCTGCCGGATTTCCTGTTAAATATGTATTTGTTCGTTTATTTGTTTGTTAAATTTGCCATGTCTTTCCAACAAACGGTGCTTGAGGACAAGCACAGTGGGCGTCTGGCTGAGTGGGGCCACTGTGGGAACAAGATGCTGGGTGGAACGGGTCCGCTCTGGCCTGATCCAGACCCTTCTGATGTTCTGATGATCCCACCGCATCCAGCTTCTCAGCTCAGGCTGCGTTGTTGAGGACCCACCTGGAAGCATAGCTGTCAACCGTCCCTTATTTGGCGGGACACTCCCTTATCCCAGCGCCGTGTCCTGCTACTGTCCCTTATTGATGATGTCCCTTAAATTTCCCGGGTTTCAAAGGAAGCAGCTCCTCTCCCTCCCTCCCTGCCGGCCAGGGAGGAGGGAGGCTCCAACTGTGTTGCTTGGCTGTGTTGCTCACCCAATAAGGAGTCTAAGAACGACTGGGGGTGTGTGTGTGGAGCTTGCATGCCTTGTGCCGATCAAATCGGCCTCGTTGCCTGGGGACTTGCCTTTGCTCAGCGCTTCCCAGCCAAGAGGTGACAGTGGTTTCCCTTGCTGCGTCCCCTTTGCCGGGTTGCTGCGCTGTGGGAACCACCGCTTGAGGCTTCGTTTGGCTGCTGGCTGGGCTTTCTGCCTTTGGCTCGGAGGGGCTCAGAAGTCGAACATACCTGTGCTCTGAAAATCCCTTATTTTGGCTGCTGATACCTTATTTCCGAGGCTGCTGGTCCCTTATTTTCAAACCTGTAAGTTGACAGCTATGCCTTGGACCAACTCTTTCCCTTCTCTCTCTTGCCTCTGCAGTTCACCCTGGGAGGCTTTGACGCTCTGCAGGCCATGAAGGTGAAGAAGCGTCAAGAACTGGGCCTGCCCCCCCTGCCAGAGGACAGCATCCAAATCATGCGAAGAATGAGGGCAGCCTCTCCCCCTGCCTACGCCATCGAGCTGGTGGAGCAGCAGCAGCAGAAGCGGGGGCACCGGAGCAGGAGGGTAGGAGATTGGGGGGGGGGCTCACCTCTCTAAGGCCAACCAGGACTGGGCAAAACCCAGGCGATACCCATATTTTTCGCTCCATAAGACGCGCCTAGTTTTTAGAGGAGGAAAACAAGAAAAAAAAATTCTGAACGAAACAGTGGATGTGTGATTTTTGTGGTTCAGGCTGTGGCCACAGACATGTGATCTGATGGTGAATTTGGGGTGACCCAGTGCAAAAATCCTGAGGATCCATGTGGATCTGTGCTTTGTAACCACGTTTTTGCGCCATTGCGGCCCCAAGAAACAGTGGCTGAAGGATTTTTTTGGTGCAGGCCGTAGCCATGGACATGCTATGTGATCTGATGGTGAATTTGGGGTGACCCTTATCTCTCTTCCGATCCCACCAATCAGCTGTTTCCTTTCAACACCCCCTTCCCTCTTGTTCGCCTTAGTGTCTTTTCCTTATCTGGAGCAGTTTTTTGCTCCTCCTTTTCTTCTAAGTTCTCTCCTTATTGCTTTAGTCTTCCTGTTTCCCCCCTTTGCAAGTTTGCTGTCTTTACCTCCCCCCTCCCAGGCAGCCTCCTTTATCTCTAGCGTCCCTTATCTCTCTCCCTGATGGGCAAACGATCAGCGAATTTGTTTCAACACTCCCTTCCCTCTTTCTAAAAAGAAAGCACGATCTGCTTTTCGCCCCGGGCAATTCGGTTCCAGGGACCACACATTCACTCCATAAGATGGACAGACATTTCCCCTTACTTTTTAGGAAGAAAAAAATGTGTCTTTTGGAGCGAAAAATACGGTATATCACCAGCTAAACATTACGATATACAGTCATACCTCCGCTTACGTATCCCTCTGGATAAGTAATCTTTGGGATGTGAATACAGCAAACCTGGAAGTATTTTTCCAAGTTTCGCTGCATGTGCAGAAGCGCTAAACCGTGCTGTGCGCATGTTCAGAAGCGATCCTCTGGTTGCGAATTCCTCAGGATGCGGCCGGACCTCTGAAACGGATCCCGTTTGCGTACTGATATATCACAAAGTCTGGGACTTCCGGGTTAGCGCCACTGGCAATGGCGGGCTTCCTCTGATCTGGAGGAACCCGCTCCATGAAAATCAGGGTCTGGACCGCCACAGCGAGGTCTAAACAGGAAGTCCGCCTTCCGCTTTTGTAAACAGCTTGAAGCAAAGACATCGCAAGCTAAAGTCTGGAAAGTCATCTGTAAAGGACTAAATTTCCATAGGTTAAAACTACAAACCCCCCTTGGAAGCAGGAGAAGAGGGGGGAAATCTTAAATTGCTCAAGCCTGCAGGAGAGGGAGTAAAGAAAGATAAATTTCTATCGTCTTGAACCTGGGAATGGGCTGTCAAAGATAGACATTTGGGGAAAGTTCATTGACTATGAATAATAACGCATGTTGACAGATAGTTAAATAAGAGAAACATATTGATTCCAATGTTTCCTTTTGCACTAAAAAGGAACAAAGATTTGAAAAACGAAAGCAATTTTGTTGCTGGATCTGCTTGTAAAAGGATGGATACAAATAGAAATTGTTTCCTCTAGAGGGAGCTTTTGAACTGTTGTTGGAGTGGACCTGGGGAACTCTACAGCTGTAGAGATTAGAGAGCGTGAGAAACAGGCTCTGACCTTGGATAAGAATGTTGACACAGGAAACCTTAGTGTCTGCTTTGTGCAGGACAAGTGCTTTGTTGGAGCAGCTTCATGCGAAGATGGATTTGATGACTACTGCAATTGATAATTTCGGTCAAACAGCGACCACTGATATAGAACCTGCTCAACAACTGACCCAGGAATCTGCCCTGACAGGGCAAGTTGCGGAGAAGACAAAGGAGGAGGTTGTTGTTAAACCTCAAGTAATACAAGTTTAGAGAGATGCGGCCCGGCAGGAGCATAAGCTGTTGATTCTGAGGACTGAATTTGGAGTGAGGCAGACTTGGAGAGACGGAGTCCTGTCGGGACTGGAGATGGCAAGTTGGTCAGATCCTCCTATGCAGGGATGCTCTGACCTTTGGGATTTGGTTTTGGGCCAGGAGGAGATTGGAGTGGTTGAGGCACTCAACTTTGGAGGGGCATTGAAGTATGTTTTGGAATATTTTTTGGATTTTAGTGCTAACCATGGAGAACGGGCTGACCGGCTGAGAAGGGATAAAGACACTCTTAGGTTGTTCCCCCGAGATCTACTCCTCAGAGACAAAGGAAGGAAATTAAGAACAAGACCAGCAGAAGACAAAGTAAAGTGCAGGTACAATTATGAAGAAGATCTGCAGAAGGGACATGGAAAAGAGTTAGGAGCCTCAGACATAAGATCACCAGGTTGATGGACTAGATGGAACAGATAGAAAGGACTGACAGAACCCGAGACCAGGAAGAAGAGACGGTGGATGAAGATTGGCAGAAAGTTCAAAAATTCATTTAGAGAAATATTGCACAATTAACGACTGTTAGGAAAATCTTGCAATGAAACTATTAGGTTTTAGTAGAAATGTCATAAGGAGTTATGTATAAATAAGTTTTTAAGTTTTAGGGTTTTTTATGGTAAGATAAGGCTAAAATAAATTAAGACAACTAAAGGACAGAATACAGTGAAAGATGGAAAGGATTTGCTGAGATAATTAACAATTAGAATACAAAAAAGGGAGGTGTGAGGAGGTCGAGGAAATAAGTTAATGAAGATAAGGGTATGGGAATATTGGATTTGTTTTTAAATTTATTTTTTTGTTATTGTTTTTGATTTTGGTGTATGGTATGTTTGGTACTTTTTATTTATTTTTATTTATTGATTTGTATTGTTTTAATCTCTTTTCTCTTTGCCTTTCTTTCTTTTCTCTTTTCTGTAACTTTACATTCCCAATAAATATCATTAAAAAAAAAAAGTCTGGAATCAGGATGGAGCTATGTAGAAGCATTGGCTGGCTTCACGGTTTCCCCCACTTTTTTAAAAAAACACATCTCTATTGAAAGTTCAAAAAGTACGTGATTATACGTTCACTAAACATGGTGAGATGCAGATAAAAGAGAGAAAATCCTGTGTAGAAGGGAAAATAAAGGGCGGGGGGGAGA
This sequence comes from Podarcis bocagei, assembly GCF_964188305.1. Lineage (NCBI taxonomy): Eukaryota > Metazoa > Chordata > Lepidosauria > Squamata > Lacertidae > Podarcis > Podarcis bocagei. Next base: position 7,441,712 of record NC_138135.1, read on the forward strand.
CCCAAAACTGTATACTTTACAAGATTGTTATTGCACTTCACCAGATCTTAACCTATTACAGTATTTGTAAGAACGGATTCCAAATATCATGGAATTTGTCCCTGGCAAGTCTGCGTTTATATGCAAGTTGTTCATATGTTGCGAGTTTGTTTAAGTCTTCAATCCAATCTTAGAAGGGAGCCACATTTTTATTTTTCCAGTCCATCAGTATCAGTCTTTTTGCTGTGGTCAGGGCGCAGAAAGTCCACTCATATCATCCTTTTGTAAGGTTCCATGTTCTAGGTATGTAACTCAAGAGGATATTTTGCTCTATAAACGTAAGGTTGTTCCGTGCAGTTCTGTTGGTGATTTCAGTTACCTTCTGCCAAAAATCTTTCAATACAGGACAGTGGGAAAACATGTTTTAGAGAAGCATTATCTCTATTGCATCTCCAGCAGTTAGATACCTTAAATAGCCCTTTTTTAAACAAACATAATGGGGTCTAGTATATTCTAAATATTATTTTTCCTTGTATGAGCCTCAATTTAAGGTCCAGAGACACTCTTGTTATAGCTTCGTGTGGTCGAAATTGAGATCTCTAATTCTTTATTCCAATCCTCCCTCAGTACCTGTATATCAAATTAATTTGATAATAACAAAGATTTATATATGCTGATGGCCAGTTTTTTGTTTTTTGTTTTGTTTTTTGCATAAGAATTAATCAGCTGCTTCAATATCTCTGGGGTCTCTGAGGCTGTAAAAGCTGCTGGTCCATAGATGGTGGTTAGCAAATGTTTTCATCTGGAGATATTGCCATTGAACATTTGTAGGTAATATGTATAAAATTCATCTTCTTCGTTTATCAGCTGGTCTAACGTTGTTGTTTTTTAGTCATTTAGTTGTGTCTGACGCCTCGTGACTGTTAGTATCTTCGCTCACAGGCAGAGGTACCTGGCCTCCCCCGAGGCAATTGAGCGAGATACTGTGTTTACCTTCTGCGACCTCCCGGCAGGCTAGGTAAACAAACCCGGCGATTCTTCTCATCAGACGTGAGAAGAACACACCCTCTGCTTCTCTGCTTCTCTCTCCCTCCCTGCATTCTCCCAGGGAGGAGAAATGAGACAGACAGGAGTCCTTTCTACATGTTTTATTCCTGTCTCTTAGCAATACATAGAAATGCTTCTGTTCCCTTCAGACTCCATCAGAAGAGACTCAACTCCTCCCCTGTACTTCCAGCACAGGTCACATGACACTCTGAGCTAACATCCGGTGCTCAGTACAGAGAATAGGCTCCACCTTTTCCCCAGCAGTACAGCAGCAAACCACAACATCCTGTTTTGCATTCCAGCAATCTGGAGCTGGCTTTTGCATTGGTGCTTTTTCCTGACAACCTCCCCCAAAAGCATCAATGGGCAAAACATGATCCAGAGAAGAGAACAAACAGTTGTTATACATATAACAGTCCCCTGTTGTTTCAGTTCCACCCTTGAAACTCTCCACCACTGGTTTCACCAGTGTACCTCTCTGGTTGTCTGGTTTCCAAGGAATGAGTGCTTCTGCATTACCTTGGCTAGCTACTCTCTGTTGTGTCTTTGTCTCTGACTTAGACACTGCTTTAACCTGCTTTGAGTTGTTAACAATAGCAACACATGCAACAGCTAAGTTAGCAAACTCTTTTGAGTACCTCTTTGGTGGTACACCCTTTGTAACTCTCTCAGACCTGCGTATGAGGTTCTGACCCTCCGTGCTCACTGGTTCAACCTCTGGACTTTGTTGAGAACCAGTAGCAATCAGTGGTTCATCCTTCACCTGTGAAGGTCTATCCATTGTGTGAGATTTTCTCTCAATGACTGTTACAACTGAACTCTCTGAGCTATCAGTGTCATTATCAGAACCACTGTAATCTGTGACATCAGAAAAATCATCATCATCATCATCTGAATCGTGTCCTGTGGGAAATGTTTGTTCTACAACCCGCTCTTGCTCTGGAGCACTGTCTAGGAACTTTGTGAGAATCACCTGACCAGATTCAGACAAAATTACTCTGTAGAGACCCTTTTCATAACCCACAAAAATGCCTCTGGCATTCTTTACTTCACCTGGAGCTTCTGTTCTCACATGAGACCCGAAAACCTTAAAATAGGCAACAGAAGGTTTTCTATTGAACAGCTTCTCAAAAGGAGAACATCCCAACTCTGTTGAGACCTTTCTCAACCACACATGAAGATAGGACGCTAGCGATTCGGCCCAATAATCATGTGGCAAATGTGAACTCAGCAATTGCGCATGCATCCCCTTTTGCAATTCTTTGTTCACCCTAACACAGACCCCCCTGTTCCACGCTTCGGTCGAAACAGCAACTTTGTGGTCTATCCCTTTTCCATCCAGGAACTTCTGAAACTTCTGTAACAGAAAAACTTGCTTCTCATCTGTGAAAAGACAATCAATGTTAGCATCATGCATATTTTTAACCTTGTCACAAAACTCCTGAAACTTTTCTAAAGTTTCTTGCGGTTTCTCCATCATATAAACCCAAGAATAATTTGTGAAACAATCCACACACAAAAGGTAATATTTTGCATTGCCCCTAGATGGTTCTAGAGGACCAATCACATCAGCATACACCCACTGAAACGCTCTGTCGACCTTCGGCACCTTCTGGGCGCTCTTGGTCACACCTGCAAGAGAGATTACGTTAGAAACAGAAGAATTACATTTCATGTAATCACTTTGATCAAAAGTCAACAAATACAGTCCATCTTTCTCTCTGGCAGTAAGAAACAGTTCTCCATCTTTGTAGATCTTGCAGCTTTTAGCATCATAGGACAGTTTCAGTCCTTTCTTTGCAATCTGCGACACGCTCAGCAGATTAAATCTCAGTTCTGGAACCAGGTAAACATCGCTTATAGTCAAGTTCAGACTCTCAAGATACACAGTCCCAATTCCAGTCGCTTCCAACTCCTGACCGTTGGCCTGTTTCACAGTGAAGCTTTGCTTCTTCAACGTTGAAAACAGTCCTCTGTGTGGGCATAAATGTTTTGTACATCCCGTGTCGATTATGAATGCGTTCCCAACATCTGGCGTGGTTCCTTTCGCCATCATAGCCTTTGCAGGTTTCACCTGGTACTTGGTACGGCTTTTGCCTGACGCCTCAGGCTTCGTAGAGCTGCTCTTTGCTCCTCTTGACTGGCGCGGCTTCTTACAGTTTCGCTGTAGATGCCCAGTCTGTCCACAATTATAGCATCGGACAGCACTCAATGCTGTAGCATGCTCTGCAGTAGCATCAGCAGTGGGGAGATTTGAACTCTGTTCTACCCTCCCCCTGTCCTTCACTTCCAGTGCAGCAAGTCTGTCGTGTTCGTTCAGGACCACAGCACACACTCTTTCCGCGGTTAGGTCCTGAGCCGGTAGGGAACCAAGCTGACTGGCAACAACCTTGTAGGTGCGATTAAGGCTGTTTATCATCATGAAGCAAAACACTTCCTCCTGAAGACGGAAATTGCGTTCCACCATCTGTTGACGCAGAAACTTCATCTCTGTCAGGTGCGCTTGAACATCTCCATCAGGCGCAAGTCTCAGATTGGTTAACTTCTCAAAATACAGCAACGCTGAAGAACCAGCATCTCTCTGATGCGTTGTACGCAGCGTGTCCCAAACCTCTTTCGCATTTTCTAAATGCTGGATATGCACCAATTGCGCGTCTGAGACACACAGAATTATAGCAGTCCTGGCCCTCACGTTCTGTGATTCCCAACCTCTGGTTGGTGCTGCAGGGATGGGGTTTTCAATTACATCAAAAAGCCTCTGATTCTGCAGCAGGGCCTTCATCTTTACAGACCAAGATGAATAATTGTCATTATTTAGGGGAGGTGGGTAAGGCAGCGCTCCCCCTTTCTTGGCATCCATCTTGAAGCCAAGCCTCTGGCTCACACTGTCAAACAAACTGTAAAATCCAACAGTCGTTTTTTTCTTTCTCACTCAGGCAGACTGCAAGTTGTTTATACTTTTAGCACCTGGCAGCTTGACGCTGGCTGCTATGGAAAGTCCCTCCAAGAGCACGTAAAGCGTGTAGCCAAAACATTCTATGGCTTTGTTTCGCTTTCCCAGGCTCACAGTCCAGCCTGCTAGTAACTTTCCAACTTTCCGTTATGTAGCAAGAGTGCATTCAGGACTTCTTATCAACCACAGGAATTTGTGGAATGCAGGCTTCAGCCTCTGAGCTGCAGGCCTTTCCGTCCGGAGCTTTTGTTTTTCAAACGCAGAGCTCCCGTGAACCAGGGAATTAATCAACCTGCGTTCACACTTTTAGCCCGAAAATGCAGCATACCTTGATCTCCGTTGCTTGGAAACACTCTCCTCTGGGTCTGTTCAGCCTCTGGCTTCTGTCAGATGCTTGCCTTCTCCCTTGGAGCAGAGGAGGACAATCCACCAGCCTCTCATGCAGATGTTCGATGAATCGAAAACATCCGAAGGCTGCCATATGTTAGTATCTTCGCTCACAGGCAGAGGTACCTGGCCTCCCCCGAGGCAATTGAGCGAGATACTGTGTTTACCTTCTGCGACCTCCCGGCAGGCTAGGTAAACAAACCCGGCGATTCTTCTCATCAGACGTGAGAAGAACACACCCTCTGCTTCTCTGCTTCTCTCTCCCTCCCTGCATTCTCCCAGGGAGGAGAAATGAGACAGACAGGAGTCCTTTCTACATGTTTTATTCCTGTCTCTTAGCAATACATAGAAATGCTTCTGTTCCCTTCAGACTCCATCAGAAGAGACTCAACTCCTCCCCTGTACTTCCAGCACAGGTCACATGACACTCTGAGCTAACATCCGGTGCTCAGTACAGAGAATAGGCTCCACCTTTTCCCCAGCAGTACAGCAGCAAACCACAACATCCTGTTTTGCATTCCAGCAATCTGGAGCTGGCTTTTGCATTGGTGCTTTTTCCTGACAACCTCCCCCAAAAGCATCAATGGGCAAAACATGATCCAGAGAAGAGAACAAACAGTTGTTATACATATAACAGTCCCCTGTTGTTTCAGTTCCACCCTTGAAACTCTCCACCACTGGTTTCACCAGTGTACCTCTCTGGTTGTCTGGTTTCCAAGGAATGAGTGCTTCTGCATTACCTTGGCTAGCTACTCTCTGTTGTGTCTTTGTCTCTGACTTAGACACTGCTTTAACCTGCTTTGAGTTGTTAACAATAGCAACACATGCAACAGCTAAGTTAGCAAACTCTTTTGAGTACCTCTTTGGTGGTACACCCTTTGTAACTCTCTCAGACCTGCGTATGAGGTTCTGACCCTCCGTGCTCACTGGTTCAACCTCTGGACTTTGTTGAGAACCAGTAGCAATCAGTGGTTCATCCTTCACCTGTGAAGGTCTATCCATTGTGTGAGATTTTCTCTCAATGACTGTTACAACTGAACTCTCTGAGCTATCAGTGTCATTATCAGAACCACTGTAATCTGTGACATCAGAAAAATCATCATCATCATCATCTGAATCGTGTCCTGTGGGAAATGTTTGTTCTACAACCCGCTCTTGCTCTGGAGCACTGTCTAGGAACTTTGTGAGAATCACCTGACCAGATTCAGACAAAATTACTCTGTAGAGACCCTTTTCATAACCCACAAAAATGCCTCTGGCATTCTTTACTTCACCTGGAGCTTCTGTTCTCACATGAGACCCGAAAACCTTAAAATAGGCAACAGAAGGTTTTCTATTGAACAGCTTCTCAAAAGGAGAACATCCCAACTCTGTTGAGACCTTTCTCAACCACACATGAAGATAGGACGCTAGCGATTCGGCCCAATAATCATGTGGCAAATGTGAACTCAGCAATTGCGCATGCATCCCCTTTTGCAATTCTTTGTTCACCCTAACACAGACCCCCCTGTTCCACGCTTCGGTCGAAACAGCAACTTTGTGGTCTATCCCTTTTCCATCCAGGAACTTCTGAAACTTCTGTAACAGAAAAACTTGCTTCTCATCTGTGAAAAGACAATCAATGTTAGCATCATGCATATTTTTAACCTTGTCACAAAACTCCTGAAACTTTTCTAAAGTTTCTTGCGGTTTCTCCATCATATAAACCCAAGAATAATTTGTGAAACAATCCACACACAAAAGGTAATATTTTGCATTGCCCCTAGATGGTTCTAGAGGACCAATCACATCAGCATACACCCACTGAAACGCTCTGTCGACCTTCGGCACCTTCTGGGCGCTCTTGGTCACACCTGCAAGAGAGATTACGTTAGAAACAGAAGAATTACATTTCATGTAATCACTTTGATCAAAAGTCAACAAATACAGTCCATCTTTCTCTCTGGCAGTAAGAAACAGTTCTCCATCTTTGTAGATCTTGCAGCTTTTAGCATCATAGGACAGTTTCAGTCCTTTCTTTGCAATCTGCGACACGCTCAGCAGATTAAATCTCAGTTCTGGAACCAGGTAAACATCGCTTATAGTCAAGTTCAGACTCTCAAGATACACAGTCCCAATTCCAGTCGCTTCCAACTCCTGACCGTTGGCCTGTTTCACAGTGAAGCTTTGCTTCTTCAACGTTGAAAACAGTCCTCTGTGTGGGCATAAATGTTTTGTACATCCCGTGTCGATTATGAATGCGTTCCCAACATCTGGCGTGGTTCCTTTCGCCATCATAGCCTTTGCAGGTTTCACCTGGTACTTGGTACGGCTTTTGCCTGACGCCTCAGGCTTCGTAGAGCTGCTCTTTGCTCCTCTTGACTGGCGCGGCTTCTTACAGTTTCGCTGTAGATGCCCAGTCTGTCCACAATTATAGCATCGGACAGCACTCAATGCTGTAGCATGCTCTGCAGTAGCATCAGCAGTGGGGAGATTTGAACTCTGTTCTACCCTCCCCCTGTCCTTCACTTCCAGTGCAGCAAGTCTGTCGTGTTCGTTCAGGACCACAGCACACACTCTTTCCGCGGTTAGGTCCTGAGCCGGTAGGGAACCAAGCTGACTGGCAACAACCTTGTAGGTGCGATTAAGGCTGTTTATCATCATGAAGCAAAACACTTCCTCCTGAAGACGGAAATTGCGTTCCACCATCTGTTGACGCAGAAACTTCATCTCTGTCAGGTGCGCTTGAACATCTCCATCAGGCGCAAGTCTCAGATTGGTTAACTTCTCAAAATACAGCAACGCTGAAGAACCAGCATCTCTCTGATGCGTTGTACGCAGCGTGTCCCAAACCTCTTTCGCATTTTCTAAATGCTGGATATGCACCAATTGCGCGTCTGAGACACACAGAATTATAGCAGTCCTGGCCCTCACGTTCTGTGATTCCCAACCTCTGGTTGGTGCTGCAGGGATGGGGTTTTCAATTACATCAAAAAGCCTCTGATTCTGCAGCAGGGCCTTCATCTTTACAGACCAAGATGAATAATTGTCATTATTTAGGGGAGGTGGGTAAGGCAGCGCTCCCCCTTTCTTGGCATCCATCTTGAAGCCAAGCCTCTGGCTCACACTGTCAAACAAACTGTAAAATCCAACAGTCGTTTTTTTCTTTCTCACTCAGGCAGACTGCAAGTTGTTTATACTTTTAGCACCTGGCAGCTTGACGCTGGCTGCTATGGAAAGTCCCTCCAAGAGCACGTAAAGCGTGTAGCCAAAACATTCTATGGCTTTGTTTCGCTTTCCCAGGCTCACAGTCCAGCCTGCTAGTAACTTTCCAACTTTCCGTTATGTAGCAAGAGTGCATTCAGGACTTCTTATCAACCACAGGAATTTGTGGAATGCAGGCTTCAGCCTCTGAGCTGCAGGCCTTTCCGTCCGGAGCTTTTGTTTTTCAAACGCAGAGCTCCCGTGAACCAGGGAATTAATCAACCTGCGTTCACACTTTTAGCCCGAAAATGCAGCATACCTTGATCTCCGTTGCTTGGAAACACTCTCCTCTGGGTCTGTTCAGCCTCTGGCTTCTGTCAGATGCTTGCCTTCTCCCTTGGAGCAGAGGAGGACAATCCACCAGCCTCTCATGCAGATGTTCGATGAATCGAAAACATCCGAAGGCTGCCATATGTTAGTATCTTCGCTCACAGGCAGAGGTACCTGGCCTCCCCCGAGGCAATTGAGCGAGATACTGTGTTTACCTTCTGCGACCTCCCGGCAGGCTAGGTAAACAAACCCGGCGATTCTTCTCATCAGACGTGAGAAGAACACACCCTCTGCTTCTCTGCTTCTCTCTCCCTCCCTGCATTCTCCCAGGGAGGAGAAATGAGACAGACAGGAGTCCTTTCTACATGTTTTATTCCTGTCTCTTAGCAATACATAGAAATGCTTCTGTTCCCTTCAGACTCCATCAGAAGAGACTCAACTCCTCCCCTGTACTTCCAGCACAGGTCACATGACACTCTGAGCTAACATCCGGTGCTCAGTACAGAGAATAGGCTCCACCTTTTCCCCAGCAGTACAGCAGCAAACCACAACATCCTGTTTTGCATTCCAGCAATCTGGAGCTGGCTTTTGCATTGGTGCTTTTTCCTGACAGTGACCCCCTGGACCAGAGCACGCCAGGCACTCCTGTCTTCCACTGCCTCCCGCAGTTTGGTCAAACTTATGCTGGTAGCTTCGAGAACACTGTCCAACCATCTCGTCCTGTCGTCCCCTTCTCCTTGCGCCCTCCATCTTCCCCAATATCAGGGTCTTTTCCAGGGAGTCTTCTCTTTTCATGAGGTGGCCAAAGTCTTGGAGCCTCAGCTTCAGGATCTGTCCTTCCAGTGAGCACTCAGGGCTGATTTCTTTCAGAATGGAGAGGTTTGTTCTTCTTGCAGTCCATGGGACTCTCAAGAGTCTCCTCCAGCACCATAATCCAAAAGCATCCATTCTTTGGCGATCAGCCTTCTTTGTGGTCCAGCTCTCACTTCCATACATCACTACTGGGAAAATCATAACTTTAACCATACGGACCTTTGTCGGCAAGCTGATGTCTCTGCTTTTTAAGATGCTGTCTAGGTTTGTCATTGCTTTTCTCCCAAGAAGCAGGCGTCTTTTAATTTCGTGGCTGCTGTCACCATCTGCAGTGATCATGGAGCCCAAGAAAGTAAAATCTCTCACTGCCTCCATTTCTTCCCCTTCTATTTGCCAGGAGGTGATGGGCCCAGTGGCCATGATCTTCGTTTTTTTGATGTTGAGCTTCAAACCATATGGTCTGAAGGTCTAACATTAATATACCCAAATTCATCCACCTCTTCCACACGACCATTTCTTTCCTGGTTTTTGATTTTTGCATAGCACACAAAATACACAAATCATGATTCGTGATATATTGCCAGGTCAGAAACTATGAAACTGATACCATGATATGGACTTCATTTTGAAGCCAACTCAGGCATACCGAACACATTGCCTCCCTTTTAAAAAATGTGTTTGCATCCACTGCCTTCCCCTCATTTGAATTAAATGCATGATTAAAAGCGATTACCTTTCAGCAAAACTCAAAACCTCAGCGAATGTGGGTGTTCTGTAGCTGTTTCAAGAAGGGTTGAGATTTCTGCAGTGCAAACTTATTGCGTGCCAACTCAGAAGTTATGGTTTGAACAATTAGCCTTCTAGAAATAACCTGGAATGAATAAACGAGAAAGAAGTCCCTTTGAGCTCTGTGTGGCCTTCTCCTAGGTAAGTGGTAGGAAATTGCAGCCTTTGTCAAGGAAAGGCTACAAATGTATAGCCACTTTCCTGGAAGTAAAACCCATTTAACTCAGTGTGACTTCCGAATAAACACGCGTAAGACACGTCTGCAAAGTTGTGTTCATTGGTAGAAAGGAAGGCCGTTTTTAATGGTCTTTTGTTAAAGTGATATTTTTAGAGTAGGCTTATGAAAAAGCCCAAGTGACTCTCCTCACCCCTGCTTAAAATGTTGATTTTTCCTATAGCGAGTTAAGTGTCCAAAAAAAGGTAAAGTTCTAACCTACCGTATTTTTCGCCCCATAAGACGCACTTTTTCCCCTCCAAAAATGAAGGGGAAATCGGGGTGTGTCTTATGGGGCGAATGCCTGCAAGCCTCGCGCGCCCGGCAGGAGGTCCCACCGGGTGCGCGAGGCTTGGGGCGGCAGCCTGTCGCCCGAAGCACGGGGAGCCCTCGGGAGGGCTCCCCCTGCTTCGGGCGAGTGTCTGCAAGCCTCGCGCACCCGGCAGGAGGTCCCACCGGGTGCGCGAGGCTTGGGGCGACAGCGGACTGCTTGCGCGCACCTAGAAGCTTGGGGCGCGCTGAGCTCAGCACGCCCCAAGCTCCTAGTGTAGCGCAGCGATCCGCTAGCCCTGGGAGAGCCCCGCGGCTCTCCCAGGGCTAGCGGACTGCTTGCGCGCACGCAGAAGTTTGGGGCGTGCTGAGCTCCGCACGCCCCAAGCTCCTGGTGTAGCGCAGCGCACCTGGGGGGGAAATAATTTTTTTCCCTTTATTTCCCCCCCAAAAATCTAGGTGCGTCTTATGGGCCGGTGCGTCTTATGGGGCGAAAAATACGGTATATCTCTCCCCCCCCCCCAAATTTTGTTACTCATTTTACAACACAACTAAACAACACAAACAGAAAAACAAACAATACAAACAAATTCTTGCCTTATCCTTATTTTTTCTAAACATTGTCAGGTGGGCTTCCCCAAGTCCCTCCTATCTGATTTTCATTTTACCTCATCTTTAGCAGTTTACATATATCATAATTTCTAACCATTTTTTTATCACGCTTACTTTTACCATAAAAATCTTCACATTTTATCACTTACAAATAATACTTTTTAAAAATACACTATCTTCTACTTCTAACCCTACAGCCTATATCCAGTTCCAAAGCTGTTCTGCTTAAATATTAACATATTTTTTCAAATATTCCTTAAACTTCTTCCAATCTTCTTTCACCGTCTCTTCTCTCTGGTCTCGGAGTCTCCCAGTCAGTTCCATATAGTCCATCATCTTCATCTACCATTCTTCGATAGTTGGTAAATCTTGTTTCTTCCAATTCTTCGCTAATAATATTCTCATAGCTGTTGTAGCATACAGAAAAAAGTAACATCCTTATTGGGGATTTCACCCCCCACTATACCAAGTAAAAAGGCTTCTGGTTTCTTAATAAATGTGGTTTTCAACACTATTTTCAGTTCATTATAAATCCTTTCCCATAAGTCTTTTACCTTGGGGCACGTCCACCACATGTGGTGAAAGGTTCCTTCTTTTTCCTTACATTTCCAGCATTTATTATCATGAGTATGATACATTTTTGCTAACCTTCTACATCTCAAGGGCTGGATTAGAGCTACTAAAACATTTTTTTTGGGGGGGGTTGCTGTTTCCTCCCAACCAAATACAATCCTAATTTAGATTAGACTGGGTTTTTTTTTGGGGGGGGGGATGTGAATCTAGCTGTGGGGCAGCCAGGGAGAATACATATCTAGGAGTCTGTTATCAGTTTTGCAGCCAGGGACGTGCGATAGGACCACCAACTTCTGCCGCCACGCCAAGCTTGCAGCTTTGGATATTGACTTTGCATGCTCATGGTGGCAGATTTTGGGGCCCCTGTGTGATCGTAAGAACACCAGAAGGATCTGCTGGATCCCCAGGGGCAGGGAAGATGGGCAGCAGGACCCTGCGCTGAAATGCTTCCCTTTCGCCAAAACTCAGAGCAGGACGTTCCAGCAGAAGGGGTGGAGTGCCACATCTTGCGTTCCTGCCACCCGAGGCAGCTTCTTCTTCTTCATCATCATCATCATCATTTATTATTTATACCCCACCCATCTGGCTGGGCTTCCCCAGCCACTCTGGGCGGCTTCCAATAAAATAATAAAATACAGTAATACATCAAACATTAAAAGCTTCCCTAAACAGGGCTGCCTTCAGATGTCTGCTAAAAGTCTGGTAGTTCTCTTTGACATCTGGTGGGAGGGCGTTCCACAGGGTGGGTGCCACCACCGAGAAGGCCCTCTGCCTGGTTCCCTGTAACCTCACTTCTCGCAATGAGGGAACCGCCGGAAGGCCCTCGGAGCTGGACCTCAGTGTCCGGGCAGAATGATGGGGGTGGAGACTCTCCTTCAGGTATACTGGACCACGGCCATTTAGGGCGTTAAAGGTCAGTACCAACACTTTAAATTGTGCTCGGAAACGTACTGGGAGCCAGTGTAGGTCTTTCAAGACCGGTGTTATATGGTCTTGGCGGTCGCTCCCAGTCACCAGTCTAGCTGCCGCATTCCGGATTAGTTGTAGTTTCTGGGTCACCTTCAAAGGTAGCCCCACATAGAGCGCATTGCAGTAGTCCAAGCGAGAGATAACCAGAGCATGCACCACTCTGGCGAGACAGTCTGCGGGCAGGAAGGGTCTCATCCTGCATACCAGATGGAGCTGGTAGACAGCTGCCCTGGTCACAGAGTTGACCTGCGCCTCCATGGACAGCTGTGAGTCCAAAATGACTCCCAGGCTGCGCACCTGGTCCTTCAGGGGCACAGTTGCCCCATTCAGGACCAGGGAGTCCCCCGTCCCCCCAAAACAGTACTTCTGTCTTGTCAGGATTCAACCTCAGTCTGTTAGCCGCCATCCATCCCGCCTCATGGGTGGACCGGCTCTGGAGGCAGCTGCGGATGGGCTGCTCAACTCCTCTCTACCCAAACAGTCATTCTCCTCCTCCTTTTGCCTTGCAGCCTCTCATGAAACAGGATAGCCTTGACATCTACAACGAGAGGGACCCCTTCAAGAACGACGAGGTGCTGGTGGATGAGGAGGAGCCCGATGACATCGACAACGGCATCGAAGGGGAGCTGGACCTCTTGGAGCGGGACACGGTCATCCAGGCCGTGTCGCCCCCCCGCCCGCCCGTCGAGAGGGTCTCCTTCCCAAAGGGACTTCCCTGGGCTCCCAAAGTCAGGTATTCCTACCCCTGGCTCCTACCCTTCGGAGCGAGATCCTGGGGCCTGATCCGTGCAAGTGCTTGGTAGTGGAACGGCTGCAGCAACTCAGGCCGCAGCTTTGGAATCTCCCTGCAAGGAGAAAGCTAGCACAGCAAGGGAGAGCAGGCAGGACTAGTGAATGAATGAAGGAATGGACTTTATTACGGTCTCAGACCAGGATTAAAAAGCATAATAGCAGTTAGGATTTTTTTAACCAATAATTGTTAGTGCAAATGAGGACAAGGAAACAGGCATAGGATAAAACATCTGGATAAAATACAAGATTAAACACTGATAATGGATGGATAAAAAATGAATAATTAAAACAGATAAGAACTAAAAACAATCAAGGACACACAGTTAAAACAACTGTAAAAGCATAAGAACTAAAAGACTCGCAGTTCAAACAACTGTAAGAGGCTGCAGAGTAGAAGCCTCTTAAATAGAGGACACTCACAACATTAGAAACTGCTGTGCAGATATGGTTAAAACAGACAATTAAAACAATGTACAACATGAAATTTAGCAACAGTGTACAACAATAAACTGTCCCAGGGAGTTGACTCAGAATCCCCCATGGAGCCGTGTTTGGGGCTTTTCATGCCAGACTATTTTGAGTTGGGGGGTGGTCTGCGCCTACAGATCTGTACACAGAGTCTGGCGACCGTCCAGGTCATCTTCTGATCTTTGCCCAACAGCAAAAGGTCAAATTTTTGCTTTTCCGGGAGGTCAGCGAGCCTCACCAGCAGGGGATCCATGATCTTACTACGTGCCTCTTTATAAAAGGGACATCTAAAGAACAAGTGTTCTGGGCTTCCTATCTCTCCCAATGGACAGGTGCAAAGTCTCTGAGCATAGGGGACCCTTCTGAAGGCTCCATCCAGGACCGGCGAGGGAAGAGCCGAGCTTCTGGCGAATGTAAAGGCCCTTCTTGCATCCCTAGATACGAGAAAGAAGAGATATACTGCCGGTGCGGCTATCTCTCTCTCGATTTCTCCAATTCTATAGTCGGGGCACCTTGCACAGGGCAGGACTAGTGTATTTGTCCATGAGGTGGTGGTGGTTTTCTGCTTGAGAAATTCCTAAATTCTGCTATGTGGCTAAACCAGCCCTGGGAGAGGGGCATCCTTCGAACTGTGTGCCCATATCCAAATTGTTGCAGTCCACCCCCCAAAAGAAAAAGAACTGGATTTTTCTAAGAGAATAAATAAAACAGCCAAGGAACATGGTTGAATCTGAAGTCCCCGGGGCTATTTGGGATGCGATGAGCACTTAATTTGCTTATGTGCGAGAGCTGTGATGCTTGCATGCTTATTGCGCTTGGCCTACAAACCAATATTCAGAATAAATCCTTTTCACCTCTGTGTGATGCCATCTGAACGCAGATCGGCTTGAGGCAGAATGTTTTCTCTCAAGCAGCCTAGATATTGGAGAGGGTGTCCCCCCCCCCGCCCAGCCCCCTAATGTGTGGTGGGCTTTTGTTATATATTCCTCCTCTGCCCCCACCTCGCCGCCGCTGCAACATCCTGCTTCTCTTCCAGACAGAAAGACATAGAACATTTCCTGGAGGCGAGCAGAAATAAATTCATTGGATTCACGCTTGGGCGGTGAGTTATCGTTATGCGTTTGGGGAGGGAAGTGTTGCACTTTGCGGCTGTTTTGGGCTTCTTGAGATGAAGGTTTCTGCTCGACGTTGATCACTGACTGGGCTGCCGGCTGAATGGAGGAGAGACTTGTCTCCTAGGAGCTGGCTTGCATGTTGCAAGCGGCAGCTAAAAAGCCAACGCAATTCTGAGCTGCATCAATAGGAGTATAGCATCTAGATCAAGGGAAGTAATAGTGCCACTGTATTCTGCTCTGGTCAGACCTCACCTGGAGTACTGTGTCCAGTTCTGGGCACCACAATTCAAGAAGGACACTGACAAACTGGAACGTGTCCAGAGGAGGGCAACCAAAATGGTCAAAGGCCTGGAAACGATGCCTTATGAGGAACGGCTAAGGGAGCTGGGCATGTTTAGCCTGGAGAAGAGGAGGTTAAGGGGTGATATGATAGCCATGTTCAAATATATAAAAGGATGTCACATAGAGGAGGGAGAAAGGTTGTTTTCTGCTGCTCCAGAGAAGCGGACACGGAGCAATGGATCCAAACTACAAGAAAGAAGATTCCACCTAAACCTTAGGAAGAACTTCCTGACAGTAAGAGCTGTTTGACAGTGGAATTTGCTGCCAAGGAGTGTGGTGGTCTCCTACTTTGGAGGTCTTTAAGCAGAGGCTTGACAACCATATGTCAGGAGTGCTCTGATGGTGTTTCCTGCTTGGCAGGGGGTTGGACTCGATGGCCCTTGTGGTCTCTTCCAACTCTAGGATTCTATGATTCTATGCAGAATAACAGTGGGTTTGCAACCATGCATGCCAGCGCTCTAATCATAGGGGTGGCACGGCTTGATTGTCAGAATACTGACCCTTTTGCCCCATGTGTTTTTCCCGACAAAAATCATTCCTTTCAGCAGAGCACCTAGCAGGGCCTGCAAGACAGAGCTGTTCCGCCGGGCCATTGGTTTGGACTCAGTCTGACCCTTATGTTGCCCTCCCCTTATAGTCTTGATCCATCAGCTACTCTTAAAATGAGGCTGCATTTTAAATTGCATTTTCAACCTGTATTTTAAATTGGTCCCCCCACCATTATGGTTCTACAGTGATTTTATTGGTGTTAGCCGCCCTGAGCCCGGCTCTGGCCAGGGAGGGCTGGGTCTAAATATATTATTATTATTATTATTATTATTATTATTATTATTATTATTATTATTATTATTATATTCCAACATGTTATACGTGGGGCGTCAGCCTCGTGCAGAACTAGGCGTCCAGGTTGCTCACTGGAGCAAAACTGTTTGGGCATACAGTGGTTACATACCTCGGGTTACATACGCTTCAGGTTACAGACTCCGCTAACCCAGAAATAGTACCTCAGGTTAAGAACTTTGCTTCAGGATGAGAACAGAAATCGTGCTCCAGCGGCGCAGCGGCAGCCCCCATTAGCTAAAGTGGTGCTTCAGGTTAAGAACAGTTTCAGGTTAAGAACGGACCTCAGGAACGAATTAAGTACTTAACCCGAGGTACTACTGTACAATGATAATTCTGGTCCGACTGAATGAATTTTGCCTTTACTGTATTTTTCGCCCTATAGGACACACTTTCCCCCCTCCAAAAATGAAGGGGAAATGTGTGTGCGTCCTATGGGGCGAATGCAGGCTTTCGAAGCCTGGAGAGCGAGGGGGGTCGGAGGGGGCCCGGTTCCCGCCGGGCTCCCAAGGCTTGCAGATAGCAGCCTGTTCTGGGGGCTGGGGGGGGGGAATAATTTTTTTTTCTTTATTTCCCCCTCCAAAAAAACTAGGTGCGTCCTATGGGCCGGTGTGCCCTATAGGGCGAAAAATACGGTAGTTTCCGGCCCCAATTCAAAGTGCTGGTTTTGTTTTTGTTTTTTTATAATAATATTTATTAAACAATCAAAAACTTCAAAAATTTAAACATAGAATACAAAAACCAAAAAAACTACAAAAATGGGAAAATACAAAACAAAACACATAGAAGTACACAATAAAAAACAGTTAGCAGAATAGAAAAAAGCAGAAAAATAAAAAGACACCAAAAAAGAAAACAAAATTTTTTTTTAGTGTTTCCATATGTTATATCTCATTCACTAGTTTCTTGACCTCCTCACACCTCCCTTTTTGTATTCCAGTTCAGATATTTAGTTCAGCAAGTCCTTACCCTCTATCATTCATCCTTACTCAACATCTTAACCTATAATAATATATTTTCCACCATTGTCATCCATATTTACATATTCTTATTAATCTTTTAACTAACACCACTTATTTTCAATCCAACATCCCTTTACAAAGTGCTGGTTTTGACCTATAAAGCCTGAAGCGGCTCAGGAGCGCAAAACGTCAAGGACTGCCTCTCCCCATATGAACTCACCTGGCCCCTGCAGTCATCATCTGTGGCCCTTCTTTGTGTGCCTCCTTCTTGAGAGGTCCAGAGGGTGGCAACACAAGAACAGGGCCTTCTCTGCAGTGGCTCCCGGATTGTGGGATGTTCTCTCCAGGGAGGCTTGTCTGGCGCCTTTGTTACATATCTTTAGGTGCCAGGCAAAAACTGTCAGGAGCTCGTCCTACTCTTGAGTAGGACCCTGGCAGAGACACATGCCCAACAGGCATGTTCCCTCCCTCCTGGTTGATCGTTCAGGAGCTTCAAAAGCTTTCTTCTGCCTGAACGTCACAGCGACCAATGCCAACCGACACCGGCACACTTAGGGATCCGCAGAGTTTGCGCAGCTTGCATAACAGACCTCAGCAACTCAGCATTTTGGCTAATCGACTTTATTTACATATAAACACACATGGAGCACTGCAACACGGCTCCCTCTCTCTCTAGCATCAGACAGCAAAGAGAAAAGGAACAAAGGACAATAGTCCCACTTCACGGAACACATCCTGTCTCCGTCACTTCCCACTTTGTGGAGTCAAAACATACACCGTCATGTGATAGACAACAGTCCCATGACTGCAGTCATGGAGCAGGAATTCTAACAAAAACACTCTCTCTTCTCCCAGGCCTTTGGCTAATTCAACCATCTATGGAAGACTGTGCCTTTGGGGGTGAAGTCAAACCGTTGGAGAGCTACAAGCCCTGATGTGGCTGTAGAAACCGATACAGGAGAGACATGTTTTGTTGCAGCTAGGGCTGCTGAGGTGTCTAGTTTCGCTGTTGCAGATTACCATGGCATTTTTTTCTCTCTGTGCTCTTCCCGGAGCGCTTGCACCGCCTTGCCTCCGTGATTGAGGGGGCTGGGGCCACGCAATGTCGTCATGTCATGCGTGCAGACACTTCAGGAAAGGCCTGTTCGTGTGTTGCCGCCCTATGGACCTCAAGGAGGAGGCACACAAAAGAGGGGCCTATGGTGATGACTGCAGGGTCCGGGTTCAAAATTACATTGGTACCTCCAGTTATGAACTTAATTCATTCCGGAGGTCCGTTTGTAACCGGAAACCGTTCTTATCCTGAGGCGCACTTTCGCTAATGGGGCCTCCCACTCCGGAGTGCGACTTTCGCTCACATCCCAGGGCAAAGTTCGCTACCAGGAGCAGCTACTTCTGGTTAGCGGACCTCGTAACCCGAAGCATTCGCAAGAAGGACCATTCGTATCCAGAGGTATTACTGTATATGGTATATTGTATCTGGTATATTCATACCACGAGAGCAAAGTCTACTCTGGAAGCACATTTTTTGGAGCCTTCCAGACAGTACAAATAAGGGGAATGCATTTAAACAAGCTAACTAAAATTATAAATTTTATCTAAATTATAAAAATAGTTGGGCATCATTCCCTGACGAGGCCGCAAACGTCAGTAAGCAGATGTGCATGCAGAGGGCTGAATAGGATAACGTTTTTGAAATTCATAATCTAACAGCCTTTGCTTGATGAGTGAGAAAATATTGCAATCCCTGTTCGTTTGAGCTTAAAGGTAATTGCAGAAAACCGTGTCAAATTAGGTGAATCTGTCAGTGAGTTAGTAGGCTTTCTGAGTCTGCGTTATATTTATATTTTAACAATGCAAATGGTTGCAACGTACAGAAACAAACGATGGCTTGCGTGTCTGTTGTTGCATGGTCCACAGCTTAAAAAATAGAAGGTGATGCAAGGTGGAGAAATTGTTATTTGATTGAGAGATCAACCGCACTATGAATAATTAGATGATGGTTTGACACTAAGCCTCTCATTCCTGCCCCCTATCTCCCCCCTCCCTCTTTCAGGGACACAGATACCTTAGTGGGGTTACCACGCCCCATTCATGAAAGTGTGAAGACCCTAAAACAGGTAAATTCTAACTTAGGCGCTTACATGGTGGCTCCTCCCTTTCTGATGGTGGGTTTTGTGGGGTGGGGATTGTTGGGAGAGCACTCTGGGCTATCTGCAGCCCCACCGGACCGCCGAGCGTCCTCCGGTGAGCATAGCTCTGGAAAAGACATCCCCTTCTTCTCCAGGGCCCTCCAGCGACATAAACCAACTTGATTTATGCACAGTAGCCTTCTCTCTTGACACAGCAAAAGAAAGAGGCATCTTAGTTCTAAACTACCGTATTTTTCGCTCTATAAGACGCACCAGACCACAAGACGCATCTAGTTTTTGGAGGAGGAAAACAAGAAAAAAAATATTCTGAAGCTCAGAAGCCAGAACAGCAAGAGGGATCGCTGCGCAGCGAAAGCAGAAATCCCTCTTGCTGTTCTGGCTTCTGGGATAGCTGCGCAGCCTGCATTCGCTCCATAAGACGCACACACATTTCCCCTTACTTTTTAGGAGGGGAAAAGTGAGTCTCATAGAGCAAAAAATATGGTACTATTTATTTACAGAATATTTACAGACAACGGCATTATGGCGTCTGTTCTCTCCAACTCCGAGAACAAACAGAACAGTGCAAAAGTGAAAGTGCCGTATTTTTCGCTCCATAAGACGCACCTGACCATAAGATGCACCTAATTTTTAGAGGAGGAAAGGGGGAAAGCCCCATCTTGGGGGAGATCAGCTCACAGTTGTGCAGCTTCTATTGCAAAGGGAAAAAATCCTGTTTTTATGGGGTTCAACTCACAGTTCTGTAGCTTCTTTAGGAAAGGAAAGGGAGCCATTTCTACAGTTTCCAGACAGATGATCTAATCAGCCAGTCCCATGTCGCTGGGGAAACAAACGGCCTCCGTCTGCAGAACATTCAACAATGGAGGCCTGGGCAAGAGCCAGCGATCGACCGCACATTCGCTCCATAAGACGCCCAGACATTTCCCCTTATTTTTAGGAGGAAAAAAGCGTGTCTTATGGAGCGAAAAATACAGTACAGGTTCACAGACGCTTACACCGGAAGAGAGATAAATAAGAGAGTCTTCCTTTCTCAGGCTCCATTCAGACAGGCGTGTGAAATATACCAATCACAAAATCAGCATCGGGGAGCATGAAATCCTAACAGGGACTTGTCAGTTGTGCACCAGTCCCTCAGTCATTGCTGCCACTGTGACTGAAGATGTCTTGGGCCAAATTACAGAGAGACTCTCAAGCAAAGCCTTCGGAGCCATAGGATTATGCCTTACTGTCCTTCCCATAGCTCTTGGTCTTGGAAGTTCCTTCCAGCTGGTCAGAAATACCTCTACCGTAGTTCTTTCTCTGACCACCTGCCATGCTGGTGCAATGAGAAAAGGAACCCGAGGGTGCCCTCCACTCCGGGGGTGTCTGATAATCACCTTGGGGCTTCCCATGGGTTTGCCGCTCAAGTTGCCGTGATCTTTTGACCGAAGCCTCCTGTTTTTCATCTTGTTCCCCAGCATAAATATGTCTCGATCTCCGAAGTGCAAATCAGGAATGAAGAGGAGCTGGAGAAGTGTCCCATGTCTTTGGTAAGCTTCCTTCTGAGTCTGTCTCTTGGGCTGCACCCCAATTTTTTCAGAACATCAGCGTAAACCTGCTCCTAAATCTCGTTCTAATTGACGTGAAAATGTACAAGAGGAAAGTTCCCAAATCTAGAAGGATGTATGGGGCATTTATTGGACTTACAGCTGTCCATGGAGGCGCAGGTCAATTCTGTGTCCAGGGCAGCTGTTTATCAGCTCCATCTGGTACGCAGGATGGGACCCTCCCTGCCCGCGGACTGTCTCACCAGAGTGGTGCATGCTCTGGTTATCTCCCACTTGGACTACTGCAATGCGCTCTACGTGGGGCTACCTTTGAAGGTGACCCGGAAACTATGACTAATCCAGAATGCGGCAGCTAGACTGGTGACCGGGAGCAGCCGCCGAGGCCACATAACACCGGTCTTGAAAGACCTGCACTAGCTCCCACTACGTTTCCGAGCACAATTCAAAGTGTTGGTGCTGACCTTTCAAGCCCTAAACGAACCTCGGTCCAGTATATCTGAAGGAGAGTCTCCACCCCCATCGTTCTGCCCGGACACTGAGGTCCAGCGCCAAGGGCCTTCTGGCAGTTCCCTCCCTGTGAGAAGTGAGGTTACAGGGAACCAGGCAGAGGGCCTTCTCGGTGGTGGCCCCTGCCCTGTGGAACGCCCTCCCACCAGATGTCAAAGAGAAAAACAGCTACCAGACTTTTAGAAGACATCTGAAGGCAGCCCTGTTTAGGGAAGCTTTTAATGTTTGATGTATCACAGTATTTTAATATTCTTTTGGAAGCCGCCCAGAGTGGCTGGGGAAACCCAGCCAGATGGGCGGGGTATAAATAATAAATTATTATTATTATTATTATTATTATTATTATTATTATTATTATTATTATTATTATTATTATTATTAGAAAAGGGACACTCCCTCAGCAGAAATGCAAGTATGTGAAACTGTTCTAGAGAGACTGGTCTGCCTAGTCCATCTGTGCTCTGCTCCACTCTGACTGGCAGCATCTCTCTGTGCTCTCCAAGCGGAGGATGGCCACTCCTAGCCCATCTTCAACAGATTGTTTCATTGGATTGTTTAACTGCCTGGAACCTCTGCCCCTAAACTGTTCTTTCCTTGTACGTCCCAGCAGGGATTTAAGTCCTGGGCTGTCAGACTGAAGGTCTGATGCTGTGGCAACTGAGCTGTCCAGGAACTTAGAGGTTCTCACTCTCGGGTTAGTGCAGAGCTGTCTTAGCAAGAGAGGGGATGTTTAGAGAGACCCGGTGAATGGATTTCCCCGTTGGATAACCCTGGGCTGTATCCAGCTAAGACGTTCCATTAGTGCCAGGATTTCTGCTTGTGCAATGGGACTTCCTCCCCACTCTGTGTGCCATGCGCCTTCCCCAACTCTGCTCTGGTGGGTTAGGGGAACCCCGTAGAACAGATTTAGGGGCCTTGCACGGGGAGGGAGTGCTGTTGTGAAAGTGGAAATCCTTATGCTTATGGGACTCCTTTTCTTGCGGCTGGAAGTGTGGAGATCACAGTTCTTGGGTGATGTGCCCAGAATTTGAGTTTGCAAATTCCACATCGGGGGGGGGGGGGATCTGCAGGAAAGTGCTGGAGCATCTTTAGAAAAGTAGGAGTACTGGGCTGCAAGTGGAGCTGCCCCTTTTCCCGCCCTGTACCTCCTTTTGTTTCCTGCTCGGTTTGGAAAATGGTGTGACTGATGCGCTTCACAGCCTTCCCTTCCCATCTCTCCCTCCTGTATCTGTCCTGTCGTGCTTCAGGGGGAAGAGTACGTGCAGGAGACCCCCTGCGAAATACTCTACCGGGTGATGCTGTACAACTTGCCACAGTACATGGTGGGTATCATCTGTCTGCGTTCTATGTGGGGCTACCTTTGAAGGTGACCCGGAAACTACAACTAATCCAGAACATGGCAGCCAGACTGGTGACTGGGAGCGGCTGCCAAGACCATATAGCACTGGTCTTGAAAGACCTACATTGGCTCCCACTATGTTTCTGAGCACAATTCAAAGTGTTGGTGCCTTAAAGCCCTAAATGGCCTCAGTCCAGTATATCTGAAGGAGCGTCTCCACCCCCATCATTCTGCCCAAACACTGAGGTCCCACTCCAACCAACCACCCAACTCCCAACGAACTCCTCCCAGAGCTGGTTTTATAGTCCCTCTGACTCCACCCCCTGGGTTCTGATTGGGTAACTTGTTTAACTAATTCACCTCCAGCACTCTCATATGTTAACGTCACAATGCCTGATTTGGGGTCTGGGGCGGGTGTTCCCCCCTGCTACAGATAGCTTTGCTGAAGATCCTGTTAGCTGCAGCGCCAACTTCCAAAGCCAAGACGGACTCCATCAACATCCTGGCCGACGTGTTACCTGAGGAGATGCCGTAAGTGCTTGACTGATAAATCACCTGGTGGGTGACATCTGTGTAATCTCTCAGCGAGCTTGACCTGGGCAATGGGCGAAGGTCCGTCAGGTTTCTGTGTGATGGATGTTGCACACTTGTTGCAGATCAACTTTGCACCTTCACTCCTAAAAATTGTGGTCTGCCACACCTTTCTCTTGGGAGTCAGGCTTACCCATTTGAGACATGGTCTTTTTGGATGTATACGTGAGTGTCTTTTTCCTCACGTTCCTTCGTTGCAGTGCTGAATCCTCAGAAGGCTGTGGCAGGGTTTACCGTATTTTTTGCTTGATAAGACTCACTTTTTCCCTCCTAAAAAGTAAGGGGAAATGTGTGTGCGTCTTATGGCGCGAATGCAAGGCTGCGCAGCTATCCCAGAAGCCAGAACAGCAGAGGGATTGCTGCTTTCACTGCGCAGCGATCCCTCTTGCTGTTCTGGCTTCTGAGATTCAGAATATTTTTTTTCTTGTTTTCCTCCTCCAAAAACAAGGTGCGTCTTGTGGTCTGGTGCGCCTTATAGAGTGAAAAATACGGTGATATATATGCCCCCTACAGAGCAGCAATAATACCGAATTCATTAGGATTTGCAGACAGCAATAGAAGCTGTAGCAGTGGTTGGCATGTTAGAATATGGCTTCAGTGGACCTTCTGATTGCATTTAGGCTCTGCTAGTACTCTTAAAGGGACGCGGGTGGCGCTGTGGGTTAAACCACAGAGCCTAGGACTTGCCGACCAGAAGGTCGGCGGTTCAAATCCCCGCGATGAGGTGAGCTCCCGTTGCTCGGTCCCAGCTCCTGCCAACCTAGCAGTTCGAAAGCACGTCAAAGTGCAAGTAGATAAATAGGTACCACTCCGGCGGGAAGATAAACGGTGTTTCCGTGCGCTGCTTTGGTTCGCCAGAAGTGGCTTAGTCATGCTGGCCACATGACCCGGAAGCTGTACGCCGGCTCCCTCGGCCAGGAAAGTGAGATGAGCGCCGCAACCCCAGAGTCGGCCACGACTGGACCTAATTTTCAGGGGTCCCTTTACCTTTAGTACTCTTAAAATCTGTGTACCCCCTTATACCCACAGGTCTCAGGGCAGTTCACAATTCTCTATCAGTTAATGAGAAAATAAATTACATTTAAAATGAGCGAAATGGAGGGGAATTCTCACGGCTAAGGTTTGCCAGTTGCTCTAACCTTCCTTTCCGTGGGGTTTTGCTGGATGACCTCTTTTTCCTTCCACAAATCAGCCTCACTTGGGTGCCCTTGCTTCCTCACAACCCCACGGCCTCCTTAATGGTTGTTACAAAGAAAGATGGGGAAATGCAACCGTTTGCTTTTAAATAAGAATGTCAGACGTCTTAGCAGGAAGCGTTGGCGGTGAACTGCTAGCCTGAAGTAGGAATCCCATCAAAGAAAAGAAGTACCTGGTCCTCCGCTTGATTATTCATCTTTTTCATCGTTTTTCTCATTCTCCGACTTCTGGTGTGTCAGAGATGGGAGACCTCAGGCTCAGGGGCCAAATCAGCTGCCTAGGTTTGATTTGAGTTCCTATTGAAATGAGGCTGCTTTTTAATGTTGTATTTTACAGTGGCACCTCAGGTTACATACGCTTCAGGTGATAGACTCCGCTAACCCAGAAATATTACCTCAGGTTAAAAACTTTGCTTCAGGATGAGAACAGAAATCGCGCGGCGGCAGCGGGAGGCCCCATTAACTAAAGTGGTGCTTCGGGTTAAGAACAGTTTCGGGTTAAGAACGGACCTCCGGAACGAATTAAGTACTTAACCAGAGGTACCACTGTAATATTGTTTTTAAGTTGTATCTTAATCAACTGTTTTATATCTGGTGTGAGCCGCCCTGAGCCCGGTCTTGGCTGGGGAGGGTGGGGTATAAATAAAATTTATTATTATTATTATCTCTGATTGGTCTTTGAAACTTTCCCCAACCCTCAGCTTTTGCTGGAGCTGCTTCGCCCCCTCCCTGTGTTGTTGTTTTTTTGCCTGGATTTTGAACTGGGTCGACGCTGAGCTGCTTTTAAGTTCTTCCTCCCATCCCTTTCTGGGTTAGCATCACAGTCCTTCAGAGCATGAAACTGGGGATCGACGTGAACAGGCACAAAGAGATCATTGTGAAGAGCATCTCAGCTTTGCTTCTGCTGCTCCTCAAGCATTTCAAGCTGAACCACATTTACCAGGTGCGTCTTCGGAGCATTAATAAGGCATACTTTGGTCCCTTTCCCTCCCAGGTTTCTTGGATTGCTTTTCGCATTTGGGGTTCTCTGTGGTTCTCCTAAGAGCGGTTCTTCAGACTGGTGTTTCGTTTTGCAGGGCATTCCGCAACCTGTCATTGATGCAATAATACTGCAGTAGAGGTGGATATATACAGTGGTGCCCCGCAAGACGAATGCCTCGCAAGACGGAAAACCCGCTAGACAAAAGGGTTTTCCGTTTTTGAGCTGCTTCGCAAGACGATTTTCCCTATGGGCTTGCTTTGCAAGACGAAAACATCTTGCGAGTGTTCCGATTTTTTTCCGCCCCCCCCCCTTTTTCTAAGCCGCTAAGTCGCTAATAGCCTTTTCGCCGCTAATCCGCTAAGCCTTTAATAGCCGCTAAGCCTTTAATAGCCGCTAAACCGCTAATAGCGCTAATCCGCTAAGCCGCTAATAAGGTTGCTTTGCAAGACGAAAAAAACGCTAGACGAAGAGACTCGCGGAACGGATTGATTTCGTCTTGCGAGGCACCACTGTAGTACCGTATTTTTCGCTCTATAAGATGCACCAGACCATAAGACGCACCTAGTTTTTGGAGGAGGAAAACAAGAAAAAAAATATTCTGAATCTCAGAAGCCAGAACAACAAGAGGGATCGCTGCGCAGCGAAAGCAGCAATCCCTCTTGCTGTTCTGGCTTCTGGGATAGCTGCGCAGCCTGCATTCACTCCATAAGACGCACACACATTTCCCCTTACTTTTTAGGAGGGAAAAAGTGAGTCTTATAGAGCAAAAAATATGGTACCTGACCTCCTACACCCAATGTTATCACATTATTGCTGTCTGGAGGGGCACTCCTGTGCTATTGCACAACAGAAGCAGGAACACCCCCCAACAGTAACATCTGTGGTATAAAGAGTTGCAAGATGAATGGGGGGCAGAGGAATTTACATGATTTCAGGAGGAAGCTATGGGACGTGAACCGAGTGGAAACAAAGCAGTATGACACACACACCCCATGTCTGCAGCCATAAATAGTATTGAAAGCAGGATGATGTATAACCACTCTCCACTGGTGTACAGAACAGGTTCGGGGTGAGTGGGATGGTCTTTCCAGTGTTGTAATATCAGCTTTTGGGGCTACCAGGTAGGCTTTTAGGAGCCGGCAGCAATGGCCAGCAGTCAGTCCTTGGGATGTAGTTTAGGAAGGCATTTTACTCCCATAAAAGGGTTAGACTGCCAGACCAAAAAGAGCTTTAAGGACATGTTGCAGCTGCCAAGAGGACTGTGCTAAGCCTGAGATTTGGGGAAGGAGAGAAATTGGAAGCTGGAGCCCATCAAGCATAGCTGTCAACCGTCCCTTATTTGGCGGGAAAGTCCCTTATCCCAGCGCCATGTCCTGCTGCTTACTGCCCTTACTGATGATGTCCTGCTGCTTACTGCCCTTACTGATGATGTCCCTTAAATTTCCCGGGTTTCAAAGGAAGCAGCTCCTCTCCCTCCCTCCCTGCCAGGGAGGAGGGAGGCTCCAACTGTGTTGCTTGGCTGTGTTGCTCACCCAATAAGGAGTTGGAGAACGACTGGGGGGTGGAGCTTGCATGCCTTGTGCCGATCAAATCGGCCGCCTTGCCTGGGGACTCGCCTTTGCTCAGCGCTTCCCAGCGGAGAGGTGACGGTGGTTTCCCTTGCTGCATCCCCTTTGCCGGGTTGCTGCGCTGTGGGAACCACCACTTGAGGCTTCGTTTGGCTGCTGATCCCTTATTTTCGAGGCTGCTGGTCCCTTATTTTCAAATCTGTAAGTTGACAGCTATGCCATCAAGTGGTCCCATGTGAAACTTTTGACTGTCTGAAGAGACATGCCCAGCAGCAAATATTGGAAGTAGCTGTGGTGTTTGTGTGTGTGTTAGTTAACCCTCTTTCCTGTTTCATGTTCTGGACTCCCTTCTCTCTCCAGTTTGAGTATGTCTCTCAGCACCTGGTGTTTGCCAACTGCATCCCATTGATCCTGAAGTTCTTCAACCAGAATATCATGTCCTACATCACTGCCAAAAACAGGTATTGCCTGCATGAAAGTTAATCTCCTGTCCCTTCTGGGAACACAAAGGCAATTTTAAACCTGATGCGTTGACACCCGTCTGTAATGGCAGTGAACTGATGCATGTGTGTGTCTCCTTTGATTTCCCCTGAAGCATCTCTGTCCTGGATTATCCCTCCTGCACGGTCCATGAGTTACCAGAACTCAACGCTGAAAGCTTGGTAAGGAGAACGACGATTACTCTTCCCATCCACGTTGCGTGTGGGCTAGGCAAGCAACAATGTAGGGGGCCTCCATTTGCTCTCTGTAAAATGGGATTAATAACGCACTTGCTGATCGATTCCAAAGCCCATATTAAACCTACCATGCTGTCATAAAATAGTGTGCAAGATTTCAAGTTTCCCAGAACTCTTAATCAGACTGCCATATTACCAATACTGACTGGCAGCAGCTATCCAGGATTTCAGGCAGGGAACACGCCTTTAAAAAGGGGGGGGAGGGTGTGGCGCATAGCTGTCTACGTTTTCCTTTTTTTAAGGGAAATTCCCTTATTCCGAATAGGATTCCTTGCAAGAAAAGGGGAAAGTTGACAGCTATGGTGTGGCGTTCTGGGAAAAACGACTTTGGCAATCCCTCCTGCCCATAGCCATCAACCGTCCCTTATTTGGCGGGAAAGTCCCTTATCCCAGTGCTGTGTCCCGCTGCTGTCCTGGATTGATGATGTCCCTTAAATTTCCCGGGTTTCAAAGGAAGCAGCTCCTCTCCCTCCCTCGCTGCTGGTCAGGGAGGAGGGAGGCTCCAACTGTGTTGCTTGGCTGCGTTGCTCACCCAATAAGGAGTCTGAGAACGACTGGGGGGTGGAGCTTGCATGCCTTGTGCCGCGTTGCCTGGGGACTTGCCTTTGCTCAGCGCTTCCCAGCGGAGAGGTGACAGTGGTTTTCCTTGCTGCATCCCCTTTGCCGGGTTGCTGCGCTGTGGGAACCACCGCTTGAGGCTTCGTTTGGCTGCTGGCTGGGCTTTCTGCCTTTGGCTTGGAGGGGCTCAGAAGTTGAACATACCTGTGCTCTGAAAATCCCTTATTTTGGCTGCTGATCCCTTATTTTCGAGGCTGCTGGTCCCTTATTTTCAAATCTGTAAGTTGACAGCTATGCTCCCGCCATTGATCCCAAATGGGTTTTGACTATACATGATTTTGGCTTTGGGTGCGATCCCCAGAGCCTAACCCCTGTGTAAGTTGCAGGCTTACTGTAGTAACCAAGCAAGATGATTTATGCCTCTGCCTCTTGAAAAAAATTAGACTTGTTTGTGTGTCTCCACCCCCTCGGAATCTGCACTTGCTAAAGTGCAGACTGGGCCGTGACTGGCAATTTAAAAGGCCCCCATGAGCAGAGGATTTCTCCTGCGCACCGAAATGAATGGGCTGCCTATTTTAAGAGGGTTTGTTGCTGGGGTATGGATTGCTCTAATTTGAGAGGTACTCTTCCCTACTGCCATCAAAGTGCTGTACTCTGAAGCAACAGTGACCTCTAGTGGTTTACTAAGTGAGCAGACAGTGGTTAATGATTCCTTTGCTATGCGGCATATTTTCTTGGGGCCAAGTACAGTGGTACCTCGGGTTACATACGCTTCAGTTTACACACTCCGCTAACCCAGAAATAGTGCTTCAGGTTAAGATCTTTGCTTCAGGATAAGAACAGAAATCGTGCTCCCGCGGCGCGGCGGCAGCGGGAGGCCCCATTAGCTAAAGTGGTGCTTCAGGTTAAGAACAGTTTCAGGTTAAGTACAGACCTCTGGAACGAATTAAGTATTTAACCATTAGGTCCAGTCGTGGCCGACTCTGGGGTTGCGGCGCTCATCTCGCTTTACTGGCTGAGGGAGCCGGCGTACAGCTTCCGGGTCATGTGGCCAGCATGACTAAGCCGCTTCTGGCGAACCAGAGCAGCGCACGGAAACGCCGTTTACCTTCCCGCTGGAGCAGTACCTATTTATCTACTTGCACTTTGCGGTGCTTTCGAACTGCTAGGTTGGCAGGAGCAGGGACCGAGCAACGGGAGCTCACCCCGTCGCGGGGATTCGAACCGCCAACCTTCTGATCGGCAAGTCCTAGGCTCAGTGGTTTAACCCACAGCGCCACCCGCTTCTTGGGGCCAAACGTCCCACAAAAGATCAGTTTGGGTGGTTTTTTCCCTAGTCTTGAAGCCGCCCTAGGCCACCAGAATTGTATTGGCACTGCCACCTCCAAGATTCACTGCCTGAGACAGAGCTCTGATGTTGGCTACTTAGAGGGCCACCAGCCCTGGTCCATCCCACAGAGACCAGGAGAATGAAGGTGCTAATTACGCTGACTAAGCCTTGATTGAATATTTAATTTCTATACTGCTTAATATATTGAAAATAACTCAAAGAATTGCTCTGTGCTTTTCCTGCCCTGGCCTCCAAAAGCCCATTTCCATTGAAGGCCCCATTTGTATTATACATTTAAAGCAGTTTGACGCCACTTTAAACAGTCATGGCTTCCCCCATATAATCTGTCGTTTGTTAAGGGTGCTGAAAGTTGTTAGGAGACCCTCCTATTCCACTCAACAGAGTTTCAGTCCCCAGAGTGGTGTGGCAATCAGTCTCTTTTCCCCGGGAACTCTTAAGAGCGCATTTCTGCACGCTCTTGCAGACCTGAATTTGATGCACAGATAGTGTGTTCAAGAGAGAGATTCTCCTGGTTCATCTTAAAGGTCATGATGGAACATAGGTATGAAATGTGGTTTACAGCGCAGTATAGTGCGCACCCCGGAAATGATCTCTTTCAGCTTCTGCCTTCTGGAAGAAGGTACAGGGTTATAAAGACCAGGACTAGCCGCCTGAGAAACAGTTTCTGCTCAAATGCAATTCTGGTTTTAAACGCAGTATAAGGAATCTCGATACTGTATTGTGGGACGCGGGTGGCGCTGTGGGTTAAACCACAGAGCCTAGGGCTTGCCGATCAGAAGGTTGGCGGTTCGAATCCCCGCGACGGGGTGAGCTCCCGTTGCTCGGTCCCTGCTCCTGCCAACCTAGCAGTTCGAAAGCACGTCAAAGTACAAGTAGATAAATAGGTACCACTCCGGCAGGAAGGCAAACGGCGTTTCCATGCCCTGCTCTGATTTCGTCAGAAGCGGCTTAGTCATGCTGGCCACATGACCCGGAAGCTGTCTGCGGACAAATGCCGGCTCCCTCGGCCTATAGAACGAGATGAGCGTGCAACCCCAGAGTCGGTCACGACTGGACCTAATGGTCAGGGGTCCCTTTACCTTTTATAGTATATTGTATTTTAAAATGGGGTTTCAGAGTTTTTAGGGGTTTTTGAATGTCTTATGTAGATTTTTCAGTTTCATTGTTCTGTATGGGACAATGACAATAAAGATATCGTATCGTATTGTAGCTGTGCTGGGCCCAGGCTGTTTAAAGCTTTATCAGTCCTTACTAGCCTATTCATGCTGTGACTGCTTCCTTCCTCTTCAATTGCAGGAAGTGGGGGACAACAACCAGTTCTGTTGGAGGAATCTCTTCTCCTGCATCAACCTTCTGAGGATCCTCAA
This sequence comes from Podarcis bocagei, assembly GCF_964188305.1. Taxonomy (NCBI): domain Eukaryota; kingdom Metazoa; phylum Chordata; class Lepidosauria; order Squamata; family Lacertidae; genus Podarcis; species Podarcis bocagei. The sequence goes on from NC_138135.1 coordinate 7,472,243, forward strand.
CAAACTGACCAAATGGAAGCATTCCAGGACGATGGTGAGATGCCAGTTGGCTGAACTAGCCTATGTAGATATTACACGCTGAGCCGATGTGCTCCCGCAGTGTGTGTCATGAGACCAAATATGTAATGACAGAATGATTCATCTACTCCGCCGTATCTAGAGAAGAGAGCGTGAGCTGGCAAATTACGTGACGCCACCCCCAGCAATGCAGATGGCTTCAACTTTCCAAATTTCACGTGGGTTTTAGAAACCCATGTTTCAGATGGCTCTCCTGTATCGGGCTCTACAGCCACAGCAGACGCCATAACTTCCCAACAGTTTGCCTTCACCTCCAAAGGTGTACTCCTCCTTTGTCTCTCGAGGCAGACGGATGCCAACAACAGAAACACATTTTTCAGATGGCTTTCCCCCCTAATTTTAGAGATTTCTTTTTTATATATATATATAAATTTTATTAGTTTTTTTAACATATCATTTTCAACAGTAATTAAACATACTTTTACATCTTATAGTTTTTTTTACTTCCATCAATCACATCTGAAAATTTTCCAATCAATTCACTTAATATACATTGCTTACTTTCACTATTACATTTAAATCTCACAACTAATATCTCTATTCTTTCTCTACTTTGCAATGTTTCATATATTTCTCCTTACAAAACTTCTTGTAGTCCTACTAGCGTAATTTGTTGATTACAGTTGCTCTTCAAATAGTTTTGTATATTTCTTCCAATCTTCTGTGAATCTCTGGTCCTGCAGGTTTCGAATCCTTCCTGTCGTTTTATCTAATTCTGCATAGTCCGTTAATTTTGTCTGCCATTCTTCTTTCGTCGGAATTTCTTCTTGCTTCCATTTCTGGGCTAACAATATTCTTGTCGCTTTTGTTGCATATAAGAACAATTTAACATCTTGTCTATTAATATCCTCACCTATAATACCAAGTAAAAATGCTTCTGTTTTTGTTTTTTAAATTTTAGAGATGTATTTCCTGGGCTTTAAATGTAGTGTGTGTGTGTGTGTGTGTGTGTGTGTGTGTGTGTGTGTATTTTAATGAACCTGTAAAGGTAAAGGGACCCCTGACCATTAGGTCCAGTTGTGACCAACTCTGGGGTTGCGGCGCTCATCTCACTTTACTGGCCGAGGGAGCCGGCGTACAGCTTCCGGGTCATGTGGCCAGCATGACTAAGCCGCTTCTGGCGAACCAGAGCAGCGCACGGAAACGCCGTTTACCTTCCTGCTGGAGCGGTACCTATTTATCTACTTGCACTTTGATGTGCTTTTGAACTGCTAGGTTGGCAGGAGCTGGGACCGAGCAACGGGAGCTCACCCCATCGCGGGGATTCGAACCGCCGACCTTCTGATCGGCAAGTCCTAAGCTCTGTGGTTTAACCCACAGCGCCACCCGTGTCCCTTTTCCACTCATATTGAAAGCCTTAAATGTATTGTTTGCCTGTTCCTGCAATCATTAAGACTGTACTCCTAAAAGAAATATATCTTGTTCTGTTGCTTCCTGTTTGGTATGTCGGTAGATGTTGGTGGTCTTCAAGTCTGCGCCTATCCTGAAACGGGCTCTGAAAGTCAAGCAAGGCATGATGCAGCTCTACGTCCTGAAGCTGCTGAAGATCCAGACCAAGTATCTTGGGCGCCAGTGGAGGAAGAGCAACATGAAGACAATGTCCGCCATCTACCAGAAAGTGCGCCATCGCATGAACGACGATTGGGCTTACGGCAACGGTGGGTGTTGCAAATGCCTTCCTTGCCCGGAAGGGTGATACTGGTCTTGGCTGAGCATTCTGTGGGCATTCCCCATCTCTGTATCATCCACTGAACATCTGATCTGTCTCTTTTGCTTGCACAGGGCACCAACCACGCTGCCCCTCCAGGTGTTACTGTGTCATAAACCCCATCAGGTCAATGTGGTTTAGCAACGTTCAGGTGTATTGACTTAGCTGGGCTCCTTAACTGCAGATTTTAAGACGCGGTGTTCCCTTTGCCTATGCAGTCTCCCATTTGGGGTACTTTCCATTGTGACCCCCTGAAGCTGCCATATACAGAGTTAGTTTGCTGTTCCATTTAGCCTCCGACTGGCAGTGGTCTCCAGGACTTTAGAGATCAGAGACCGTTCTCAGTACCAACTACCTGAGATGTCTTAGCTGGAGAATCTAGGGAACGGTCTGGGACCATTGCCATGAAATGCACATACCGTATTTTTCGCCCCATAAGACGCACCTTTTTCCTCCTAAAAAGTAAGGGGAAATGTCTGTGCGTCTTACGGAGTGAATGTGTGGTCCCTGGAGCCAAATTGCCCAGGGGCAAAAAGCAGGTCGTGCTTTTTTTTAGAAAGAGGGAAGGGGGTGTTGAAACGAAGTCGCTGAGCAGCTGATCTGCAAGCGATCAGGAGGGAGATAAGGGACTCTAGCGATAAAGGAGGCTGCCTGGGGGGGGGGAGGTAAAAGCCCATGGATCCTCAGGATTTTTGCATTGGGTCACCCCAAATTCACCATCAGATCACATAGCATGTCCATGGCTACAGCCTGCACCAAAATAACCACGCACCCACTGTTTCTTGGGGCTGCAATGGTGCAAAAACGTGGTCACAAAGCACGGATCCACATGGATCCTCAGGATTTTTGCACTGGGCTACCCCAAACTCACCGTCAAATCACATATCGTGTCTGTGGCCACAGCATGAACCACAAAAATCATACATCCACTGTTTCATTCAGAATATTTTTTTAAAATTATTTTCCTCCTCTAAAAACTAGGTGTGTCTTATGGCCAGGTGCGTCTTATGGAGCGAAAAATACGGTATTCTCTCCAGTAATGATGAAATGACTCATTCTTGGGGCCACTAGGAATCCAAGGATGTCACTCCAAAGACCATTATTGACACTATGAGTCTCAACGCTGACAGCGCTGTGGGCTCAGGCCCGAACCAAAAGAGGTTGTTCTGTATTACCAGAAAGAGCACCTTCCACTTTTCATCTTGGCTCTCTCTTGTCTTGTTGGCACATAGATATCGATGCTCGGCCCTGGGACTTCCAAGCTGAAGAATGCACTTTACGAGCCAATATTGAAGCCTTTAACAGCCGGAGGTATGATAAATCCCAGGACTCTGAATTTGCTCCAGTGGACAACTGCTTGCAGAGTGTGTTGGGGCAGCCCCTGGACCTTCCTGAAGATTTCCATTACTCTTACGAACTGTGGCTGGAGAGAGAAGTGTTCTCACAGCCCATCCGCTGGGAAGAACTGTTACGCTATCCGTGATGGCACTGGGAAGCTTCACCTGAACCAAATGCCATCTTGGTCTCTCCAAATAATAGGTGCTGTGTCCTGGGGGAAAGGGCTTCTGTGTTTGGGGGCAGTGGCGTAGCGTGGGGGGTGCAGGGGGGGCCAGCCGCACCGGGCGCAACATCTGGGGGGGGGCGCTTGCACTCAGCTCTCTGCCCCTACCTGGCTCACTCACTCTCTCTCACTGCAGTGCTGGCTGTGCGAATCCGATCCGAGCCACCGGGTCGCCGCCCACTGTGAGGGGGGGGGGTATGCCAGGCGTGCGGTGCGGAGAGAGAGCGAGGGACTATCTGGGGGAGGGACAGTGCAGCGGCCGCCCAGCATAGCGCTGAGCGCGGGAGAGAACCACACCAGACCAGCCCAGGCAGCAGCAAGAAGAAGCTGGCAGCGGCGGCAGGTTAGGGGTTAGGGGGCACAAATTACTTGCCTTGCCCCGGGTGCTGACAACCCACGCTACGCCACTGTTTGGGGGTACTTGTGTCTGGCAGAAAACTTTTTAGGGTGAGTTGAAATGTTAAACACCTTAAAAATGCCCTCAACTTTGCAAGAATCTTCCCTTTTCCCCCTGACTGCTTCAATCTACTGTACATGGGCCTGCAGGTAGCAACAGAAGTACTGGTTCTGATCCATTTACACTGATCTATCTTGAATATTATATATTTAAATATCTAACGTGGATGAGCTTTCCTTTCCTGCTTGCTTTCATGCAATGGTGGTTGTGTGTGCCAAGTTGTCGAAGACTTGAGTCACTACCATGCACAATTCATGTTTCTAAATATCTCAGCAAATGTTTACCTTTTAAAAAACTTGCCGCACTCCATGCAGCTTGCTTCCCTAGAAACTGCAAACTCCACGGTTCATAAAAAGCAAGCTGTAAGTGTCAGTCTGGCACCCAGCTATATTCCAAAGAGCATCTAGGCATGAAAACTATGAATGGGAGCGATTCTTTTAATAGAAAACAGTGCATACAGAACCAGTTTGGGGGGGATCCAATTGCAAATTAAGCAAGTTTCTCCACATCTAGAATGAAAAATTATTTGTTCAATTTTCCTTACGTTGCTTCCCTGAGCTCTACTTATTCACGTTGTGAGAAATGTTCTGCTTGTTCACGTTTTAAGGACGTCTTTGTACATCACTAAACCTGCCCCCAAGTGGACCTTCTGTGGCTGTGAGTGAGAGATTGGAGAGATTGTTGTGCCAGAAATGAGGCCAAAATCAAACCCTAGACCCAGTCTGGAAACACTGGGGTTAATGGTAAAGCTGTGTGTACTTTGTGTGTGCAAAAAGACATTTTAACAGGTATAATGTATAACACAGCAAAGCCTTTTTCTCTGTAAAATGCAAGCAAGAGGATTTTTATTCTCCGTACTCCTATATGCATTGGCCAATGTTCTTCCATGCTACCTCTTAAAGGCACAAAAGGACACCCACAAATTACTCCAATCAACGTCTGTGGAAACATGCAACCATTTTATATAAAGGGGTAGCACATATATTTCACTCCCTGCTAGATGTATGAATGCCAGAGATTGTTCCATAGTTCATTGGTATGAGTGGGAGCCAGATATCTCTCTTGGTGAAGCACCTGCACTCTTTAAATCCCCTTGCAACTTTAAGCTTCCTATTTAATGTGAGAAAACTGTAAACACAAGTTCCCAGAATACATGTATTCTCTCTGTTGCTGTGGAGTGAGAACGTTTGTTTCCTAGTGTGCATCGAGACAAAGCATTTTTCAAGGAAATGGCCATATGAAGTCAGTCCAGTTTTTAAGCACAAGTTGTAACCAAGAATAAAAGCTACTCTTCAAGGATGTTTGTGTGTGTGTGTTCTTTCACGTCGTTCATTTTAATGATTTGTAAAAAGATCACCACAGATGCATTCACATGAACTCAGGAAAGAAGTTTGAAGCCACTGTATAATTTCCAATACGAGTTTTAAATGCTCCAGGGACTAACAAGATATTAGACATGTGCAGTTAGTTCCAGCAGCAAGTCCAACAATAAATGCTAGTATGCATGTGCCATTATTATTATTATTATTATTATTATTATTATTATTATTATTATTATTATTATTATTTTTCACCCTACCATTCCTGTCAAAGAAGCACAGATAATGAATTTACAGTGCAGTGCAATCCTACCCTTTGCCCTCCTCATAAGTAAGCCATATTGAATTCAGTAGAGCTTAATCTCAGGTAAATTCCAGCCTTAGGCTGGCACCATCTCTGATTGCATTTTGGGGCTTCCTTAAGCCATACAGATCAAAGCTGGCCTTTTTCAGATAATATAATTTCAGTTACAGTTGTGGTCATGCCGGGCTGGTGCAGCTGCATTGTGTGTGTATTGCCGTATTATTATTTTTTAATTTATTTATTTTTGAGAAAAGTAAGGTTTGCAAATAACACCCTCACAAAGAAACAGTCAGCTCACACTTACAATAAAAAAACCTGTACAATTGATTTTTTAAATATATTTTTATTAGTTTTTTTAACATCTCATTTTCAACAGTAATTAAACATACTTTGACATCATATTCAAATTTTTGACTTCCATCAATCCTGTCTGAAAATTTTCCAATCTAATCTCTCAGTATGCATTTCTTATCTTCCCTATTACATTTCAAACTCATAACCAATATCTCTATCTTTTTATACTTTGTAACACTTCGTATATTTCTCCTTGTAGTCCTACAAGCGTAATTTGTTGATTACAGTTGCTCTTCAAATAATTCATATACTTCTTCCAATCTTCTGTAAATCTGTACAATTGAAAACGTTCTTAAACTTTGAAAGAAACATGATAATTTAATTGTTTTATTCTTTCTGTAAACCGTTGTGAGGGTTTGGGTTGGGTTGTTGTTTTTTTTACAGTCAAACAGTATATAGTTTATGAAATTGATATTAATATAAGCAGACCAAATTGGTGTCCTAATGAGATTGATGATTATAAGCTGTATGTTCAAGATCCCAGCTGCGGGATCTTAAGACCACCAAGTAGTAGTAGTAGATGGCGCATGTTTTCTCTCCCATCCTTGCCACCATAACTGTTGGCGGGGTCCACTTCCCCTGGGCCCACCTACAATAATCCCCACACGCCACAGCGTGGTGAGTACAATTTTAACTGTGTGCCAATATCCACAGATGTCAAGGATTCCTCCAAGTGAATAGGAAAAGTAATTTATGAGGGGAGAAAAGGCGACACAGGGCAGGCCCTCAATGTTATGTACTGAAGTTCTCATCCTGGGCCAGCAGGGGGATCCTGTAGTTATGCAAATGAAGGATCGAAAGTGACGTTTAGTGATTGGACAGTTTTAGAAAGTTGCTACAGTAACGTTGTACTGGAGCTCTATATAAGCAGGCTGACTGAACCCTTCAGTTCAGTTCAGTTCTGGCCTCGGAATAAACAAGAGCTGTTTGAAGAATTGCTGTGTCGTCTGATATGTTCACCCACAACTTAACACAACATACACCTAAAGAGGCGTGATTACTGTTAAGTTGTGGGTGAACATATCAGACAACACAGCAATTCTTCAGACAGCTCTTGTTTATTCACAGGCCAGAACAGAGCTGAACTGAAGGGTTCAGCCAGCCTGCTTATATAGAGCTCAACTACAAAGCAACAGTAACAACTTTAACTATCCAATCACTGAATGTCACTTTCAATTCCTTATTTGCATATGCGGACCTGAGTGAAAACTATCTACAGTATCCCCCTGCTGGCCCAGGGGGAGAACTTGAGTACATAATTACATTGCCATATACTGTTATATCTTAATCAGTGAGACTCGGGTGAGAGGTGGTGTAGAAATGTTTTGTGCAAAAAGGGAATGAATAAGAACTCTGTGGGTGCGTGAGCGAGTTTGTGTGTTTTATAGGCAGCTTTTGTATTGCTAAAAGCCAATGACAAACTGAATATACAGTATATGTTATACAATCTATAATAGTGTTATGTACTGAGTTGAATAGGATCCAGAATGCAGCAGTCTGATTGGTCCTAGAACAATAGGATTCAGAATACAGCAGTCTGGTTGGTCCACATGAGCCAGCCAATCCAACTCCATGTGGAAGTGAATCCGCAACCTGATTGGCCTACAGGAGAATCCCGGAATTAGCCAATCATGTGGGGCCCATTGTGTAAGTAATGTATATAAAGCAGACATTCTGGGGGAAATTCCATTTCTCGCTACTATGAACTGAATAAAGAGCATGAAATCCACACTCGACTCCGAGTATATTTCAAATTGTTGTTGTTGTTTAGTCATTTAGTCATGTCCGACTCTTTGTGACCCCCTGGACCAGAGCACGCCAGGCACTCCTGTCTTAAACTGCCTCCCGCAGATTGATTAGACTCATGCTGGTCTCTTCGAGAACACTGTCCCACCATCTTGTCCTCTGTCATCCCCTTCTCCTTGTGCCCTCCATCTTTCCCAACATCAGGGTCTTTTCCAGGGAGTCTTCTCTTCTCATGAGGTGGCCAAAGTCTTCAGGATCCGTCCTTCCAGTGAGCACTCAGGGCTGATTTCCTTCGGAATGGAGAGTTTGGATCTTCTTGCAGTCCATGGGACTCTCAAGAGTCTCCTCCAGCACCAGAATTCAAAAGCATCCATTCTGTTGTTGTTGTTTAGTCATTTAGTTGTGTCCGACTCTTCGTGACCCCCTGGACCAGAGCACGCCAGGCACTTCTGTCTTCCACTCAAACTCATGCTGGTAGCTTCGAGAACACTGTACCACCATCTCGTCCTCTGTCTTCCCCTTCTCCTTGTGCCCTCCATCTTTCCCAACATCAGGGTCTTTCCCAGGGAGTCTTCTCTTCTCCTGAGGTGGCCAAAGTCTTGGAGTCTCAGCTTCAGGATCTGTCCTTCCAGTGAGCACTCAGGGCTGATTTCCTTCAGAATGGAGAGGTTTGATCTTCTTGCAGTCCATGGGACTCTCAAGAGTCTCCTCCAGCACCAGAATTCAAAAGCATCCATTCTTCGGCGATCAGCCTTCTTGATGGTCCAGCTCTCACTTCCATACATCACTACTGGGGTCAAATCATAGCTTTAACTATATGGGCCTTTGTTAGCAAGGTGATGCCTCTGCTTTTTAAGACAATGTCTAGGTTTGTCATTGCTTTTCTCTCAAGAAGCAGGCGTCTTTTAATTTCGTGGCTGCTGTCACCATCTTCAGTGATCATGGAGCCCAAGAAAGTAAAATCTCTCACTGCCTCCATTTCTTCCCCTTCTATTTGCCAGGAGGTGATGGGCCCAGTGGCCATGATCTTCGTTTTTTTGATGTTGAGCTTCAGACCATATTTTGCGCTCTCCTCTTTCAACCTCATTAAAAGGATCTTTAATTCCTCCTCACTTTCTGCCATCAATGTTGCGTCATCTGCATATCTGAGGCTGTTGATATTTCTTCCGGCGATCTTAATTCCGGCTTGGGATTCATCCAGCCCAGCCTTTCACATGATGAATTCTGCATATACATTAAATAAGCAGGGAGACAATATATCTATCTATCTAATACTATATTTATCTGATTCTTCTATTTAAGAGAGAATGGGGGAGATTTTCCCGCCCTTTCCCCTCACAGTCGCCTGTTGGAGGCAAAGCGCTTGTTCGAACAGAAGGGGGAGGGGCGCGCGCGGGCGCCTCTTTTTCCCGCCTTTTCTCCTCCCTCCTCCCAACGGCGTAACACGTCCTCCCGAAACTGCCCCCGGAGTGCGCAGGCGCGGGCTCGGGTCTCACTAGGTTACGCTGGTTGCCCGGTTACGAAGGAATGACCTCACCGACCCTCCTCCCCTCCTCCTTTTCCCCTTTTCCGAACCATGGCAACCGAACGGGGCGGCGAGGTAAACAGAAGGCGGCAAGCCCCGCCCCCGAACGGCCAAGCTCCGCCCGGCAAACTGGCAGCGCGAGGCGGCGGCTCCGTCTGGTCCCGCGCACGCAGGCGCGGGGGCGCGCGAGCTCCGCTTTGGACGGGTCGGGAGAGGAGGAGCTGGCTTGGCTGGTGAGTCCGCGCGGGACGCGTGTAGCCCGGGCGGCACGTGGGAACGCGGGCTCGCGTGTTAAGGAAGAGGACGCGTGTCGGCTAGGGAAATGCGTTGCCTGTTAGTGAAGGAAGCGGGGGGGGGGTGTAGGGGGCGAAGAGAAGTGCCCCAACCTTTTAACAGCAGCTGGAGTTATATACCTGCCCTATGCCCAGAGAGGGTGCTATTAATATATTGAATAAAGGGAAACTGGTCAGTAAGGAAATTATCCTTTTCTGACCTTCCTTGAGCCTCGTTTTTCAGAAAATGAAACTTTCCCTGCTCTGTTGTACCAAGAGTTCAGTGAGATGCTTCCTGTTTGCTCCATCTATCAGCTTCTCCTCAATGGATTTGTCTAATCTCCTTTAAAAGCCACCCAATTGGTAAATTATGGAATGAAATTAAAAGCGATTTGGAGATATGGTCAAACCTAAAACTGTCATCAATGGGCCGGATTTCTGTGATTAAGATGAATGTGCTGCCAAAGATGCTTTTTTTGTTTCAAGCCCTCCCAATTATAGATAATGTGAAATGCTTTAAAGAATGGCAGAAAGCACTATCCAGATTTATCTGGCAGGGGAAGAAACCCAGAATTAAATATAAATTACTGACGGATTCTAAAGAAAGAGGGGGGGGGGGTTCCCTGCCAGATTTAAAAATTTATTTTGAAGCTGCTGCACTTTGCTGGATTAAAGAATGGATGCAATTAGAAGACACAGTTCTGTTAGATTTGGAGGGATTGGACAATGTGTTTGGTTGGCATGCATGTTTATGGTATGACAAGGTAAAGGCCCATAATGCAGGTAATCAGGCCTTTCTTTTATACAATATGCCCTGATTCTCATCCACAAAATTGTTCAGTAAAGTCAGATACTGTGTCATCACAACAGTGTTATCTTATAACATCTTATAGCATTACTTTACTGTACTTTCTTTTCTTTTTACATTGTAGGCATTGCCTTTGGAAGTATTTAAAAAAAATTAATTGCCTTGCATTGGGACTAGACACAATGGTCACTATCTCAGTCCAGTGAAAGGACATCACTATGGTAATGTATAGTTTCACAGATCCCAGTGCTAACGAGGCACCAAAAGCTGTTTCTTTTCCAGACCCCTTTGGCTTTCTCTTTACGCATTCTGGGTGGTGCTTCATTATTCTCCCACCACGACAGTAGCCTGCATTCAAATGTTCTATTTCATTAAAATAACGTATATAACATCAGTGCTTTTTTTTCTTAAAAAAAATATGTTTAGGGGTACTTTCATTTTGACTCCAGAAAAATCACCATTTTATAGTTCAAATCGGGGGAAATAAATACGGTAAATGGAAAAAAGTACAAAGATTCACAAAATGTTTAGGAGTACAGTGGACGCTTGGGTTGTGAACGTGATCCATGCGGGATGCATGTTCGCAACCTGCAGCGTTTGCAACCCACAGAGGCGCGTCTGCGCACATGCGGGTTGCGATTCGGCGCGTCTGCGCATGTGCAAAGCACGATTTAGCGCTTCTGCGCATGCGCAACCGCTGAAACCCAGGAGTAACCCGTTCCGGTACCTCCGGGTTTTGGCGGGTGCGTAACCCGAAAAAACGCAACCTGAAGCGGCTGTAACCCGAGGTATGACTGTATGCATACTCCTCTTCCCCCCCCCAAGCACTGTACTGTATAACTCCTTTCATTTTGCAAAGAAAGAAATAATAATAATAATAATAATAATTTATTATTTATACCCCGCCCATCTGGCTGGGCTTCCCCAGCCACTCTGGGCGGCTTCCAAAAGAATATTAAAATAATGTGATACATCAACATTAAAAGCTTCCCTAAACAGGGCTGCCTTCAGATGTCTTCTAAAAGTCTGGTAGTTGTTGTTCTCTTTGACATCTGGTGGGAGGGCGTTCCACAGGGAGGATGCCACTACCGAGAAGGCCCTCTGCCTGGTTCCCTGTAACTTGGCTTCTCGCAGTGAGAAAAACCGCCAGAAGGCCCTCGGTGCTGGACCTCAGTGTCCGGGTAGAACGATGGAGGTGGAGACAGCTGTGAGTCCAAAATGACTCCCAGGCTGCGCACCTGGTCCTTCAGGGGCACAGTTACCCCATTCAGGACCAGGGAATCCTCCACACCTGCCCGCCTCCTGTCCCCCAGAAACAGTACTTCTGTCTTGTCAGGATTCAATCTCAATCTGAAAGAAACGTTTGGGCTGCATTCTAGCCAACTGTTGTCAAGGCTGGACTTTTTGTTTCCCAGGGATCCAACATTACATTCAACGGGGGATTTATGGCCCTTCAGATGTTATGGGGGGACGTGGGTGGTGCTGTGGGTTAAACCACAGAGCCTAGGACTTGCCGATCAGAAGGTCGGCGGTTCGAATCCCTGTGACGGGGTGAGTTCCTATTGCTCAGTCCCAGCTCCTGCCAACCTAGCAGTTTGAAAGCACCTCAAAGTGCAAGTAGATAAATAGGCACCGCTCCAGCGGAAAGGTAAATAGCGTTTCCGTGCGCTGCTCTGGTTTGCCAGAAGCGGCTTAGTCCTGCTGGCCACATGACCCGGAAGTTGTACGCCGGCTCCCTCGGCCAGTAAAGCGAGATGAGCGCTGCAACCCAAGAGTGGGTCACAACTGGACCCTTTACCTTTACCTAGATGTTATGGGACTCCCAGCTCCCATGAGCCCCAGCCAAAGTGGCCAATGCTAAAAGGTGATGGGAGCCAGAGTCCAGCAATCCCTGAAGGACCACAGGGTCCTCAGCTGCTGTTCCTCTTCCACCCCTTTCCCCTATGGGGCTGCCTTTGAAGACTTGCTTCAGCAGCTTCCGGTTAGGAGAGCAACAGGTTCCCGGCCACTGCTGTAGAACCATAAATAACTTTGGATCTGAGTTTCCTAAAGGGCTGTCACTTCCCACCTGAATTGGTCCAAATATTGAGGCTGCCCTCCAAACCGCGCCCCCCCCCCTGCAACCAGAGGTAAGTCTGATGGGGCACTGAAGATGGGGACTTCCCATCTTTGGAATTCCCTCCATGAGGAGTCATTCTGTTTTTTTTCAATTTGTTTGGTTTCAGGTAGAGATCACGCCCCCCCAAATTTAACACTCCAATTTATCCAACCTGTTGCTTTAATGTTTGGAATTGTTCTTTGATTTCATTGTTTGTTTGCTTAACTAATAATAATAATAATAATTTATTATTTATTCCCCGCCCATCTGGCTGGGCTTCCCCAGCCACTCTGGGCAGCTTCCAACAAAATATTAAAATACCGTAATGCATCAAACATTAAAAGCTTCCCTAAACAGGGCTGCCTTCAGATGTCCTCTAAAAGTCTGGTAGTTGTTGTTCTCTTTGACATCTGACAGGAGGGCATTCCACAGGGCGGGAGCCACCACCGAGAAGGCCCTCTGCCTGGTTCCCTGTAACTTGGCTTCTCGCAGTGAGGGAACCGCCAGAAGGCCCTCGGCGCTGGATCTCAGTGTGGGAAGAATGATGGGGGTGGAGTGATCTAATTCTAGAACTTAAAGACTCTTCAGTTTGAGATGGTTCTTGTTTCCCAGCCTCCTGCTGACTCTCCTTCTCCGCTTTTCCTGGCAGGGTGGTGGAGGCAAAGGCAAAGGAAAGGGGAAAGGAAAGGGGAAAGGGAAAGGGAAGAAAGGGAAGAAGGGCGCCGTCGAAGTGGACATCATGAGCCCGGCGGCCATGCTGAACCTCTACTACATCGCCCACAACGCCGCTGCCTGCTTGGAGTTCCGTGGCTTCCCGTGGCCAGGCTCTCCGAAAAAGAAAGGGAAGAAGCGGAAATAGGGACGCAGCAGTGGGAGAAGGCCGCCCCAGCGTTCGCGGTGAGACCCGGAGCCCCATCACAGGGGAAGGAGACTTTTGCGGGGGCCACACGAACCCAGCAGAATTCACTCAGGTTTCTTTCTTTGCCATGATCACTGAAGCAGCTCTGGCTTCCAACGACCAGAAGGAAGTAAACGCTGCTTTGAGATGCCTAGCGCAGCACCGCAGTCTGTTCTTCATTGTTGCAGGAAGTAACTCGCAGAACCCTTCCGTGCCTCCTCCTGATCGTGTCTGACGGGGGTGGGCTTTGCGCTAGGGGCCGCCCCCATCTCCAGGGCCCCTGCTTTCCCTTGTGAAAGCTGCACCACAAGCGTGAAATTTGATTGCTCAAACCAAGCCGCAGCTGCGATGCAGGGGCCTTCCAGGACCCGGGGCGTTTACAGGCTCAATACTCCACACACTAGGCAAGTCTGGCCTGAGCTTAAAGGCAGGCTGAGAATCTGCCTGGGGAAGGGGTGGGTGGGACCATCCTTTCAGCAGTGCCGAAGTCCAGCCTCACTGCGTCAAGCATGGCCAGCTTCCAGAGTGCGCCCCATAATCCTTTTGTGACAGCCAAGGGGATTCTGGGGCAGAGTGTCATTTCCATGCAGGATCCCGCTTAGCTGCGAGGGTATACATCTAGCATCTTTTATGATTCTAAGAATCCCGGACTTACGTGCTGCACCAGATAGTGCAACGTTTTGTGTGATTTGCTTGGTGAAGGGAAGTCATTAAGGCGCCTGGGACCCGTGTGACGGAGTAGTCGAGGATTAGATCTGTTGGGAAGCAAATTTATACATAGGAGCAGGAAGAAATGGGCAACGATTTCTGTAGGGTAGGCTGTGAAGTAGAGTGTACGCTGGCTCAGGTGGCATCCTGACAGGCTCAGGTGCAGTTTGAGTTTATATAAAGGTAAAGGCACCCCTGCCCATTAAGTCCAGTCGTGGCTGACTCTGGGGTTGCGGCGCTCATCTCGCTTTATTGGCTGAGGGAGCCAGCATATAGCTTCTGGGTCATGTGGCCAGCATGACTAAGCCGCTTCTGGAGAACCAGAGCAGCGCACGGAAACACCGTTCACCTTCCCGCCGGAGTGGTACCTATTTATCTACTTGCACTTTGAAGTGCTTTCGAACTGCTAGGTTGGCAGGAGCAGGGACCGAGCAACGGGAGCTCACCATGTCGCGGGGATTCGAACCGCCGACCTTCTGATCGGCAAGTCCTAAGCTCTGTGGTTTAACCCACAGTGCCGCCCGCATCCCTCTCTCATATATATATATATATATATATATATATATATATATATATAAAATTATATGCCAGCTGGGTTGGTATTGCTGCCTAAACAGGTTCAGACCTGAAACCTTATCCGCAGCAAAGAAGGATTTGCCATCTGCCTGAGCTCCGGGGTGCTATTGGGAATGTGCCATGTAGGCAGACGAGGTGAGGGGGAAGGAATGGTGCCAATCTGGAAATGTAAGGATGCCTGCAGATGTGTCTCAGTACTTCCAGAGGCTCACACGCCCACCAAAGCAGAGGCGTTGCCTTCCCTTACCCTAGTCTGGCTTTGTAGACCTGGCTGACGGGGCCCCAGGGCAGCAGCTATCCTTACAGCTGTGCTGTACTGATAAAACTTGGCTCAGGAAGACTAGGAAGCTGGGGGTTGATAGAGAGGCAAGGCGTGGGCTAGCCTTCTGTCCTCCTCCCTTTCTGCAAGGATGTACCGTATTTTTCGCTCTGTAAGACGCACCAGACCACAAGACGTACCTAGTTTTTGGAGGAGGAAAACAAGAAAAAAAATATTCTGAATCCCAGAAGCCAGAACAGCAAGAGGGATCGCTGCGCAGTGAAAGCAGAAATCCCTCTTGCTGTTCTGGCTTCTGGGATAGCTGCGCAGCCTGCATTCGCTCCATAAGACGCACACACATTTCCCCTTACTTTTTTAGGAGGGGAAAAGTGAGTCTTATAGAGCAAAAAATACGGTACACTGTTGGTTTGGAAGTGGGGTGGCAGGTGTGTATTCACCATTTTATCCACCCTTTCGACCACACCTGACTCTCCATAGTGGCTGTGCTGTGTAGCTTCCGGGAAGTTCAGGTTGCCTGCTGATGCTGGTCAGCTACTCTTGAACTAACGTACTACGGACAGCTAAATATGTGTGTGGGTGTGCGCATTCAAATGGCGCTATTTGATATTCCAGTCCATAACATTTCCTTTGTGAAGGAGACATACAGTTTAAGGCTGTGCAGCCAGAAACCTGCAGACGAACCCATTTCTTTTGTTAAATCGTTACCAAGGAATAAGCAAAATATAATGTACAAATGTTTTCCAGTCCAGCAACAGGTAGGAAGAGGACAGCATGTTCATTGCGACTTCCTTGTGAGCACACCCAAGCTGGGCTTCCCACAATCCAGTGTGCAGTGACATGTCCTCGTCCCATTAAACTCTGTGGAGTCTGCGCTGGCTTCTGGCCACTATGTTTTGCCTTCTTCCCTTTAACATCCCAGCTCTGTCCCATGTTTACATGTAAAGACACAACCCAAGTTTGTATGCGGCTTTTCCTAGTGTACTTTGAATTCATCCACAAGAAGTTTTGAATTTTTTTTAACGTCTCCTTTTTGTTTGTGATTCAGGATTACGCAGCAAGTTTTTAGTCTTTTGCACTTTTAGCCTTTTAAGCATGTTTACTGCAACCCTCCATTTTCTGCTGCGTATCCCAGGTTGCTACCTATGATACGTCAACAGCTTGAACGAGGACAGAGGAAATACAGTATTTTTTGCTCTATATGATTCACTTTTTCCCTCCCAAAAGTAAGGGGAAATGTGTGTGCGCCTTATGGAGCGAATGCAGGCTGCGCAGCTATCCCAGAAGCCAGAACAGCGAGAGGGATTGCTGCTTTCACTGCGCAGCGATCCCTCTTGCTGTTCTGGCTTCTGAGATTCAGAATATTTTTTTTTCTTGTTTTCCTCCTCCAAAAACTAGGTGCGTCTTGTGGTCTGGTGTGTCTTATAGAGCGAAAAATACGGTACCTGGAAATGCAAAGTTCCAGTAGGAAAATGCCTGGGTTTGGTTTCTGCTGTTTCTCGAAAGAAACACGGGCAAGCAAAGGGAAGGTTAACAAAAGCAACCACTGTGCCAAGACACTTGATGAGTTGAGAAGATGGGGAGAGCCATTGGATCAGGACCAAAGAGAACCTGATTCTGGAAGGTCAAGCACAGGTCTGGAGGGGAATGTCTTCCACTGTCAGTTATATGACAGATTCATGGAAGCAGCCGCTGGCTTGTCAGACCAACTGCTACTTTAAATGCGGCAAGCGTACCTAAAGTTCTTTCCTTTTTTCCATAGATTTCGACTTCAGAAGTGTTAGGTTGTGGGCATGCCATACATTTAAAGGGCATGGCTTCCTCCATAGAAGCCTGGGGACTGCAGTTTTAGCCTTCACAAAACTGTAATTCCCAACTACCTTGGTGAACTACAGTTCCCAGGATTCTTTGGGGGATGTCATGTGCTTCAAATGCTTCCTGTCACTGTGCTCAGCTCTGGCTCCCGGTGGAGTACAGAGTCAGATTTAAGGTGCTGGTTTATCACGGCCTAGGACCCTCGTACCTACGGGACTGCCTCTCCCGATATGCCCCACGGAGGACCTTAAGGTCCATAAATAGCAACACCCTAGAGGTCCCGGGCCCTAAGGAAGTCAGATTAGTCTCAACCAGAGCCAGGGCCTTTTCAGCACTGGCCCCGACTTGGTGGAACGCTCTGTCTCATGAGACCAGGGCCCTGCGGGATTTGATTTCTTTCCGCAGGGCCTGTAAGACAGAGTTGTTCCGCCTGGCCTTTGGCTTGGAATCAACTTGATCCCCTCCCCTTCTTTCCTTTTTCCTTTCTCCTTCTGGGATGGAACTCCTATTTGGGGACTTCCCTGGCTTTTTTCTGGCCCACGTAGGACCAGTCTGGATAGTTAGCCTTGGAGAAGACTTGATGTTTTCATCCCCCCAAAAGTTTTTTATTTGAGTTTCTGCTGAAATGAGGCTGCATTTTAATGTTGTATTTTAATCTTGTTTTTTAAGTTGAATTTCAATCAATTGTTTTTATACCTGGTGTTATTATTATTATTCCCTCCATCCAGTGCAGGCTGCCTTCTCAGGTCACCCATTCAAAGCTGAAAGAGAGGCAGGATCTGGCCAAAGAGCAGCTTGCCCTTCCCCTTCCATCAAAGTATCAGCCCTTGTCCACAACTAATTCCCCTGCTGCGAGGATTTAGCCTGTTTGATTTTGGGATTAAGGGAAAGCAGGTTGCTCTGGTGCCAATACTGTACATTTGTTTAGTTTCCTTTTGTTTATAGGCTTCCTCCACGCGGCTACTAGTCCAAATGCTATAAGGATTTCCCCCTAATGTCCTCCTGGTGTTTACATGGCTTTTTGTTGTTTAGTCGTTTAGTCGTGTCCGACTCTTCGTGACCCCCTGGACCAGAGCACGCCAGGCACTTCTGTCTTCCACTGCCTCCCGCAGTTTGGTCAAACTCATGCTGGTAGCTTGGAGAACACTGTCCCACCATCTCGTCCTCTGTCGTCCCCTTCTCCTTGTGCCCTCCATCTTTCCCAACATCAGGGTCTTTTCCAGGGAGTCTTCTCTTCTCATGAGGTGGCCAAAGTCTTGGAGCCTCAGCTTCACGATCTGTCCTTCCAGTGAGCACTCAGGGCTAATTTCCTTAAGAATGGATGCGTTTGATCTTCTTGCAATCCATGGGACTCTCAAGAGTCTCCTCCAGCACCAGAATTCAAAAGTATCCATTCTTCAGCGATCAGTCTTCTTTATGGTCCAGCTCTCACTTCCATACATCGCTACTGGGAAAACCATGGCTTTAACTATACGGACCTTTGTTGGCAAGGTGATGTCTCTGCTTTTTATACAGAAGCAAAATAAAGGATCACATTGTCACGGGCTGCAATTTGCAAGCCATTTCTTCTGGAGTTGTTGCAAAGCAGTGAGAGTGGTTTGGTTTGGGGTTCCTCTTGGAGTGTGCAGTGCGACTGTTCTTAACCGCTTTCAGAGCTATGAACTTTTTTGGAAGGTGGGGGTGGTAAATACCCCAACAGGAAAGTTGATGGGATTGTTATTTGTTGTTAACTTGTTCAGTTTCCAAATCTAAGATAGTTTCTTACTTGTGGGCCTATTTGAAGGCAATGAAACAACCCAAAGTGTCCCTTCTACCTTGACATTATTCTCCTGCTTAGTTCATCCAGTGGGAACATCCTCTTGATAGTTTTCCAAACAACCTGCCTGTTAGTTTTGAGCAGGGGTCAGCAAACATTTTCAGCAGGGGGCTGGTCCACTGTCCCTCAGACCTTGTGGGTGGCCGTACTATATATATATATTTTTGGGGGGGATGAACAAATTCCTATGTCCCACAACTAACCCAGAGATGCATTTTAAATAAAAGCACACATTCTACTCATGTAAAAACACGCTGATTCCCGGACCGTCCGCAGGCTGGATTTAGGCGGTGATTGGGCTGGATCTGGCCCAGGCTTTAGTTTGCCTACCCAAGGTTTTGAGCAACATTTCTCTTACATTGGCACTTTGCAAACAACGAAATTAGACTTGCCGCTGTTTTTCTTGGTTCTGCTCCTGTGTCTTCAGCAGCAGCCTAACACTGGCAAATTTAGCAAGTAGCGTGGCCAGGTCAGGAGCTCGCTTTGTGAGAAACGTTTCCCTGACTAAATCTCTGCCCACCATAGTGGCTGTTGTAGGAGCAGAGAGTTGGTGGGTATGGTTAGCAAGCCTAAGCTCCCAGGGGTGTCAGTAAAAAAGCCATTTTGGTATATAAGCAGTACAAACACTGATAATAAAATAGCAACGTAGCAACGTCATGCGAGTCTCCAACTTCCTGCTGGAAGCTAGATCCTCAATTTGTGGTGATGTCAGTGTATCCTTTGAGGGAAACTTGTCCGTTGAGTGTCTGCAAACCTGCTGGAGGCTATCCAAGTCCCTCTGCCTTGTATCTCCATGACCTTTAATGTTGCTGGAATCTATTGTGTGATAGAAAGGATTTACCAGGATTCACTGGAATTGTATTCCTGCCAACACAGCAGGCTGCGAGGCTAGCGAAGTGAGCAGCTGTTCATCACCCTGCAAGACTACTGTTCCAGCATACCTGCTTCATTAAGCAAACATGTGTGAATGAGTCTCCCTGCACATGTGATGCTAGTAGAGCACATAGTCACTATGGTTCGTAGGAATTTAATTTTAAAATTAGGTACTGTAGCCTTATTGGAGTTCACCGATTGGGTCTGCGTTGCTCCGGGACAGGAGGAAGGAAGTCAAATGACACCGAGGTTGATTCAAAGAAAGAGTTTATTCTGCTCTCTGGATAGCAGAAGGCACTTGCGTGATCAAGTCCACAGCAAGTCCAAAGAAATGACAAGTTTCATGCAGTATATATATCCTCCAGGCACCCTCTCCCTCCTTCCAACCACGTCAGCCTTTGTACGCAGGTTGACATCACATATGTTCTTGCTCTGGTATTCTTAACCATAAAAGGGTTTCCTTCCTGTACTTCTGACCATAAAAGGGTATTCCTGTTCCTACTCTTATCTGGGAGGAAGAGGTCATCATCTCCGGGAACACGCTTTTGGCGTTTTCCTTGGACATCGGCCTGTGCGTCTTTTGTGGTCAGCACATAAGATAAGGTACTGACGTATCTTCTCTGTTCCCCTAGAAGAACAGCCAGGGTCATCCCTTGCCGTGACTGATAAAGGAGAGAACTTGTTTATGCAACTGTGTCCTTGTTATGCTTTTGCTCAACAGCTCAAGTTTTACGCATTTTAGAGTACTCTCTTGGAGAAAGAAGGAGGGGTTTGAGTCAGTTTTGAACTTACTGCACAGAAACCCATTCCTTCAGTATGAGCCCCACACGAAATTAAATTCCTACAACTTGAGGGAATTTAGCAGACTGAATCTCTTGTCTGAAGCAAGGAAGCACCATCTCCTGGGTCCGTTGCCCGCTTCTCCCTTTCTCTGCTGTATGGCACACCTGAAGTTGAGCGTTGAAGGAACTTAAGTGACCCAAGAAGAAACACTCCACTTTACCTGGATCCCTTTTTCCCTAAGGGCCTATCTAAGCTAGCCTAATTTCAGAGGCTGGGAGTGCTGTTTTGGTCTACACTGATCCCCTTGGGGGACTGAGACTCAAATGGGCAAGCAGCAACAACACAGAACGGCCAGTGTGCATTGGTTTAAATATCAGGAAAGCAGTTGCATAATACAGTGGTGCCCCGCAAGACGAATGCCTCGCAAGACGGAAAACTCGCTAGACGAAAGAGTTTTCCATTTTGGAGGTGCTTCGCAAAATGAATTTCCTATGGGCTTGCTTTGCAAGACGACAATGTCTTGCGAGTTCCTGCTGGGTTTTTCCCCTCCCCCCCTTTTTCTAAGCCGCTAAGCCGCTTATCAGCTGATCCGATCATCAGATAAGCCGCTAAAAGCCTCTAATAGCGCTAATCCGTCAATGGGCTTGCTTCGCAAGACGAAAAAACTGCTAGACGAAGAGAATCACAGAACGGATTCTTTTCGTCTTGCGAGTCACCACTGTACACAGGATGTTGTAGGTCAGCTGCTTTCCCCCCCTTGTTCCTCAAAATGAACCTCCAGGCTGCGTTTTCCCGCCCCCTCCCTCTGGTTTCTCACATCACACCCCCATTGATTATTCATCCAGCTTTCCCTTATGTCTTGATGGCGCCAGTGCCACCCCCCCTTTGTATCGGGTAAATATTGTGTATTTAGCTTGTTTAGTCGTTTAGTCGTGTCCGACTCTTTGTGACCCCATGGACCAGAGCACGCCAGGCACTCCTGTCTTCCACTGCCTCCCGCAGTTTGGTCAGTATTTAGCTACCAACCCCTCAATTCTCATTTGCTTCTAAAGTAGGGTGTTGCAGTCTGTCTCCACCTGGGACCGAAATCACACAATCATAGGCTCAAGCAGCTCTGAATCTTTCCCTTTCTGCCTGCTCACCACTATGCTTGGGACAAGAGCGAGGCATAAACGTAGCTTCCTACGTCCTTTTGTCCACTGTCGTTGCCAAGGCACCAGGAATAAAAGCACCAACTTGGGTGCGCACAGAACCTATTGATGATGCAGGCAAGGTACTGTAAACTGCCCTGTGGTCCACACCACACCAGCTCTAGTGCTTTGAAGCGCAGGGTGCAAGTGAATCCCCGAAGTGGGAGCAAGCAGGCAGTGGCAAGAAGCTGAAGCCACAGTATTCTGCCTTGGCAAGAGGCAGGGAGCAGAGAGACCTTTTCCTTAGGAGACTCTGGAGCTGGTTGAGAATCCCTTTGCTAAGCACTTCTGCAAAACGTTAATCTTCCCTTTGTTCTGCTATCAGCTGTTCAGGAGGCTGGCTTGCCCTAGGATTAGGGTTTCTTATCAAGTGTATTTGTGTCTGCAGTGGGAGTGTAAAAATTCAGCTTACTGTATAATCAGCAGAGGGAAATCTGTTCAAAACAACCCCCCTCAAATATCACATGCAGCTTTCCCAAGAGCCTTTTGTAAGTGGCACCTCGCCCTCCCCTTCCAAACCAGGTCTTTCCTAAGGGAAAGGATGGGTAGAGGATGCCCTGTGGAGCACATTCAGGCAAAATCTTCCCCGCTACCTGCAATCCTAGCCCTTTACCTGGGAGTAAACCCAGTAGGGTGGTGCTGTGGGTTAAACCACAGAGCCTAGGACTTGCCGATCAGAAGGTCGGCGGTTCGAATCCCCACAACTGGGTGAGCTCCCGTTGCTCGGTCCCTGCTCCTGCCAACCTAGCAGTTCGGAAGCACGTCAAAGTGCAAGTAGATAAATAGGTACCGCTCCGGCGGGAAGGTAAAAGGCGTTTCCATGCGCTGTTCTGGTTCGCCAGAAGCAGCTTAGTCATGCTGGCCACATGACCCGGAAGCTGTACGCCGGCTCCCTCGGCCGATAAAGCGAGATGAGTGCCACAACCCCAGAGTTGGCCATGACTGGACCTAATGGTCAGGGGTCCCTTTACCTTTACCTTAAACCCAATAGGACTTACTTCTGACACGGTTAGGATTGTATACTGTAGTAACACTTTCTGGAATGCCTTCACCAAGCCGAACATCCCAACGCCTTCCCCCCTGAGCTTCAGAAAGGGCAGCATCACACCCACCATGGCAAGTGCTTTTGGCATCTACAGACTAAGCCCTATTGAACCCAGTAAGAAGCACTCTGCTGTAGAGATTGGATGTCCAAGTCCCCTTTTAGCCATGAGCCCCACTGGGCGACTTTTACACCAATCACTGCCTCAGCTTGACCTACACCACAAGGTTGTTGTGAGGGTAATGGGGAGAGAACCGTGAATTGAGCTCCATAGAGGAAAGGTAGCCTATAAATGTATTAAGTAGTGAAATAAATGAAAAAATATGCCTAGGCATATCTCCCACCTGATTCTTAAGATATTGGGCAAGGCAAATGCCCAGCCTGAAACATAGCTGTCAACGTTTCCCTTTTTTAAGTGAAATTCCCTTATTCCGAATACGATTCCTCGCAAGAAAAGGGAAAAATTGACAGCTACGGTCTGACAGGATGCAAGGACCACCGGATGATGTATCACTCTTCTAAGAAGGGAATGCATTGATGGAATACCATGTATAAGCTAGATGTGAACAGGAAGAAACACATCAGTGGTGGGATGTAGTGGTGGCACTAGAAGCAACCCTCTTCTGCTACACATATAACATGTATGCAACACACACAGTCCACGCACCAGTACATTGTTGTGACCAACAAACCTGGCATCAACTATCCACCCACCAGTACCACAACACAACCAGAATCTTTAGCATGGGCCAGACTGCATTTTACTAAATCAGTATCTGCTTTAAGAAACTGCAGAAACCAAATTCTTGATGCTTAATAAAGTCTGTTGAGAACCCGAGTTTTTATTAATGAATGAGGGAAATGTTTTGTGTGTCCCCCCCCCCCCAAGACTGGAACACTGGCATATTTGTACGTGCAAAACTGCCTCCAGGGTGTTTTTCATACACACACCAACATATCACACGCTAGGAAATAACACCTTTCTCTCTGCATGCACCCATTCCTGGAGGCATCTCCAAACATCACTCAAATATTTGGATTGTGTGACAGGGAACTCTCAGGGTCTTGCATTCTGTCAAAGCCATGGCCTGGTGGCTATTACAAGATACCAGTAAGTCTCCCTGCTGCCAGCATCCAAGTGGGAGGTTTTTCAGAACTCCTGCAAACAAGGATGTGCCAGCCTGTGAATGTTAACAGTCTTTCACAGCTGGATGACGCAAAAAGCCACACACACCTTTTAATGCAAGATTTATTTATTTATAAGCATTGATGAACCATTTAATATTTCAAAAATCTCTAAGCAGTATACAGTATAAGACTTGCAACACAGTCAAATCAAACTGCTAGGGTACCAGCCTAAGCCAGAGGACAGTCAAGTTTCAAATCCCACTCACGTCTATCCTACCTTGTAGGATTGTTCTTAGGATGAAAGGAGTGAAGAAACAGCAAAACCCATGCATGCCATCCTCAGTTTGTTGAAGGAAAGATGGGGTTAAAAAATGTGATCTAATATGAAAGTGAGATGCAGTTTCATATGACCTGGAACTGGCAACCATAATGTTATGTATTGATTTTTGCTACCTTCAGTTGAAATAATTTTGCAATGCTGAAAATACACAAGGATGTTCCTATGAACTGAAAAGACTCAATGGCCCAATTTGAATAAAATGGCATGTGCTGCTTTATATACATAGATGCAAATTCAGGACTCCAAGCAAATTCAAGTGTATGCGTGTTCCACAGCGCTTTGCAGCACACCCTACAGTCCAGTATTATTATTATTATTATTATTATTATTATTATTATTATTATTATATATTTATTCCACAGTCTTGTTCTATGGCAGGGACTTAAGGTGGCTTAAAGATAAAATAGCTGAAAACAAAGGGGGAGGTCATTAAAAACAATTAAACATTAATAGAATTTAAACTATATATATATATATAAATATATATATAATCTATTTAAAACATGCATACAATTACCATAAAAGCAGCACAGCACCACGCCTCTCGTTAAAAGCAGTTGGCTGCCCAAAGCTGGCATTATGTATTTATTTATACTGTACATAAAAATGTAAAAAGTTCTAAAAAGGCTAGTGGCACAGAGGCGAAGGCCAGGAGACAAGTGGCCTCGCCCTCCCATCCTCTTAACCACCCCCAACTTATTAGCCATCTTTTGCCCAGTATTGCTTGAACTGTAGATTGTAAGCCCTTCGGGGCAGAGGCCTGCATTCTTCCCGAGCCTGCTTTGCGAAGCCACGAGGGTGCCGCTTTAACTGGCCAATGCTTGACGTCCCATGCCCCTGCTTATCACCGGGCTCTTCCCCGCTCCCTTCACTACCACCACCACCCTCTCTCCTCATTTCAAGGGGCGCCTCCTTCTCAACATGGCGACGGGCGCCCATTGCAGAAAGAACACCCGAAGACCTTCCCAACATGGCGAGCCTCCCCCCCCCCGCCCTCCTCAACATGGCGCCGCCTTCTCTTCCGAGCGGCTAGCGCCCTTCCCATCATGGCGGCCGCACAGCCCGCTCGGGTCGGGGACGCTTTTGCGAGCCGACCTTCCCAAAATGGCGCCCGTTTGTCTTCTCCCCCCCCCCCCAACTACGCGCCCCTCTTTCCGACCCACGCCGCCAGCTCTCCAGGCCTATTAAAAGCCTCCCCCCCCCCGTCTTCCCTCGGTCGTTTCTCTACCGGCGTGAGGATTAAAGTACAGAAAACCCAACCAAACCCTCGTTGCCCTTCCCATCATGGCGGCGCGGCGGCTCCCCTCACGCCGTGCGTCCTCCCTTCCCCCCTCCCCTCCGGCCTGGTGCTGCTCCTGCCACCACCGCCCGACTCGAGTGCCGCCCGAGCTAGGCCCGATCTGAGGCGCCCGCCTTCCCGGCTTTATTTCCCCCCCTTTGGCTCCCGCCATCGCGGCAGCGGCGGCGGCTCCTCAGCCGTGAGGTGAGGTGGCGAGGCCTCCTCTCAGCCTAGGCCGCGCCTGTTCCCCTCAGCCGAGCCCGAGGAGGGGCGCGCGCCCGCTCCCCTCCTCCTCCTCCCTCCTTCCCTCGCTCCCGCGTGTGCGGGTCTCCCGCGCCCAGTCGCAGCAGCCTCCTCCTCCGCCACATCCCGCCGCCGCCGCCCTCCTCCTCCTCCTCCTCCTGCCTGCCTGGCTTCTCCTTCTTCCTCCACGGCGCAGGCCCGCCGCAGCGCAGCCGCTCTGAGGTGAGTGTCCTACCGCGCAATCTCCCAGCAGCTCCTCACTCGCCTCGCGCCAGACCCGGCGCAGCCGCAGCAACGCGGGGGCCCCGCACCTCCTCGCCCTCCGCCTCCTCCTCCTCCTCTTCCGAAGAAGAAGAAGAAGGGGGAAAGGACCACGAGCCGCCCCCGCCGACCGGGCGCGCGCGCGCTCCGACCCACCGACCCCCCCTCACGAACACCCCCCCCCCTCACACCGGGGCCGCCGCCCCCCCTTCTTGCCCCCGCGGGCCGAGGCCTGACTAGGCCCCGAGGAGCCTCTGAGGGGAAGGAGGGAGACTTAGGCCGGCCGGGAGGGGGGGGTTCCCTTTAAAAAATAGGAGGTTATTTTGACCCTCTTTCTGAGGGGGGGGGAGATGAAGAGACCCTAACTCGGGGGGGGGAGGGCTGTGTTGTTGTTGTTGTTGTTGTTGTTATTAATTGCACTTATTTTATTTCCCGCCCTCTTTTCGCGCTAGGCCGCGACTCCTGGGGTAGATTTGTACGGCTACTTTATATTCCATTTCCCCCCCCCTTTTTTTTTCTTAATCCTGGGCGCGGGAGGGAAAGGGACGCGCGCGCCTTTTTTTCGGGGAAGCCCCCTCCTCATACACAGACTCAGGGCAATGTCAAGATGGGGGTCTTCCTATTTTTCTTTCCAACCCCCCCCCCCAATCTGCTTTCTTTCCAAATCCTCCTTGATTTGGGACGTGGAGATGGGGCGGCCTCCTGATGAAATCCAGGATAATTCCAAGCAGCCAAGATCAACCTCACCCTTCTCTTTCCCCCTTAAATAGGAACCCCCTTTTTTGTCCCACCTCCCCATTTGGAGGAAGCGGGGGCATGGTACTGGGTGGAAAGCAGTAACTTTGAAGGATTTGTCTGTCCCCGCCCCCCTTTTTCTTCTTCTTTCTTTACTGGAGGCCAGAGACTTTTAAAAAAAAAAAAAGATTTTCCGTCTTCTTGCACAAAGGGGAATTTTAAAGTTGAAAGGTGGGGCAAACTTACCCTAAATAAATACATTTAATCTGTTGATAAGAAGGGAGGCAGTCACCAGCTGTTTTTTTGGGGTGCCGGGGGGGGCATAGGAACCCAGCCTAATCTCTATTGTTGGGATTCCTAACAGAACTGCAAACTTCTGTCTCAAGTTGATTTCCCCCCACTGACGGCTCTTGATCCCCCAGTCATTGAGAAGGGTGGGCCCTTCATGCTCTGTAAGAGAAATAATGTGTACCACTGAGATATTGACAATTGAAGGGTGTATAAATTCCGCTAAATAAATATATTTCTCCTGGGTTCTGGTTATATGTAGACTTGCATCTTTTTAATGTTTAAATGCACCCACCCCAATCCCTTTGGGCAGTGCAGAAGGGGACCATAGTGCAGGTGCCTAACCTATTCCCACAGTCTTTACCTGTCCCTAAATTGGTGTGTGTGCTTTTACCCTTTGACTGGTTGGCATAGAAGGAGGATTCCCTGTTTGCCTGAAGAAATGCAGGGTGCTCCGTCCAGGGTGAGGATCCTTGCAAGAGAGCAAATCTGTACTCTTAGACAGGGAGGAGATGGATTCCTTAGACTGCTCTCGTTCCTGGAAATGGGTGGATTAAGGCTTGGAAGTCTTTGGAGCTTTGGTGGGGAATGCTAGAAAGCTCATGGCTCATTGGCTGTGCTAAGGAAGCTGTAGCGAAACTATCATTGCTCAACTTGCTGCTGTAGCTTCCCCAAAAAAAGCAGGGTGGGGGAGGGAGAACCTGTGGCCCTCCAGTTGTTGGAATACAACTCCCATCATCCCTCACCCATTGACCATGCTGGCTGAGAGTTGGAGGGCCAAAATCTAGAGGGACACCGGTTCCCCATCTCTACCAATGAGGGCCTAGGTTGTTGCCCAATTCCCTTCCCTATTAGAACCCAGGCACTGGAGAAAAAGGCAGAGATCTCACTGGTTCTTTCAATATGTTCAGGGACTAGCACAACCTTAAGCACCCTGCAGTTCAGGATCTGGACCACAGCCTTGGAGATGCCTTTAGTTTGTGCATTTGGTGTCTTGCAAGTGCCTTTCAAAAAGGAGTGCTCCATTCCTATCCTAGACTCCTTCCTTCCTTCCTTCCTTCCTTCCTTCCTTCCTTCCTTCCTTCCTTCCTTCCTTCCTTGTTCTTTCCAATATGTTTGATGTGTGAAGTTTTAACCCCCACATTAACTATGTCTCGGAAGCAGGTGATGTACGAAGAGGTAGAAGTTTTGTCTGCTAACCCTCTTCCCAAACTGTGTTGGGAGGAATGAGCCAAGGCTCAAAGTTGCTGTAGCAGAGAAGCTGCTTGTCAGGGGAAGTGGCAGACTGCCTTCCTTTGCATATCAATAGAAACTGGGTGTGGTGGAGTTCCTTTTATCTAAGGCAGGCTAGGCTTTGAACTGTGCAGGGCTGCAAGGGCACTGGAGGAGAGAGAGGGAATGGCTTCTTCCCCAGACCTATGGTTCTGTGGGAGTGGTTTGAATAGAACTTAGTGCATTTAACACAACTTGGATAAGAAGTGTATGGTGGAAGCTGTAGTGCAATTTGTTTGAAAGTTAACCTCTGTACCAATTTTTCTGGTGTTGTACTGGAGGCCAGAGACTTGTGCAGGTACAGGACTTATGTCTCAGTGTATCTGAAGAAGTTTGTATGAACATGAAAGCTTATACCCAGAACAAACTTAGTTGGTCTCTAAGGTGCTACTGGACAAAAAATTTATTTATTTATTTATTTATTTTTATTTCTACTGCATCAGACCAACACGGCTACCTACCTGAATCTAGATACAGCATATGTAAAATACTTTGGTTAACATTGCATTTTGTCTGGCATAACTTGCCGTGTTAGAAACTCAGATATATAATCTAATTGCCCATTGGCACCTTAAACCTGGGTTACAGTTGCCACAGTGGAGTGTCTCGGTGTCTTTTCCCCCCCAGTGAAGTTTTTTTAAACAAAAAGTATTGATTTCATCTCTATACTACTTTATATTTTAAAGAACAACTCTCAAAGTGGTTTGTAACGTTTTAAAACATCAAATGAAACAATCCAGAATAAAACAAATGAAAGCTTCAAGGAAAATATTTCAGATCTTTCTCTAAGTGACATTTTGCTTTCCCCAGTCTGGCGTCCAGAGATCCCCACATGGTCATCGTAGGAGCTGTGTCAGTCGCAAAACACACATGGTGCCTGACTAATTTCTGACAATGGGCATAAGACATTAGGAGGGACACCAGCACTAGCCCTCTACACCAGAAGAGAGAAGCTGGGTCAGTTGCTTGTAGCTGCAACTTCCTACAGTGCATTAAGGTGCAAAGAATTTTTATCCTTGTTAGAATTGCAGTTTTTACGCAAGAGGGAAACCGTGACAGTAACACTGGGTTTTAAATAGGTTTCTTTGATATGCAGAGGACCCTTAGAAAGTGTTATCTGGAACCAGGAAAATTCATCTGTTATCCCACAAGGATAATTTCTCCCTGGGCTTTTTTCTTTCTTTCCTGAAAATGTCAACATTTTTTTTTGCTGCATTCGTGTTTCAAAGCGGGAGTGGAGCTTCTGTGTCTGCCATCTCCACTTCTCTTTAGGCTTGCTTCAGACAAGACTCATTTCCTACAAGGAAGTAACTGAAACCGCTTCTTTAAATTGCAGTATGATTGTAAGCATTTCGCCTGAAAGCAAGTCTCGCTGCTCCTTACTGCCTTGATCTCCACACATGATCCTCCTACACAGGATGCTTTCACATATCCTTGCTATCATTCAGTTCTTTGCCAAAAAAATTCTCGCCCCACCTAAAACGTGTAGATAAAATTTCTGCAAGAAGGAAAGAGGTGTGTGCGTGCAATACACATACAGTGGTACCTCGGGATGCGAACGGGATCCGTTCCGGAGCCCTGTTTGCACCCAGAAGCAAACGTAACTAGCGACGGCACGTCTGCACATGCGCGTGTCGCTTTTCACCACTTCTGTGCATGACGGCATTTTGAGCACATGCGCGAGCGGCGAAACCCGGAAGTAACACACTCCGTTACTTCCGGATTGCTGCAGAGCGCAACTCGAACGTGCTCAACATGAAGCATATTCAACCCGAGGTATGACTGTACACAGTTAATGTACATAACTTAAAGCAAATGTTTTTGACACACAAAGTCAATGCTGTGTCAGTAGAGATACAGGCTGGATCTAGACCAGGGGTCAGCAAACTTTTTCAGCAGGGGGCGGGTCCACTATCCTTCAGACCTTGTGGGGGGCCGGACTATATTTTGGAAAAAAAATTGAATGAATTCCTATGCCTCACAAATAACCCAGAGATGCATTTGAAATAAAAGGGCACATTCTACTCATGTAAAAACACACTGATTCCTGGACCGTCCGCAGGCCGGCTTGAGAAGGCGATTGGGCCGGATTCGGCCCCCGTGTCTTAGTTTGCTGACCCCTGATCTAGACACACCGAAGAAGACAGGTAGAGAAAAAACAGGACTCCATATCTCCATCTGATGGCACAATGTTACATTGCATATACAATGCATTTGTTGTTTAGTCGTGTTCGATGAATCACTTTTTCTTTACTAGTCTAGCTGAGTTCACTGTGATTTATAGACTTACAGTGTTGGGCCAGAGCAAGAGAAACCCATTCAGATCCCCTGAACACTCAAGGTTCAGATCAGACAAAAGAAGTCACTCGCACAGCACATAGATATTGGGAAGGAGACAGACCATAAGCCTGTGTTTGCATATAACACTAAGCCAAACTATAGTTTGGCTCCACGTAGAGCATCAGGACAGCAGAGGAGTGAAGTGGCCGCGATTTTCCATCTTGGACAGATATCGGCACACGTATTCATTCTTGCTATACTTCAGTTTTGACTTAACTTAGTTATAGATGAACCAGACCGCAGTCTCAGGTCAATCCACTTCACGGAAATGCTCTGAGCGTGGCAGTAGGATGAAAACAGAAATGTAGCCTAAGAAAAATAATCAGAATTTAATGGAAGTATCTTCCCACACTAGAATTCCAATTGACGTTTTGTGATAAAAGCAAGAGTCTAGTAGTACAGTCATATGTCTGGTTGTGTTTGCTTCATGTTGCGGATTTTCGGGTTGCGAACGCGGCAAACCTGGAAGTGTATACTTCTGGGTTTCGCCACATGCGCAGAAGCGATTGCGTGCTTTGTGCGTGCGCAGAAGCGATTGCGTGCTTTGTGCGTGCGCAGAAGCGATCTACGCGCTTAGCACATGCGCAGAAGCGCTCTTTCGCGCACGCGCAGTAGCAACGCTCTACTTACAGACTTTTCGAGGTGCAAAAGGCACCCTGAAACAGATCACATTCGTAAGTAGAGGTACCACTGTATAGCAAATAAGGATGCTGGTGGGAGAAAAATTAGTTATGTTTATTGCTCATAATTCTGTTATATTGGGGGGGGGGAGAGAAATACTTAATGGTACAAATCAAAGGGTCGTTTACCTGATTTCACCATAGCATTGAGAGTGTTGTAATAAGCAGGCCCTGTTTCCAGAAAACAGAGATGATTTCTTTCCACAGTCTATACTTCCGTCTTCTGTCATGGTCTCTTATCATTCAGTCTGTTAGCTAGAGGGGCTGTACTTTTGCTTTTAACTTTTGTCTTACCGTTGCCCCACCCAACCGTAATACTTTTGTCATGGTCTTGTTTCCAGTGGCATTGGGGCACCGGTCTCCCAAGCCTGGGTGTGGTGTTCCAGCATAGCATTTTAAACTCTCACCCTTGCACCATCACAAATATGAGGCTGGCAGAGGACAGGGCACAACAACCCCAAGTCAACAAGCTGCACATGTAAAAGAATCTGTGAACGGAACAGAATTCAGGGGTTGCTTTGGCCCCCAAGTCTGCCGTAGATTCCTGAACTTGCACATGAAGGCGCATGGTGCGTAGTCTGACCACTGGTTTATTTAGCCCAGTATTGTCTACTGTGGCAGCAGCGCTTAAGGGTCTTAGGCAGAGATCTTTGTCAACAGATGTTTTAAAATGAGACCTGCCACCACTGAGCTTTGTCCAGCTGCTAACATAGGCCATGACAGCTTGTCACATACTTGGTCTGATTCCACATGCTTTCCCCACTAATGAGTTTTAGGCATAGTTTTGGGCCTACTGGCTGAGTAATGTCCAGGTCCAGTGCGTGTGCTTTTTACTTGCTTGCTATGATGCCATGTTGCTCTCTAGCTTCGAGTAGAGGGGTACAGACATCCTCCATAGATGTGTTGAGTTTCCAAGGGTTCAGTGGGTTCACCCCACCCCTAGTATGTGGCTGAGGACCTACAGGCTAGCCTTGTGTGTGTGTCTATTCAAGGGTTAGTACACATTTATACATATTTTATACATATATAGTGTGGTACCTCTGGTTGCATACGGGATCCGTTCCAGAGCCCCGTTCGCAACATGAGCAGATCGCAACCCGTGTGTGTGGGTCGCGATTTGCCGCTTCTGCACATGCGCGTGACATCATTTTGAGCGCATGCGTGAGCAGTGAAACCCGGAAGTAACCCTTTCTGGTACTTCCGGGTCGCTGCAGGATGCAACCTGAAAAGATTTAACCTGAAGCAAACGTAACAAGAGGTATGACTGTATATGCATACAAATTTTTATTAAGTTTTTGAAGAAAAAAATTATAAAACAAAACGATTTCAAACATTAAAATACAGAGTTCTTTCGAACCCTTAGACCCCCTTTCCCTCCCTCCATGGGTTCCATCTTTAAGATTAAATTTACTGCATCTTTTACCATTATCTATCTATTCTGTAGCTATAATTACCATTAAAAAATTCCACATTACAAGTGTCTTTACATGCCTGCCAAAGATTTTTATTTTTTACAGTGGTCTTTTAGGTAAATTACAAATTTACTCCAGTCTTTAGAAAATGCCTGATCTTCCTGGTTTTGGATCTTCCCCATCAGTTTTGCCATTTCCACAAACTCCATTCGTTTCATCTGCCATTCTTTTGTTGGTACTTCTCCTTCCTTCCACCTCTGGGCTAGTAGCATTCCTGCTGTCGTTGTTGCGTGCATAAAAAGTCTTTTATCTTCTCTTGGGAACACTTCACCTATAATACCTAGTACAGCCTTTCTCAACCTGTAGGTCCCCAGATGTTGTTGAACTACAACTCCCATTACCCCCTAGCTAGCAAGGCCAGAGCTCAGGGATGATGGGAGTTGTGGTCCAACAACATCTGGGGACCCACAGGTTGAGAACTGCTGAGTCCTAGTAAAAAGGCTTCTGGTTTTTTGACAAATGTATTTTTAAACATTGTCTTTAACTCATATATATCATTTCCCAGAAAGCCTTTACCAGTGTACGTGTCACACTGAGTTCAGTGAGATTTCATACAATTGCAGCCCAAGTTCATTCCCACTTTACATCTTAAGCAGTCATTAGGAGTCACAGCTCCTTATGATCTTGTCACCAACATAATGCTAAGGACCCATCTGTCAATGCAAGGATTTATGCTTTTGCAACAGGACTTCTCCCTCCCCCATCCCCTAAATCGGCATTGGATTCCCCCCCACCAACCCCCCCCCCGAGCAGATTTGAGGAGGGCAGGAGGAGGACAACTGGATTGCACAACTGGAAATCCTTGAGGAGTGGTTACTTAGCACTACTTTGAATATAACCCTGAACATGTAAAGGAGCTATGAATCTGGAAGAGCTGTGCTACTCTTTTGCACTGTGACGGACAGAGAGGCTCCCTGTCCTGCAAATTCAGGAAATCTGTGAAAGACTTCACAAATCTTGTGTCCAGGTGCACATGTGTAAGAACTATAAATGTCATAGTGTTGTTCTGTCTGACAATGGTGTCTGACAACTACTTCTATGTCCGAGTACAGCTGAGGGCACAGATCATCAGTCTTCACTTTGTGTTCAACTGGAAACAGCCTGAGCCCAACACCTCTCAGGATCATCAATCTCCATTTCACCCTTCCTGGGTTCTGGTTATGATATCATCCTTATAATATGAGATCATATAGATGATATAATATAGATGAGATCAGACAGGAAAGAAGCGGACAGATCTCAGGGCCTCCTCAGTGCTGGCCCCTGTACTCTGGAAGTGTGTTAGCAAGAAGATAAGCCACAACCTGCTCCTATTTATTTTTGGAGGAGGAATTAATGGAAGGCAATTCTTTTTTCTTGAGCCTTTGGTTGGGCTCTCTTTAGCCTTCCCAGCTTCACTTCCTGGGATCAGTCCCAGTTCTTACAGACACCTCATCCTTGCAATGTCAGAGATCAGCGCCTGATAAAGGACAGCAGGGTGTTTGTGTGTGTTGGGGTGCCCTGTTCTTTCAGCATTCTTCGCTTGTTCAGCTGGTACATGCAAGTACATATTATGCGGCCGCCTTTCTCTTTGAGGAGGGACAATTGTTTTAAATTGCCCGGCTGCCCTGTATCAAGACCTGTCTTCAGGCAAGCAGCTCAGAGCGCTTGCTAATGAGAATTTTCTCCGATGCCAAAATCCAACAGCCATTTTGCTGTTAACTTACTTAAAACAAAGAGCTGCTTTGTATTCCCCTCTCCTTTTCGCTAGCAGCCCAGACTGTTTTTTCTTCTTTTTCAAGACTGTGACTATCTTCTTTTAAAATATGCTGCTAGCAGGGACTGTGCTTTGAAAATGTCAGTCCTGTAGGTGTGATATTTTGGGGAGAGGTTTCTAGGCAGGCAGTGCACACAGAAGGCACCATTGCCCCAATCCTGGTAACTGGCTTGTTTGTTTTCACACAGCCCCCAATCAGCTACTGGCTATGAATATTTCCATATCACATAGCTGACATATGAAGGTGAGAGAAATACTTCAGCTCAAAAGTAATATTTGCTTGACTGGTTAAAATAGGATATTGGGCCATCTTGACTTTGGTAGAGATTGTTGTTTTCCAAAGTGGGTGGACTTGGAATCAAGGCATGGGTGGGCTTAGAATAATGCTTGAAGTTTATGCTGGCTGCAAATTGACTGCCTCAAGTCTGCTGTTTTCCAAAACCTGCAGATCTTGACTGCTGAAAGAGGAGAACTATCAGACCTTTTGGGCGGGGGGGGGGGTACGTTGTGTACATTTTTATATAAAGATTTAACTCAACATAGCGAAATGTCTTGAGTTAAAATGTTCAACTAGTAAAGTGTAACTGACCATGCTGCATTTCCAGGGGTTTGGGAAATGGTGCTCTGGGCGACAGATTTGCCCCCATTGAGGGTGGAGGTTAAGAGGCACTTTGCTATAGTGCATGGGTAGGCAAACTAAGGCCCACGGGCCGGATCCAGCCCGGTGATTACCTTCTCAATCCGGCCCGCGGACGGACCGGGAATCAGCGTGTTTTTATATGAGTAGAATGTGTACTTTTATTTAAAATGCATCTCTGGGTTATTTGTGGGGCATAGGAATTCGTTAATCCCCCCCCCCCAAATATAGTCCGGCCCCCAACAAAGTCTGAGGGACAGTGGACCGGTTCCCTGCTGAAAAAGTTTGCTGACCCCTGGCATAGGACCAATTATGAGCAGCTTTGGTCACATTTACGGCCGGAGTGGGGAACCTTTTTCACACGTACCCATCTGTGCAAGCGTCCAGGGGCCACATGCCACAGTGGTGTGGGGCCAGAGGCAAAAGTAGGCGGAGCAATGAATGAATTTTGCCTTTATATAGAAGGCCTGTTTCTACACCCACCCACACCCCTCTCTATTCTAAATCCTGGCAGCCAAGAGGGATTATGAAGTAGGGCTGATGAGATGTGTGCCCCAAGGAGAGGAGAGGAGATAGGGCTGAGGAAGGCTTGTTCTGCCTGGGGAGATTCCCATGGACCCAGGCAGGGAGGCCTGGGGCTTGAAGTTCCTCACCTGCAATTTATGGCATGCTAATCAAAGGTTGCTCAATTCTCGCCCTTCTGAAGTGCTTGGTTTCCGAGCATCTGTTAATTCCCCAATGCCTTTTTAACTTGGTTTGAAGAGTTAGCCTTTTCTAAAAAAAGCATTAAAGAACAGATAGTTTACTCTTACATAATGCAATGCAAGGAGACATTTTAAAGACAGCCCCAAATTCTTGGACAGGTGCAATTCAGAGAGTTCTTGGCTGGTTAAACAAAATTCTTGATAATGCCTGGAACCTTTTTCTGCTCTTCAGTGAATAAAAAATTGGTGCTGCTTCTAGTCAAAAGAAGGCATGGTGCAACGAAGAATGCCCTGAACATGTTCTCAACACTTTCCCTCACTTGTCAGTGTCAGTTGTGAACAGGAGCCCCCACCCCAAGACTTCAGACACAATAAATCATCCAGCGCTTGAAGAAACAAATGTGTAATGTATCTGTACAGGAGTGCTAGGCCATTCCTTCCCCTCCTGATGTTCTTGACTACAGCTCCCATCAGCCCCAGCTAGCATGTCCAAAACATCTGGAGGGAACCAGTTTGCGGAAGGCTGTTAGACAGTTCGGTACTGGTATTGCTCAGATATTTGAGGCGTATCCTTCGTTTCTCCTTGGTCACACATGATGAGCCAGGCTCTGGCAATGTGGGGCAGGTCCTGGGGACAAGCTAAAGGGAGGCATGGGTAGAGATATAATAATAATAATAATAATAATAATAATAATAATAATAATAATAATAATAATAATAATAATAATAATGCAACGTGCACCACACCTCTTTCGAAATGGTCAGTTCTTGCATTTCCGCATGTTATCTGTCAACTTCTACCAACACCCCTCCTAACTGCAGTAGAAGCCTCTTGGTTCAGGCTATCCTTGCCCACAAACTTGATCTCTGCCACCTTCTGAGCAGGTGCCCCTCTTGACAGTTCTTCTCTGGAATCAAGAGCACAGCTTGGCAGCCTCCAGTTATACTGCCACAACCTTCAGCCAAACGCTCATCCGACAAGCGTCAATTCTCTGGCTGTTATGCATTATTATTATTTATTGAATTTATATGCCGCCCTATACCCGGAGGTCTCGGGGCAAAGATCAACATAAAAACCACATCAGTGCATCAATGGAAGTAGTCTTTGGGGAATAAATGGAGCAGGATATGGAAGAGACTTGGAACATTAGATCATGAGGCTCTTAATCTCAGAGTCCCACGTTGGGCAAAAGTTTCCTGCTTTTCAAGTAATTGGACTAGATGACTCTTGTGGTCCCTTTCCAACTCATTATGATTCCATGATTAACTTGAAAACTTTAATTTAAGGGGTGCTACTGAATTGTTTGGAGGATGCCTGCCACAGTGAGCAGAGCAGAACTCTCTGGCCTCTCTCCATAGCTAGACAAACCAGCCCCATCCCAAATCCTTGCCTCACTTATTGCCCAATTCACTCAGTTATCGGGCAGTGCAAAATCTAGATAATTTGGCTTTCAGAGAGGCACATCCGTCTGTCCTTTCCACACCACAGAGTGAACTGTATGGCTCCACAGAGGCCTTCAAGAGTCCTCCATACGAACCATCTCCAGCCTCCCTCAATTGAGCATTCATGTGCACCTGTGGAGTCTGAGACCTCTGCAGCAGTCGTCTGCTTCCCCTACCCAAGCGATGAAAAATGCTGTAAAAGGGTTTGAATCCTTGAACACGCCGCCCCCCCCGCCCTTCACCAGCACTAGAGTTCTTGGGGAATTAAGGATATGGTACCCATATTTCGGGGACACGGATGGCGCTGTGGGCTAAACCACAGACCCTAGGACTTGCTGATCAGAAAGTTGGCGGTTCGAATCCCCACGACGGGGTGAGCTCCCGTTGCTCGGTCCCTGCTCCTGCCAACCTAGCAGTTCGAAAGCACGTCAAAGTGCCAAGTAGATAAGTAGGTACCGCTCTGGCGGGAAGGTAAACAGCGTTTCTGTGTGCTGCTCTGGTTCACCAGAAGCGGCTTAGTCATGCTGGCCACATGACCCAGAAGCTCCCTCGGCCAGTAAAGCGAGATGAGCGCCACAACCCCAGAGTCGGCCACGACTGGACCTAATGGTCAGGGGTCCCTTTACCTTTACCCGTATTTCAGAACAACCCAAATTCTGTTCGCATGTCTGGGTAAACAAGTGGAGTTGCATCCAGACACTGAGCCTGGGGAGTTCTACTTAAAAAAGGGACTTTACTTTCCTCTCCATGGGCACCCTCACAATCTGCTCCAGAAAGTCCTCCAAACTTCTGGAGAAGATGTTGGGCAGGGCGGCTTCAGGGGAGAGGAGAGAGTTGCACAAACGGATGTCTGCAATCAGCATCAGATGGTACCCACAGGTTTGGTTGAAGTTTTTCTGGACCACACCAGAGCATGGCCCCATCCATCTCTCATATTGTCCACCCAACGTTAGGTTCTCAAGCATTTTGAGCTATGCGCACAGCTCGATGAGCACAAAAGCTGTATTTTCGCATTATGTTTTCACTAAATTTTATCAGTTTAAGAACAGGTAATTTTTAGCACCTGCATTTTCTACCCACACAGCCTTGTAACATAAGCTTCTAGTTATGTAACCCCATCAGTAATCTTACCAAACTTGCTGGTACTAATTGGCGACTGAAGGCTAATTAGCCTTTGTTGTTACAAAGAAAATGGATTGTTAGCTTTTAGCGTTCTGTGATTCTTTTTATACAGTGCAACTGCAGTGTTTTGTGTGTTTCATATATTTATTATAAAAAAAAAAACTTGGCAAAGCAGCATCTTAGAAAACGGACACGGAACCAAGGCAAAGGATACAAAGGCCAATTTCCTATTCCACCCCCACATCTGCTCTCCATTCTGAAGTATTCTTAGAAATCTCGTTCTGTGTTTGTGGTTGCTTTCTGTTGCTAGGGATCATTAGGAAAGGGACTGAAAATAAAAACTGTCAGTATTATAATGCCATAATACAAACCTATTGAGCAACTGCAGTTGGAATATTGTGTATAGTTCTAATAGCCACAACTTAAAAAGGACATTGCAGTGTTGCAGAAGGTTCAGAAAAGGGTAATCGAAAATGATCAAGGAGATGGAGTTCCTCCATGAAGAAAGGGTGGACATGATAGAAATTCATAAAAATTGTGCTATGGCACAGAGCAGGCTTCCTCAAACTCAGCCCTCCAGATGTTTTTGGCCTACAACTCCCATGATCCCTAGCTGGCAGGACCAGTGGTCAGGGATGATGGGAATTGTAGTCTCAAAAACATCTGGAGGGCCAAGTTTGAGGAAGCCTGGCATAGAGAATGCAGAGAAGTCTTTCTCCCTTTCTTGCAAGACTTATTTATTGTTGTTGTTGTTGTTGTTGTTGTTGTTGTTGTTGTTGTTGTTGTTGTTATTATTATTATTATTATTATTATTATTATTATTATTATTATTAATACCCTGCCCATCTGGCTGGGCTTCCCCAGCCACTCTGGGCGGCTTCCAACAAAATATTAAAATACAGTAATGCATCAAACATTAAAAGCTTCCCTAAAGAGGGCTGCCTTCAGATGTCTTCTAAAAGTCTGGTAGTTGTTGTTCTCTTTGACATCTCATGGGAGGGCATTCCACAGCGAGGGCACCACTACTGAGAAGGCCCTCTGCCTGGTTCCCTGTAACCTTCAGATATACTGGACCGAGGCCGTTTATGGCTTTCAAGGTCAGCACCAACACTTTGAATTGTGCTCGGAAACGTACTGGGAGCCAGTGCAGGTCTTTCAAGACCGGTGTTATGTTTTCTCGGTAGTCGCTCCCAGTTACCAGTCTAGCTGCCGCATTCTGGATTAATTGCAGTTTCCAGGTCACCTTCAAAGGTATCCCCATGTAGAGTGCATTGCAGTACTCCAAGTGGGAGATAACCAGAGCATGCACCACTCTGAACTTGTGGATATCCAACGAAGCTGAGTGTTGGTTCAGGACAGAAAAAAAGAAGGTATTTCTTCCACGCTGCACATAGTTGAACTATGGAACTCCCTCCCACAAGAGACAGTCACGGCGACTGACTTGGACAGTTTTAAGAGAGGATTAGACAAATTAATGGAGGAGATGACTCCAGTGGCTATTAGCTATGAAGGCTCTGCTCTGCTTCCAAAGTTGGGAGGCAGCAATGATTCCGAATATCGGCTGCAAGAAATCACAGGAGGGGAAGAGTTTCTCTTGCGCCCGGATCCTGCTTCTGGGTTTCCCACAGGGATCTGGTTGGCCACTGTGAGAACAGGATTCTGGGCATGACTGGCCGCTGGCCTGATCCAGCAGGCTTTTCTTATGTTCTTACATTAATAAAGCGATGGAAGGAGTGGGGATGTCCTGCAAGCAATTACAGTGGACGCTCAGGTTGCGAACCTGATCCGTGCGGGATGCATGTCCGCAACCCACAGCGTTCGCAACCTGCGTCTGTGCACGTGCGGGTTGCGATTCGGCGCTTCTGCACATGTGCAAAGCGCGATTTAGCGCTTCTGTGCATGTGCGGCCGCCAAAACCTGGAAGTAACCCGTTTCGGTACTTCCGGGTTTCGGCGGTCTGTAACCCGAAAAAACGCAACCTGAAGCGGCTGTAACCCAAGGTATGACTGCATTAGTTCAGACCTCTGGCGAGACTGATCTTCCTTCTCCTGGTACTACGGTGGGGCGGGTGGTAGAGAAAGTGAAGTGGTCCACTTGGCTCTGGCCTAACTTACTGCCAGCATTCAGCCCCCAACAGATTGCCCCTGAAGGATCATGCCTGGTTTGTACATCCGATGAGCCACACTGCCTATGTTATAACGGTGAATAATCAGGGCACAACCCAATGGTTTAAGGTGCATTAGCGACCTTCACACCACATGTATAACATGAAACCTGACTGCTTGGGAAAGGAAACGCATGAATACTGAATGAGACCTTCATCCTGTTCTTTAGGATTTTAAGTTACAGTGCCCTTTTAACTTCGGGTTTTAGATTACGCCCCTGAAGAGGGGTTGCTCTGATGTCTGAAAGAGGAGCCCTTCCTTGTCTTTTAATTATAAATCCAGTATACCTGAAGGAGCGTCTCCACCCCCATCGTTCAGCCCGGACACTCAGGTCCAGCGCCAAAGGCCTTCTGGCGGTTCCCTCACTGCAAGAAGCCAAGTTACAGGGAACCAGGCAGAGGGCCTTCTCGGTGGTAGCGCCCGCCCTGTGGAATGCCCCCCCACCAGTTGTCAAAGAGAAGAACAACTACCAGACTTTTAGAAGACATCTGAAGGCAGCCCTGCTTAGGGAAGCTTTTAATGTTTAAGAGACTATTGTATTTTAATTTTTTGTTGAAAGCCACCCAGAATGACTGGGGAAACCTAGCCAGATGGGCGGGGTATAATAAATATATTATTATTATTATTATTATTATTATTATTATTATTATTATTATTATTATTATTGACAGTCTCCCTCAGGAGGTTGTGGACTCTCCTTCCTTGGAGGTTTCTAAGCAGAGGTTGGGTGGCCCTCTGTCATGGATGCTTTAGCTGAGATTCCTGCACTGCAGGGGGTTAGAATAGATGACCCACAGAGTCCCTTCCAACTCTATAATTCTATGATTCTATGAATAGGGAGAGGGGATATATATAAAAAATAAAAAAAATGTCCAGTAGCACCTTAGAGACCAACTAAGTTTCTTCTTGGTATGAGCTTTCGAATGCACACGAAAGCTCATACCAAGAACAAACTTAGTTGGTCTCTAAGGTGCTACTGGGCAATTTTTATTTTCTTCTATATTTCTACTGTCAGACCAACACGGCTGCCTACCTGAATCTAGGGGGAGGGAGACAGTCACATCAGCCAGTCAGGTCGCAATGCAGGGTCAGCAGTCATAAGAACATAAGAGAGGCTTGACTGTTGGAGCAGATCAAAGGCCCACCCAGCCCTGTACTTACAGTGGCCAACAAGATGCCTCTGGGGCTCCCACAAGCAGGTCCTAAGCACACCAGTGCTTTTCCCACCTGTGATTCCACCTCTTCAAGATCCCCACCTGTTCTAGGTTCTGATCTTTGAAATAAGTGTCAGGAATGGATATTTCAGACTTCACTTTTTCTTCCTCCGCCTGATTTCTCTCCCCTCCTGTATCTCCTTTCCTCTAGCAGTAGCTACCGATGGAGGAACACACGGTGACGCAGACGGAGCACATGGCCACCATCGAGGCCCACGCGGTGGCCCAACAGGTGCAGCAGGTCCACGTGGCCACGTACACGGAGCACAGCATGCTCAGTGCGGACGAAGACTCACCCTCTTCCCCCGAGGACACTTCCTACGACGACTCGGACATCCTCAACTCCACGGCTACTGATGAGGTGACCGCCCACCTGGCCGCTGCAGGTACATTGCTGGCGCCCTATCCTGTTTTCCCCCACTTGCCCCATGTGCCCTAAAGGGGCATAGCATTTCTTCCTCTCTTTCACATCAAGACTTGACTAGGAAGTGCAGAGTTGGCCACAGGTGCCCAAGGAGGAGGCCCAAAATTCTTAAAGGTAAAGGGACCCCTGACCGTTAGGTCAAGTCGTGGACGACTCTGGGATTGCGGCGCTCATCTCACTTTATTGGCTGAGGGAGCCGGCGTACAGCTTCCGGGTCATGTGGCCAGCATGACTAAGCCGCGTCTGGCGAACCAGAGCAGCACACGGAAACACCATTTACCTTCCCGCTGGAGAGGTACCTATTTATCTACTTGCACTTTGACATGCTTTCGAACTGCTTGGTTGGCAGGAGCAGGGACCGAGCAACGGGAGCTCACCCCGTTGCGGGGGTTCGAACCGCCAACCTTCTGATCAGCAAGTCCTAGGCTCTGTGGTTTAACCCACAGCGCCACCCGCGTCCCTCAAAATTCTTAGGGGATCCACAAATGCTTGAATTGATACCCATAGGGTTTTTTAAAATTTTGGTAGAAGCAAATACTTGTACAGTCATACCTCATGTTACGTCCGCTTCATGTTACGTTCTTTCAGGTTATGTCCCATGGCAACCTGGAAGTACCAAAAAGGGTCACTTCCGGGTTTTGCCGCATGTGCAGACGTGCAAAATGACATCATGCGCAGAAGCGGCGAATCGCAACCCGCGCGTGCGCAGAGGCGCCACTGCGGGTTGCGTTCCTTTCATGCTGCGAATGGGCCTCCGGAACGGATCCCGTTTGCAACCAGAGGTATACCACTGTACTGAGCACCAAAGCATTTCCAGGTCAAAGGATGTGGCCATCTTAATATTTCAGGATGTAAGTTCTCCAAACTCTGAGAAGACTTCAGTGGGATTCACTTGCCAGTCACAGAGACTTCTTCCAGTTCCTTAGGCATGTAACATGCATGAAAAACAAAAAAACCCCCTCTTGATTCACAAAGAGCGCTGCACCCTTAGAAAATACTCTGCCCCTGTTCATTTTTTCGATTTTTAGATTATGTTCTGATAACCACCCGCAATCTATTTACGTATCCCTGGGTGCGAGCGTCACTTCTGGAACCTGGTGGACAAGACTGGTGCAAAAGGGAAGGGCTTTTTCTATCGGGGTTGATTTTTCACAAGGGTCAACTGAATAGTTTGGGC
The DNA here is from genome assembly GCF_964188305.1 of Podarcis bocagei. Lineage (NCBI taxonomy): Eukaryota > Metazoa > Chordata > Lepidosauria > Squamata > Lacertidae > Podarcis > Podarcis bocagei. The sequence goes on from NC_138135.1 coordinate 7,515,131, forward strand.
AGTTTAAGTGCATCTAGCTATTTTAAGGTGGCGCTGTGGTCTAAACCACAGAGCCTAGGGCTTGCCGATCAGAAGGTCGGCGGTTCGAATTCCCGCGACGGGGTGAGCTCCCGTTGCTCGGTCCCTGCTCCTGCCAACCTAGCAGTTTGAAAGCCTGTCAAAGTACAAGTAGATAAATAGGTACCGCTCCGGTGGGAAGGTAAACCCACAGCACCACCCGCATCCCCCTGGAAGAAGGTCCAGGGTTATAAAGACTAGGACTTGCCGCCTGAGAAACAGTTTCTACCCAAATGCGATTTTGGTTTTAAACGCTGCGTAAGGTAGTCTCTTTGGGAGTATATTGTATTTAATTATGGGGTATCAGAGTTTTTAGGGGCTAACCAGGCTGGGATAGCGGGCTTGTGGGGTTTTGAATGTCTGATGCAGATTTTTTCAGTTTCGTTGTTCTATATGGGACAATGACAATAAAGATTATCGTATCATATCGTATGGTGCCTTTTGACTATACAACGATCTGCATATAGTGGACGAATTCTCTCTTAGTATATTGAATAAACAGCATGTTAAACTGAGCAAAAAGATCTCTTCACCCCTCCCCTCAAAAGCTCTGATTAGTGAAGGATTAAGAAGAAGGAGCAATGCAATTTATTTCAAAACAATCGTACATTTGAGCAAAGGACTAATGCAGGCACACACACTTTCGTGATTTGACCGGTCCATGCCTTGCTGGCAGAACTGCCCTGGAATCTTGTCTTTAAAAACCAGTCCCGGGAATGGGAACCCTTTCTCCACTCATCTTGATTTTGGGGGACATTTTACACACGTCCTCAAGCCAGATTTTCTAGTGTGAAGCTGCAACCAGCAGAGGGCAGTACAGCAATTGCAACTGACAATGTTTCTTTCTCATCTGATATCTCCATGTTAGGGTTCTAACTTCATAAGGGTTCTAAATCCATCCTGTTTACGATGAATAATAACCTGTAGGGTGATTTTGGGAACATATGCATGGAGAAAGATGCTGCGTGAAATAATTGCTATTGAAATTATATCCGGAAGGATAGTTGTATTAGTCTAATGGTGCTGTTTATTTATTTAAAGAATTTATACTCCACTCTTTAGCCAAAAAGGTTCTCAGAGTGGCTTACGGAAATGAGACAGTCCCCACCTTCATATCACAACCTAAAAGAGCACGACACGTGAGGAAAAAGGAGTGGGAGGGAAGAGGGAAAAGCAAGCTGAATCACACATTCATAAAGTTGCAGCCAACTTTAAAGACCAACAAATATATCATAGAATAGAATCATAGAATCATAGAGTTGGAAGAGACCCCAAGGGCCATCGAGTCCAACCCCCTGCCAAGCAGGAAACACCATCAGAGCACTCCTGACATATGGTTGTCAAGCCTCTGCTTAAAGACCTCCAAAGTAGGAGACTCCACCACACTCCTTGGCAGCAAATTCCACTGTCAAACAGCTCTTACTGTCAGGAAGTTCTTCCTAATGTTTAGGTGGAATCTTCTTTCTTGTAGTTTGGATCCATTGCTCCGTGTCCGCTTCTCTGGAGCAGCAGAAAACAACCTTTCTCCCTCCTCTATGTGACATCCTTTTATATATTTGAACATGGCTATCATATCACCCCTTAACCTCCTCTTCTCCAGGCTAAACATGCCCAGCTCCCTTAGCCGTTCCTCATAAGGCATCGTTTCCAGGCCTTTGACCATTTTGGTTGCCCTCCTCTGGACACGTTCCAGTTTGTCAGTGTCCTTCTTGAACTGTGGTGCCCAGAACTGGACACAGTACTCCAGGTGAGGTCTGACCAGAGCAGAATATCATCGTCATTGTTTAATTAACTTACAAATTGCCTTTCACGTGAGGCAATTTGCAGATATACCATAAGCTCAGCTAAAATATAGTTTTGAAAACAATACAAAAATCCAACTATAGTTTTAGAAACAATACGAAAGATTCTCCAGTTGTTTTTGGAAAACACAGATGGGGGCACCTGTCATATCTCAGAAGTGATCCTGTTTCCCTGAGCAAGCGACCCTGAAGCCCTTGCTCTGAGTTATTGTGGAGCAGGCTTCTGATGCCTTGGAAGGAGAAACTGTACGGGGTCTTATATGTTGGTACCTTAGGGCGCATTGCAGCAGTCCCACCTTGAAGTTACCAGTGCATAACTATGTCATAAACGTCCATGGATTTGTTCAGCTTTTCTTAACTTCTCAGCTATTCTGTGGCATCTCATCATTAGCTTGCTGTAGCATTTATGGCCTATAGTGTCTTCGGCCTGTGGCCCACCGAATATTCAAAACCCATCTCTCGTCCGCAGGCCCTGTGGGAATGGCCGCTGCCGCTGCCGTGGCGACGGGCAAGAAAAGGAAACGCCCTCACGTCTTTGAGTCCAATCCGTCAATCCGCAAGAGGCAGCAGACGCGTTTGTTACGGTAAGAGCGTCTGAACGCAAAAAACTGCCTTACACTGGCCAGGCATTGTCTCCTCCAACTGGGAGCAGTTCTCCAAGGTTTGGGGGCAGAGAGGGGTCTTTGTCAGCCCTGCTACCCAAGAGAAGAGTCTCACGCTCTACCCAAGTGAGCAATGTAGCCCTAGGTAGTCCAAGTCAGTGGTCATCTCTGCCCCCTTGCGGGAGTGAATGCTACAGTTTCACTCTATGCTGTCTTGAAGAAGAGATCTCTTTTGTGTATATCAGGTGCTCAGGGTCAAGCGCTTGACAAGACCCAACTCCCCATGACTTAACAGGATGGCAGGCAGCCAGGGACAAATGGCCTCAATATACAGTGGAAGAGTCTCGTGGTTTCCTTCAAAAGCAGTTTGTCCAGGCTTGCAGCAGGTAGAGGCATGGGATCGGTTCTCTGAAGTCCTGTTTCCCAGGACCAGGAGAATTTAGGCTTGGAAGTATCCTTGCACTTCCCTCCACCTGCCTGCGATTCCAGCAGTGTAGAGCGTTGGGAATCAGTGACCCGTGGTCTGAGCCCCGTAGTGCCCAGTGCTCCACAGCCATCTTTCAGTCTCCAAGTTTCAGGACGAAAGGTGTGATTTCTCCCTCCCTCCCGCCTCCACCAGCAGGATAAAGTCCTGGAACCTCCAGGGTCACCATCTGAGCCAGATTGATGAATGAGTGACCCATCGTACGTCCTTCTTCCCCATACCTATAGAGCCATGGATGGGGAACCTGTCTCCCTCCAGATTTTGCTGGACTATAATTCCCACCTACTCCCCTGACCATTGGCTGTGCTAGGAGGGGGGGTCTGATGGCAGCTGGGGTTGTTGAACTTCTGGGTGGGGCACAGTTTCCCTAGAGGCTGTTAATGTTGTATTTTAATCTTGTTTTTAAGTTGTATTTCCATCAATTTGTTTTTATATCGGGCGTTAGCCACCCTGAGCCCGGTCTTGGCTGGGGAGCGTGGGGTATAAATAATATTTTTTTTTTTAAAAAAAATTATTATTATTAGAGTAGTCATCTCCAGGTAAACCACATGCTGTAGCCAAGGTTTGTTCCGTGACTTGCCACTTGTCTGTAGCAGACAAAGCACACGCCTGGGCTCATGTGCAACATGCTAATCCAAACCATGGCATAGCTCATAGCAGCACATCGCCAGCAGGACCAGAGGACGAGTAAAGCAGCCGCCATTTCCTCCCTGGGAGTCTGCACACTCGTGATAAGCCTTGAATTGGCTTTGTGTCATGTGCAAACCGGGCCACTGTGACTTGCTTCGTTCACCCCATGTTGGCCTTAGCATTTAATTTCCTGGTATCTATCTGCCCATGACAGCAGTCATGAAACTAAAAGACGCCTGCTTCTTGGGAGAAAAGCAATGGCAAAGCTAGACAGCATCTTAAAAAGCAGAGACATCACCTTGCCAACAAAGGTCCGTATAGTTCAAGCTATGGTTTTCCCAGTAGTGAAGCATGGAAGTGAGAGTTGGACCATAAAGAAGGCTGATCGCCGAAGAATGGATGCTTTTGAATTCTGGTGCTGGAGGAGACTCTTGAGAGTCCCATGGACTGCAAGAAGATCAAACCTATCCATTCTGAAGGAAATCAGCCCTGAGTGCTCACTGGAAGGACAGATCCTGAAGCTGAGGCTCCAAGACTTTGGCCACCTCATGAGAAGAGAAGACTCCCTGGAAAAGACCCTGATGTTGGGAAAGATGGAGGGCACAAGGAGAAGGGGACGACAGAGGGCGAGATGGTGGGACAGTGTTCTCGAAGCTACCAGCATGAGTTTGACCAAACTGCGGGAGGCAGTGGAAGACAGGAGTGCCTGGCGTGCTCTGGGCCAGGGGGTCACGAAGAGGCGGACACGGCAAAACAACTAAACAACAACAACAGCAATCTGCTCATGTGCCATAGGCCCAGTGGCAGAGGAAGCTGCTAGGGTGCCTGGGGTGGCGCGCCCATAGGGCTCACCATGGGGCCTCCAGAGTCTTCCTGCCTCCTCCCACTCAGCTGCCCTACAGCTTGGGGGGAGGCAGCAGGCGGACCATTTGGGCAGCACAGACCCTGTGCGTGCTCAAGCCACTGTGTCTCCCAGAAGAGACGTGTGGCTTGGGTACACTGCAGGCCCTGCGGTGAGTGCCGCCCGGCATTTTGTCACCCTCCTCGGTGGTGACACCTGGGGCGGCCCGTCCCTACCGCACCCCCTTCTTCTGCCCCTTCATAGGTCTCTTCTCAAAAGGCCTGTCTGGAAGTGCATGCAAAATGGGGTTGCAGAGTCAGGCCTTCACAAAAGAGGAGGAATGTCTTGCTCTTAGTGACTCTGGCGTCCTCTCAGCCTCGCCTGTGCATATCCTTGAGAGTTCCTTCAGGGATGCTGCAAAGCGTGGCACACAGCCAGAACTTTCCAAATTGGGGCCCGGGAGAAAAGCTCGATCTGTAAGATCTTTCTTCTCCTGCCACTTTCCTGAAAATGGCTTCGGGTAAAACACTGCCGAAGAGTGAGATGAGCACAGCCAGAAAAGTCTTGGCATTCAACTTAGTGGGAATTGTGCACCCCTGAAATTTCAAACCGTTGTGAATGCCGTTATGGTTGCACTCCCCTTCGATAGTTGCATGTCAACGCGTCTTCCGGAGCTGGAAGTCGCAAGGTGATGACCCAGTCACTCTCGGGTCTGTGGGATGATGCAAATGACAGCCTCTCTAGGAATGCGCATTGCAGCGTCTCAAAGAAGAAAGAAGTTAGCTGCTAGTTGAGAACGCTTCTGTTCCCATGAAAGGCTCTCTTCCTCTAGGGGCACTCTGATGCAACGTTCAGCTGAGCAGATTCATTTCCCTCGGCCTGCTGTTGCAATGTGTTGCCGAGTCTTGCTCAACGCGGCTTGGTGCCGGTGGGATTATTCCAGCAGGTTTGCAGTCCCAGGGCTTCTTTCCTCCCTTGTGGAACATGCATAAAAGTTTTTGGGCAAAATTTGAATGTCCCTCCCCACCACCACCACCATTTAAAAGAGTTTTCTTCCAATTTGCTCTTCGTTTCATCAGACAATAGGTCGCAGAACTTTGTTCTTTCTGATAGGGCTGGACTGCTCAGGGTGGGGGAAACCTTGCTCAAAATAATAATAATAATAATAATAATAATAATAATAATAATAATAATAATAATAATAATATTTTCCCCACCCATCTGGCTGAGTTTCCCCAGCCACTCTGGGCGGCTCCCAGTCGAGTGTTAAAAACAATACAGCAATACAATTCAAATCTAGGGGAGTGGCATAGATTTGCAATTCCAGTGACCGCAGCCTAAAAACTGGCTGTTCCCTGAATGAGAGCTCCCACCCCATGGATTGACTTGCTGTGATTGGTTAGAGCGTGGTGCTGATAACCCCAAGGTTGCAGGTTCAATCCCTGTAAGGGACAGCTGCGTATTCCTGCATTGCAGGGGGTTGAACTAGATGATTCTCAGGGTCCCTTTCTACTCTTACGATTCTATATCCTGCAGAATGTTTGTGAATGCTGACACTGCTAAGAGGAAAGGCAGTCACAGGAGGCAGAAAAATCAGTACAACTGATGCAGTGGAAGTGAAAGGTTCGACTGAAGGAGAAGTAGGGGAGTCTTAATGAAATCTATAATCCGCACCCCCAACTACTGCTTGTTGTTGTTGTTGTTTAGTCGTTTAGCCGTGTCCGACTCTTCGTCACCCCCTGGACCAGAGCACACCAGGCCTTCCTGTCTTCCACTGCCTCCCACAGTTTGGTCAAACTCATGCTGGTCGCTTCGAGAACACTGTCCCACCATCTCGTCCTCTGTCGTCCCCTTCTCCTTGTGCCCTCCATCTTTCCCAACATCAGGGTCTTCCAGGGACTTCCAGGGAGTCTTCTCTTCTCATGAGGTGGCCAAAGTATTGGAGCCTCAGCTTCAGGATCTGTCCTTCCAGTGAGCTTTCAGGGCTGATTTCCTTAAGAATGGATAGGTTTGATCATCTTGCAGTCTATGGGACTCTCAAGAGTCTCCTCCAGGACCATAATTCAAAGCATCAATTCTTCGGCAATCGGCCTTCTTGATGGTCCAGCTCTCACTTCATGGATCACTGCCTTGCCGTGGCAAAGGGGCTTGAATAACTCAGAGAAGCTATGAGCTATGCCGTGCAGGGCCACCCAGGATGGACAGGTCATAGTGGAGAGTTTTGACCAAACGTGATCCACCTGGAGCAGGAACCGGCAAACCACTCCAGTATCCCTGCCAAGAAAACTCCATGGACAAAGACAACTCCTGCCAATTTTAGCCAAATTGTGACTCTCCCTGTGGTCTCCTTAAATTTTTTTTTTAAAAAAAATAGTTAATTGCTAAGGGGGCTAGAAGCTGTCTGTGTCTGCCCTCCTTTAATTTTAGCTCTGGAAGAAAATGGTCACATAGACTAGGGGCAGGAAGTGTGTGCATGGAGGCGAGGGAATAAGAGGGGCTTGAGGGCCATAGCGGCTGAGGCAGGGGTCAGCAAACTTTTTCAGCAGGGGGCCGGTCCGCTGTCCCTCAGACCTTGTGGGGGCCGGACTATATTATGAAAAAGGAAAAAAAAGGAACACATTCCTATGTCCCACAAATAACCCAGAGATGCATTTTAAATAAAGGACACATTCTACTCATGTAAAAACACACTGATTCCCGGACTGTCTGCGGGCAGGATTGAGAAGGCGATTTGGCTGCATCTGGCCCCCGGGCCTTAGTTTGCCTACACCTGGGCTGACATCAGCAGGTTAAAGACCTAGAGGGAGATGGGGAAAGACTCATATGGGGCCAAAGAAGAGGAAGGGCTGTTGATGAGAAGATGGGATGCAGAGGGTTTAATTTTTTTTTTATGCAGCCAAGTTTGAAATGCCAAGTCTCCATACTTCCAAAACTAGATCATTTTATGCTTTATTCTTAATACGGGTGTCTCTCTCTCTCTCTCCCTCTCTCTCTGTTGTGTTAAGCAATTTCAAAAAATATTTTTGTTACTTAAGTGAGATGGGAGAGCAGCAAAATGCAAGGATAAGGCTGTCAGTGTCTAGTAGCCACGATGACTATGCAATGTTTCTGAATCCCAGTTGCTGGAAACCATTTTAGGAATTCCCCCCCCCCCCATCCAGGGAAGCAAAAGGAAGAGATTTGGTTTGTACCATGTGGCCACCGTTCAGGTCTGTTGAGAGGACCAGTGCCAATTTGTATATGCGGATTTGCATACAAGTTGCTCTTTTCATGATTTGCACCCTGATTTGCATGCGCGTGATGGGGCCTGGCCATGGCTTGTGGGTACACGTCGGCTTTCCGTGTTCCTGCAACACACCAAAAATCAGTTTACATAATCGGCTGTCCTCAGATAGCGAGGGCTAACCTCAGATTCACTGTGCACATTTGCAAGGTTGAAGAGACGTAGAAGAGATTCAGCAACCTCTGGCAAGATCTGGAGCTCTTGCACCCCCAGATTAATGCTCCTGGGTTAAACCACAGAGCCTAGGACTTGCCGATCAGAAGGTCGGCGGTTCGAATCCCCACGACAGGGTGAGCTCCCGTTGCTCAGTCCCTGCTCCTGCCAACCTAGCCGTTCGAAAGCACGTCAAAGTGCAAGTAGATAAATAGGCACCACTCCGGCGGGAAGGTAAACGGCGTCTCCATGCGCTGCTCTGGTTCGCCAGAAGTGGCTTAGTCATGTTGGCCACATGACCCGGAAGCTGTATGTCAGCTCCCTTGGCCAGTAAAGCGAGATGAGCGTCACAACCCCAGAGTCAGCCACGACTGGACCTAATGGTCAGGGGTCCCTTTACATTTACCTTTACCTTTAAGCAAGAATGAGATGGCACTCTCTTGGGTGTGTGCCTCATATTCTGCTGCAGAAACATGGCAATTTAGAAAGTGGTGCATTTATTATAGCCCTGGGGATATAATAATAAATTATTTGTACCCGCCCATCTGACTGGTTGCCCTAGCCACTCTGGGCAGCTTCCAACATATAAAAACTGTAATAAAACCTTAAACCTTAAGAAGCTTCCCTGAACAGGGCTGCCTTCAGATGTCTTCCAAAAGTTGTATAGTTACTCATCTCCTTGACATCTGATAGGAGGGTGTTCCACAGGGAGGGAGCCGCTACTACTACTACTAATAATAATAATAATAAATATTTTATTTATACCCTGCCCTTCCCGGTTCAGAAAACCGGGCTCAGGGCGGCTAACAACAAATTTAAAACACTTAATTGAGGCAACAAAAAACAGCATAAAATACAGTATAAAACGTGAATCACAATAAATTCAGAATTCAGAAATCAATTTAGGGGGAAAATCCATCCAATAAACATTGGATGATGACCATGGCTAGCTGGCTAAATTAGTCCTATTTGGGCCAGTGAGGAGACCAGGGGAGAATTAGCTGTGGGATCCCAGAGCGGGTAATCTTCATAAAAAGGGGAAGGGGAGGGAAGGAAGGGGAATAAAAGATCAGACTAAGTTCAGATTGAAAGCTAAGCGGAATAGCTCTGTGTTACAGGCCCTGCGGAAGGAAGTTAAATCAGGACAGAGCATTCCACCAGGTCGGAGCCATCACTGAGAAGGCCCTGGCCCTGGTGGAGGATAGTCTGACTTCCTTAGGGCCCGGGACCTCTAAACCATGGTTATTCATTGACCTTAAGACCCTGTAGCTTCACTTCTCTCAGTGAGGGAACCACCAGAAGGCCCTCAGTGCTGAATCTAGCAATAGGCTCCTGTCTGAAATTCTGGAGAAACTTCTGCCAGTCAGTGTAGATGGTACCGAAGTAGATGGACCAATAGTATGACTCTGCATTAGGCATCTTCCTGTGTCCCACTGCAGGCTATTCCCTCACAGTTTTTTTAATACACACTACTGTATGTGGGTGGCGCTGTGGGTTAAACCACAGAGCCTAGGACTTGCCAATCGGAAGGTCGGCTATTCGAATCCCCGCAACGGGGTGAGCTCCCGTTGCTCGGTCCCTGCTCCTGCCAACTTAGGAGTTTGAAAGCACATTAAAGTGCAAGTAGATAAATAGGTACCGCTCCAGTGGGAAGGTAAATGGCGTTTCCGTGCGCTGCTCTGGTTCGCCAGAAGTGGCTTAGTCATGCTGGCCACATGACCTGGAAGCTGTACACCGGCTCCCTCCGCCAGTAAGATGAGTGAGATGAGCGCCACAACCCCAGAGTCGGCCACGACTGGACCTAATGGTCACCCCTTTGCCCTTTACTGTATCTTTAATTTGTGCAGCAGACCTGTGAGATAAGCCGAGCTAGTCTATTACTCCCCGTATTTTGGAGGTAGAGACTGAGGCCGTGGGATAGGAGATTGCCTGAGACCACTGTGTGAGTTCATGGCAGAGCCAGGACTTGAACTCGGCAGCTTGTGTCTCTCCTAGACCCTGCGCTGCCCTAACTCTCTTCTCACAGAACACTCAAAGGGAAACACCTGGGCGTACCTGAGAGTTCCTTGTTTGTACAGAGAGGGGTGCTTTTTGCATGATGGTGATCCTAGCACTATAAACAAGCTTTTGCAGCTTTATTTCCTCGTATCTCCCTTTAAGCATTCTTTTGAGCAGGGAGACGTGTTTCCCCCGGGGAATTTGAAGCAGGTTTCCGTCCTCTTGTGCCCTGGCCATTTTATCCTCAAAACAGCCCTATGTATGAGGTAGTTTAACCTGAAATACAGTGAGCAGCCCAAGGTTATCCTGTAAGCATGGTGACTGGATATTTTGTTTGCTCGTTTCATGAAGTTTACATAGATAAAAACAAACAGAAACCTCAAAGTGCTTTGCAAAAGGAATTAAACAATAAGATGAATAGTAAAAACAAAACATTCAAAAAATTTAAACCAGCAATAAACGAAAAACACATCCGCATTCTATAAATCTGGGTAAAAAAAAATGTTTTTTAGCCGGTGCTGGAAAGAGTACAGTGAAAGTGCCTGCCTGATATCAATATAGATGATATTATTATTATTATTATTATTATTATTATTATTATTATTATTAAGCATTTTTCATCTACAGAAAAAGGTGATACATCAGAACCCACTCCCATCACTGGGTTGTGCTAGTCATATTCAGAGTGGACCAATTCTGAATGGACAGACCTGGCTAACTAAGGTTCATTGACATGGATTGGTCTACCCAGAAGAGAATTTAGCTGGATGCGACCCAGCCTATTTGCATGCAACCAAATAGGTCACAAATCCTGCCACTGAAGCAAATCCTTCATTTAATTTGTAAGATAAATTACATTATTCGTTGCTGCCTTTCAAAACCTCGTAAACCCATATTGGTGTTGCTCCCCTCCACTCCAAGAAAGAGCGAGTTCTTTACACCATATTCAACAGAAGCTGACCAATTTGCCATAAACTTGTCCAGCTTGTTGTCCCTTATCTCTAGTTCTGACAAAATGAGTCAGCTTAGCTGTTAAGGGGAGCTCCCACATTGACTCCTGTCTCCCGCAGTTGGGTCAAACTCATGCTGGTAGCTTCAAGAACACTGTCCCACCATCTCGTCCTCTGTCGTCCCCTTCTCCTTGTGCCCTCCATCTTTCCCAACATCAGGGTCTTTTCCAGGGAGTCTTCTCTTCTCCTGAGGTGGCCAAAGTCTTGGAGCCTCAGCTTCAGGATCTGTCCTTCCAGTGAGCACTCAGGGCTGATTTCCTTCAGAATGGAGAGGTTGGATCTTCTTGCAGTCCATGGGACTCTCAAGAGTCTCCTCCAGCACCAGAATTCAAAAGTATCCATTCTTCGGCAATCAGCCTTCTTGATGGTCCAGCTCTCACTTCCATACATCACTACTGGGAAAACCAGAGCTTGAACTATACGGGCCTTTGTTGGCAAGGTGATGTCTCTGCTTTTTAAGATGCTGTCTAGGTTTGTCATTGCTTTTCTCCCAAGAAGCAGGCGTCTTTTAATTTCATGACTGCTGTCACCATCTGCAGTGATCATGGAGCCCAAGAAAGTAAAATCTCTCACTGCCTCCATTTCTTCCACTTCTAATTGCCAAGGAGGTGGTGGGCCCAGTGGCCATGATCGTTTTTTTGATGTTGAGCTTCAGACCATATTTTGCGCTCTCCTCTTTCACCCTCATTAAAAGGATCTTTAATTCCTCCTCACTTTCTGCCATCAAGGTTGTGTCATCTGCATATCTGAGGTTGTTGATATTTCTTCCGGCGATCTTAATTCCGGCTTGGGATTCATCCAGCCCAGCCTTTCGCATGATGAATTCTGCATATAAGTTAAATAAGCAGGGAGACAATATACAGCCTTGTTTTTAAGATAGGATTAGACAGATTCACGGAGGAGGAGAGGGCTATCGATGGCTCCTAGCGAGAATGGCTCTTTTCTGCCTCCGCAGCAATGCTTCTGAATACCAGTTGCTGGAAACCACAAGAGGAGAGAGGCTTCTTTTGCTTTCGTTTCCCCACTGGCATCTGGCTGGTCACTGTCAGAACCGGGTGCTGGACTAGATGGGACATTGGCCCTTCCTATGTTCTTATTTATTAATTAATTAAAGATTTTCTTGATTTACAAAAGTGTTTGCAACCTCTCTCTCTCATATTATTCCTCCCCCCCCCCCCCCAATGTAACATTTTCACAAATCAGTTTCATTTGTTGAGACATTAGGAAGAAAAGGGGGAAAGAGGTTGGGGGGGGAGATGGGGGGGGTCGGGTGGTGATGTTTCTATTTTACTTAATATATGTGGGGTTTGGTGTCAGCGTTGCTTGTGCAGGTTCTTTGCTGTTCACTTGTGTTTCTTTGGTGGTGAGGGAGGTTGGGGTTGGCCTAGGGTGCGGTTGTTCATTTGTGGTTGGCTGTGGTGGTCTATGTTTTCGTGTGTGAGTGGGGTGGGTGGGTGTTTTGGGTCAGGTTAGCCATATTGACTTGTATGCTGCTGGTGGGTTATTGCCATTGTCTTGTTGGGCTGTGTATGTGATAAAGGGGAGCCATACTGGGGTAAAGGCGTCTTCTTCTATTTGTCCCCGTGTCAGTTTCAGTTTATTGGTTAATTTTCCTAGTAGGGCTGTTTCCCATACTATTTGATACCATTGGTCCATGCTTACTCCTGACAGGTCTCTCCAGTGTCTGGCTATGATGCTCTTCCTATGTTCTTATGTATAGTGAAATGTCTTTAAGGGGAAATTAACGTCTTTTCTTTTTGGCCCACTGAAACAGGAAGCTTCGTGCCACGCTGGACGAATACACCACTCGCGTCGGACAGCAGGCCATCGTCCTCTGCATCTCGCCCTCCAAACCCAACCCAGTTTTTAAAGTGTTCGGTGCAGCACCGCTAGAGAACGTGGTAAGGCTTCGAAGTCCCATGCATGATCTGCTCCTGGGGTTCTTACTTATTTTTACTTACATACAGTCATACCTCGGGTTGCGAACTCTGCGGGTTGCACATTTTCTGGTTATGGACGCGCCGAACCCGGAAGTACCGGAACAGGTTACTTCTGGGTTTCGGCGCATGCGCAGAAGCACCAAATTGCATCACGCACGTGTGTAGATGTGGCACTGTGGGTTGTGAATGCTGGGGGTTGCGAACGTGCCTCCTGCAAAGATCACGTTCGCAACCCGAGGTTCCACTGTACATCATTCTGAGATGCTTAATTGCTGCTTAATTACGTTACTTAAAGGGACGAGGGTGGCGCTGTGGGTTAAACCACAGAGCCTAGGACTTGCTGATCAGAAGGTCGGTGGTTTGAATCCCCATTATGGAGTGAGCTCCCGTTGCTCAGTCCCTGCTCCTGCCAACCTAGCAGTACGAAAGCATGAAGTGCAAGTAGATAAATAGGTACTGCTCCGGCGGGAAGGTAAACGGCCTTTCCGTGCGCTGCTCTGGTTCGCCAGAAGCGGCTCAGCCATGCTGGCCACATGACCCGGAAGCTGTACACCGGCTCCCTCGGCCAGTAAAGCAAGATGAGCGCCACAACCCCAGAGTCGGTCACAACTGGACCTAATGGTCAGGGGTCCCTTTACCTTTACGTTCCTAAAATGTGAGGAGATTAGTGGTAATACCGTTGTTTAGCTTTGAATGAGGAATTAGTATTCCCACACCCCCCCAGTGGTTCGTTTTTTGTTGGATTATGGCGGCTCACAGAACTGTAGAGTCAGAAGGGACCCCGAGGGTCATCTAGTCCAACCCCCTGCTGCATTGCAGGAATCTCCGCTAAAGCATCCATGACAGAGGGCCACCCAACTTCTGTTAGAAACCTCCAAGGAAGGAGAGTCCCAAGACCTCTCCTGGGAATTGCAACTCATGTCAGTTGCCCACTTGAGACAGCTGAAAATTACCAAGGCCCACAGAAAGGCAGAGCAGGGGCAGAGCCAGTCATCAGATGGAAGCAGACTTTGGCATAACCAAGAGGCAGTTACCAACGTCAGTTTCTGCTGGTATCTAAACCATCTTTCGAAATTGCTAAATTCTTTGCCGCAGCAAACCAGCCATTGGTAAACTGGTATCGCTTCGTCTAGTCCCTTTGTCACATTTGGAACTTACCCAGCAATGAAATACTTACCAAATGTGGTACTTCAGTTTCGTTGAATTGATTAAACCAAAATAGTTTTAATTGGGTTTTGAATAAAAGTGCAATTAATAGTTGCTGTTTTGATTGTTATTGCGCTATTATGTTCCTAAGTGGGCCGTGCAGACCATTATTCTGAATAATGACTTTTTATAGGAGAGTGAAGGGGGTGCTGGGGGTGAGTTTATGGAACCAAGGGGGGCGGTGGGCCAAAAAAGTTTGGGAACCACTGGGCTCCATCGTTCCTGACTCAGCTCCTAGAGTCCTAGTTAGAGGGGAAGAAGGACCATCAGCAAGATAAAAGATGAACAAGTGAACTAAAGAAGTGAACGAATCGTGGGCTGAGCCCAAAGATGCCTGAGAATGATCTCCTCGCCCTGCTTGCCTGGAGTTTTGGGCTGGGCAGCCATCAATATGCTGATGACACCCAACTCTATCTGCTGATGGATGGACATCCTGACTTGGCCCCAGACAGACTGATCAGATGTTTGGAAGCTGTGGCTGGATGGTTACATGGGAGCCCGTTGAACTTAAATCCTTTGAATACAGAGGTCCTCTGGCTGGGTTGGGAAGATATGGGATTGGGGGGGGGGCAACTCCCATCTCTTGAGGGGGCGCAATTAGTGCCAGCACCGTCCGTTAAGAGTTTGGGTGTAATCTTTGACACCTCCTTTTCCACGGAGGCGCAGATTGCAGCTATAACAAAGGCGGCATTTTTTCATCTCCGCCAAGCTAAGCAGTTGGCTCCTTACCTCTCTCGCCCTGACCACTGTGATCCATGCGACGGTCACCTCCAGACTGGATTATTGTAACTCGCTCTACGTGGGGCTGCCCTTGAGACTGACCCAGAAACTCCAGCGGGTGCAGAATGCTGCAGCGAGACTCCTTACGGGGTCCTCGCCGGAGGATCACATTCACCCAGTGCTATACCAGCTGCACTGGCTCCCGGTGGAGTACAGGATCAGGTTCAAGGTGCTGGGTTTAACCTTTAAAGCCCTATACGGCCTAGGACCCTCGTACCTACGGGACCGCCTCTCCTGGTATGTCCCACAGAGGAACTTACGGTCTTCAAACAAAAACATCTTGGAGGTCCCTGGCCACAGGGAGGTTAGGCTGGCCTCAGCCAGAGCCAGGACCTTTTCAGTACTGGCCCCGACCTGGTGGAACACTTTGTCACAAGAGACTAGGGCCCTGTGGGACTTGACATCTTTCCGCAGGGCCTGCAAGACAGAGCTGTTCCACCAGGCCTTTGGCCAAGGCACAGTCTGACCCCCTCCTTTGGCCATCCTCACAGAACTCTAGCCCAATGGTTGCCATTAATTTGATTTGAACTGATTTTATAATGAAATGATTTTAGAATGTTATATTATTTTACTGTTGTTAGCTGCTCTGAGCCCGGCTTTGGCTGGGGAGGGCGGGATATAGATAAAATTTCATTATTATTATTATTATGGTCTTCACTCTCAAGGGATGTAGACCTCCAGCAAGGGCTGGTTCAAAAGGGATCCGGAATAGACATGCCAGCAGCTGTTTGGGACAGTCCTACCCTGCCTCCAGACTTCTCTGGAAATCCTTTTAGTTCTCCTCTCGTTGGTGTTGCTCCGAGTTTCATCATCATCTTGCTCGAATGCCCTCCTGGTCTGCGGGCTTTGGGGCCAGTGGGTATTTTCATCTGGCAGCTGGGGCGTTGTTTGCTCTGCTGCGCAGTTCCACGAGGAAGGGGGCCGCACCCCCCCTCCTGTTACTTAGCAGCCTCTTCTCTCCTGTTGCTCTTCGCCTTGTTTACCTGAGCCCTTCCGATTCCCCACAGGTGCGCAAGTACAAGAGCATGATCCTGGAAGACCTGGAGTCCGCTCTGTTGGAACACGCACCTGCGCCGCAAGAGGTTAACTCCGAGCTGCCACCGCTTACCATCGACGGGATTCCGGTCTCTGTGGACAAGATGACCCAGGTAGGCAAGTAGAAAAGGTGGAAAAAGCCATCAAGGGGAGCTTTGGTTGTCTCCGACCTATTGATTTTTCCAGCGAAGAATCTCTGGTCTCAAAATCTCTCCCTCTTGCCTTCTCTGTTGCACACACAACTCCTCCGAGACACACTTAATTCTTTCTCTCCAGGGGGATGCTGCAGCGACTCTGCTAAACGGTACGAGATAAAGTGTTCCCATTGATGCTGCCTTTTCTACAAAGTGTGGGAGAATAACCAGAGCCAGAGGCAATATTTTTGTCAGCCCACCTGCCTGGGAACACCTGTTTGCCTTGCTCCTCCTTTGAGTAGCTCATCGGACACATGGCTTGCTCAGAACGCCCGTGAAGGATTGCAGAATCAAAGAATTGGAAGGGAACCTAAGGATTACCTGGTTCAACTCCGTGCAGTGCAGAAATCACTAAAGAATCCCAGACATGCCTCTCCCAAACTCTGTTTAAAAATCACCAGTGAAGGAGAATCCACCACCTTCTGGGTTTGCCTGTTCCACTGTTGAACAGCTCTTACCATAAGAAAGTTCTTCCCAATGTTTAGTCGTAATCTCCTTTCTTGTCATTTGAATCCATTGGTTTGGGTCCTCCCCCCGGGAGCAACAGGAAACAAGCTTGCCCCATCTTCCTTGTGACAGCCCTTCAGATATTTGAAGATGGCTGTCATGTCACCTCGTAGTGTTCTCTTCTCCAGGTTAAACATACCCGACTCCCTCAACCTTACGGTGTCCTCGCCGCAGGATCACATTCACCCAGTGCTATACCAGCTGCACTGGCTCCCGGTGGAGTACAGGATCAGGTTTAAGGTGCTGGGTTTAACCTTTAAAGCCCTATGCGGCCTAGGACCCTCGTACCTACGGGGCTGCCTCTCCTGGCATGTCCTATGGGGAGGACCTTACAGTCTTCAGACAAAAACATCTTGGAGGTCCCAGGCCACAGGGAGGTTAGGCTGGCCTCAACCAGAGCCAGGGCCTTTTCAGTACTAGCCCCGACTTGGTGGAACGCTCTGTCCCAAGAGACCAGGGCCCTGCGGGACTTGACATCTTTCTGTAGGGCCTGCAAGACAGAGCTGTTCCACCAGGCCTTTGGCCAAGGCACAGCCTGACTCCCTCCTTTGGTAATTCTTCACAGAACTCTAGCCCAATGGTTTCCATTAATTTGATTTTGAACTGATTTTAGAATGAATTGATTTTAGAATGCTGCGTTACTTTTATTGTTGTTAGCCGCTCCGAGCCCGGCTTCGGCTGGGGAGGGCGGGATATAAATTATTATTATTATTATTAACCATTCCTCAGAAGGCTTGCTTTCTAGAGCACTTTGGCAGAGCTTGTGACTTCTAAGTCGGAAGCACCCAGTTCAGTTCTTAGCATCTTCAGCGATAGGATGTTGCACAGGGCAACGCCGAAATTTAAATTGAGGCTTGAGGTGACCTTGTTTCCCTGTTTAGGGAAGTTTTTAATATTTAATGTTGTATTGTTTTTAACACTTGATTGGGAGCCACTCAGAGTGGCTGGGGAAACCCAGCCAGATGGGCGGGGTATAAATAATAATAATAATAATAATAATAATAATAATAATAATAATAATAATAATAAGGCCTTCAGCGCTGCACTTGGCTGAAATTCATTGGTCCATCCACCTAAGGCTTTTGGAAGCAAAAGGGCCTGTTGGGACATGGGTTCAAGCCCCACATGGGACAATAGATTCCTGCATTGCACGGTCTCCCTTCCAGCTCCAGGATTCTATGGCCAGGTGATGATCTCCACTCTTGTTATGGTGGCAATTAGAGAGGTCCTCATGCCTGAGCAGGCCGAGATGCAGGGCTCCCCGTTGATTGTCTCCCCGGTGGCTCCAGAGCCCTTAACAAGCGCTTGCAAGTGGCTTGAAACTCTCGGCTCTCGAGGACCGCTAATTAATCCATCTGGAAACGAGAAGCAGTTATTGCAAAGCCGCATGCTGCTGTTCTTGGACGCCGTGGCGAAGCTGTTATATTCTTGAGCTGTGGTCCTGATCTGCTCGCTGCATCTAGCTTGTCCTTCTTCCTTGTACTGGGTCCTGGCTCTAGTTTTCTTTGTGGTGGCTTTTGCTTTTTGGGGGGGACGGGACGGGACAAAACGTTTGCGAAACTGAGGCATCACCTTCAAAACGAAGCATGCAAATGAAGCAAGTTCATTCAAACCCAGCATGTTTGCATACATTTTAGTGGTTGGCATAATTTGAATCTGTGTTGTTGTTTTGGGGGTTTTTTTGCCCACAGCGTTAATAAAGCCTGGTGGTGTTTACATGGCACATCCTTGTGTAAGCGTGCCTCCTTTCAGATGGATGCTCCCTCATCCATCCTGTTCACTTTCGGTTGCTTAGATATGCTGCGGTCTCATCCCTGGGATATTTATATGTAATTGCTCTACGGTGCTATAGCGCCATTTGCATAGCTGCTGCGCACATTCATGGAACATACAGAGAGACCTCAGTGAAAACAGCCCATCTTTTATCTAATAACTATAGCAGGGAAGTCGGGGTGAGCCATCCCAATGCCATTCTGCAGCTGCTTCACACAATCGCCAAGGAGAGGTCCCTGCTCTCTGCATGGTGCTTGCAGTCTAAAATAGACGGTGGGGAAATAATAGAAGCCAAAGTGAATAATAATAATAATAATAATAATAATAATAATAATAATAATAATAATAATAATATACCCCACCCATCTGACTGGGTTTCCCCAGCCACTCTGGACTGCTCTCAATTGAATATTAAAAACACAATACAGTGGTACCTCGGGTTAAGTACTTAATTTGTTCCGGAGGTCCATACTTAACCTGAAACTGTTCTTAACCTGAAGCACCACTTTAGCCAACGGGGCCTCCCGCTGCCGCTGTGCCACCGGAGCACGATTTCTGTTCTCATCCTGAAGCAAAGTTCTTAACCTGAAGCACTATTTCTGGGTTAGTGGAGTCTGTAACCTGAAGCATATGTAACCTGAAGCATATGTAACCCGAGGTACCACTGTACAGCATTAAACATTAAATAATAAAAAATAAAATTTTATTTATATCCCGCCCTCCCCAGCCGAAGCCAGGCTCAGAGCAGCTAACAACAGTAAAATAATGCAGCATTCTAAAAACAATTTATTATAAAATCAGTTCAAATCAAATTAATGGCAACCATTGGGCTAGAGTTCTGTGAGGATTACCAAAGGAGGAGGTCAGACCTTAGCCAAAGGCCTGGTGGAACAGCTCCGTCTTGCAGGCCCTGGGGAGAGATGTCAAGTCCCGTAGGGACATAGTCTCTTGTGACAGAGCGTTCCACCAGATCGGGCCACAGCCGAAAAAGGCCGTAAGGTCCTCCGTGGGACATACCAGAAGAGGTGGTCCTGTAGGTACAAGGCTCCTAGGCCGTATAGGGCTTTAAAGGTTAAAAACTTCCCTAAACAGGGCTGCCTTCAGATGTCTTTTAAAAGTAGGATAGTTCCTTATTTCCTTGACATCTGTTTTGGATGATATATCGATATATCGCCCCCTCCCTAGTCAGTATCGAACATTGCAATCTTTCCGGATCATTGCAGTCATACCTAGGAAAAAAATGTGCTTCGTTTTTAGGACCAGGCTATGAAATCCCAAATCTCTTGGAAGGCCTCTGCTGTGGCTCTGAATTACTCTGGCTCTGAATTTTCAAAGCCAAAGCTGGTGATACAGGTCAAATATTCAGGGCATGTGATGATAATTGGTCACCGTGTCCCTGACCCAAGTTGGAACTGGGGGAAACTGCCCCTGCTCAACACGATCTGTTTCTCATGTGGACTGAACCCAGCCATTCCTTTAGAATTTTGTGTATGCAATGTCCCAAGCTGCTCCTTTTTTTTCCTTCTTTTTTTGAATAATTTTTATTAAGAATTTCAACATAACAATTTATCAAAAACATATCATCTTCTCTCCACCCCCCCCCAATTTTCCCTCCCCAAGAGAAACCCACCCTCGCACCCCCACCTGGACTTTCCTCAGCTCCTCTATCTGGTTTTACAGCACATATTATATATACTCTGCATATTATAAAATTGTAAAGATCCTTAAATTACCTTGTCTATATGTTACAAATAATAAATTTGTGTTTGTTTTTTAAAAACCTGCCAAGGAGTCCAGTTCATTTTGTTGTTTCGTTAAGTACTTTGTAAAAGGTTCCCATTCTTCTTTAAAGCCACAGTTGTCCTTATCATGTAGTTTGTGCGTCAGTTTTGCCAGTTCCGCATAGTCCATCAATTTCCCTTGCCACAGTTCCTTTGTCAGGATTTCTTCGTTCTTCCATCCTTGTGCTATTAAGATTTTTGCCACTATTGTCGCATACATAAATATCTTCTTAAATCCTGGTACGTTGATTTCTGAATGCTGATGGATTGATTTTTGATTGATTTATTTTTTAATGCCACAGGCACAGCTGCGGGCCTTCATCCCCGAAATGCTGAAATACTCGACGGGCCGCGGCAAGCCGGGCTGGGGGAAGGAGAGCTGCAAGCCCGTCTGGTGGCCCGAAGACATCCCGTGGGCCAACGTCCGCAGCGACGTCCGGACTGAGGAGCAGAAGCAGAGGGTGTGTGTTGATGAAAGTCCTCTTGCTTCAGCAAAGGGCTCTGACTTGGTATGACAAGTGGAAAGGCTTAGCTTATAGATCTCTGTTGGGGAAGTCTGTGAAGTGCTTTGGGACCAAAATAGCCTATAGATCAGGTAAGAACACAAGAGGGTGGCCATCTCAGCTCCAGCCAAAGGTGCTCAGCTCTCTGTTCCCAGTGGGTTCAGCCAGGCACCCCAGGAATTTGCAAGCGTGGCATTTATGGGAAGAGGCCCTCCCTGGATCTCAGTCCCCAGCATCTGGTTCCCAAGAGGCATATGATCTATGGACGCAATTGGTTACATTCCTGGCCATCTTGGCTTCCAGCCGTTAATGACCTGTCCTCCTGGAATTTACCTCTCTGTTTTTTTAGCAGCTGTTATACCAGCAGCCATCAGAGCACATCGCTGTGCATTGAATCCCGCACGTTTCTCCCTTAGCCTCCAGCAAATGCCTTGGTATTCCCCGCTTACTTAAGCCAGTCTTTCAGATCTGGAAGCTGAATCCCAGCCTGCTTCTGGAGATGCAAAACTGAAATAAATAAAAGCAGCCACGGATTACGCTCCGTGGGAAAGCGCAGAACGTTTCTCTGTTTTACAGAAGTCTTATCGTGCCTTTATAATTCAGCAAACTTCAAGACAGCTCACAATCCAATGGGAAGCAACAATAATAATCTTAAGACAATTTCAGAATGCACTTAAAAGCAAACCGCAACGCAGTGGATAAAATTAGCATGTGATTAAGAAGAAGAAGAAAGCAAGTAAAGTCTTTGTCCAGCACCTACAAACTTATCAAACCATGTGAATTGCCCTTGGGAGAGCATTCTAACTATTGGGTGCCACAACCGGAAAAGGCCCTGTCCCTACTTGATTTCTTAGCAAGGTCATGTGGGAGCAGAAAGCCCTTGGGGTACCTGAGCCCCAAGCTCTCCCTTCTAGGCAACTTTCCATCGTGGGCCACCAGCCAGTGGTGGGTGGGGCCAGAGTCAGCTGTGGGCGGAGCAATTGATGTAAATTGTTACCTTTGTAAAGGAGGCTAGTTTCAACACATGCACTCGCACACCCCTTTCTGTCCTCCATCCAGGGAAGCAAGGAGCATTGCGAGAGCTCGAGGACACATCACAGCCAGGTAAAAAAACTAAAACTCGAGGGAGGGCTGGCGAGGGATTTAGCTGGGGGGAAGGGGCGTGGCCTGGGGAGGACCACAGAGTGAGGCATATTTGGCTCCCAGGCCAGGCGTTCCCCACCCCAGACCGG
Organism: Podarcis bocagei; assembly: GCF_964188305.1. Classification (NCBI taxonomy): domain Eukaryota; kingdom Metazoa; phylum Chordata; class Lepidosauria; order Squamata; family Lacertidae; genus Podarcis; species Podarcis bocagei. Next base: position 7,536,942 of record NC_138135.1, read on the forward strand.
CACATCCAGAGCAAAGCAGGGTGGTCCCAGTTGCCTCCAGTCTGTGGCTGTTCGGAAAGATTCTGCGCAAGAAGGAAAAAGGCCTTCTGAGCGCGCCTGTCTGTCCTCTCTAATCCCAGAATGGAGAAAGTCATCCGTTTGTCCTGGTTTAGTTAATGCAGTTAAAATTCAGCAATTTTCACAGTTGCTAATGTGGGCGAGAGCCACTCTTTTCACACCGTAGGTTAGCTAGTCGACTTGCAGTGATTTGGGGACCCATCGCTAGTGGTTTTTCGTGAGACAATGCCTTTGAGTACCATTTGCTGGGGGTCGCAGGTGGGGCAGATGCTGCTGAGCTGAGGTTCTGCTTGCAGGCTTTTCTGTGGGGGCACCTGGTTGGCTGCAGTGCGAACAGGGCGCTGGGCTAGATAGGCCTTTGGCCTGATCCTGCCGGCCCGTCTTGTGTTCTTAATCTTGCCCCCATTGGAAGTACATTTCTGCTTTGAAAGCTCTTTATGGAGTCAAGTTTACCAGGGATCCCATCACCCAATTTAAGGAATATTTCAGAGCTTGGTTACTTCATTGTTTGTTTTGCTTCTTTTCTTTTTTAATGGGATATGGTATCCCTGAATATGCCTCTTCTCTCCCTCTTTAATCCGGCAGGTGTCTTGGACTCAGGCGCTGAGGACCATTGTCAAGAACTGCTACAAGCAGCACGGCCGCGAGGACCTGCTCTACGCTTTTGAGGATCAGCAAACACAGCCTGCGACAGCAACACACAGTATAGCACACCTGGTCCCGTCCCAAACCGTGGTCCAGACCTTCAGCAATCCCGACGGCACAGTCTCTCTCATCCAGGTGAGAAGTTGCAGCAGCACAAAGAGGGTCCCCGGCTTCAGATTGGCCTGGAAGCTTTGCATTCTGGCCCCAAACACCTGCCCCAGATGCGCGGGAGCCAATTCTTGCTGTTATTTTATTGCATTGCGTTGATGATATCCCACTTTTCCTCCAAGGAGCTCAAGGGGGTGTACATGGTTTTCTCTCTCCTCATTCAATCCCCACAACAACCCTGTGAGGTACCGTATTTTTCGTCCCATAGGACGTTCCGTCCCATAGGACGCACCTATTTTTTTGGGGGGCAAATAAAGGAAAAAAAATTTCCCTTTATTTCCCCCCCAAAAGCAGGTCGGGGAAACAGAACCAGGTCGAGGAACAGCGGGATGGCGGCGCTGCACCTCCCTGCTGTCCCCCGAGCTTGTGGGGCTGGCCGATGTCTGCCCCGCGCGAGGGGCGCTCTGCTTCAGGGTGCCCCCCCCCCGGCAGCAGGCTGCTATCCGCAGCGTGGGGAGCCTTGCCGGGAACTCCTGCAAGGCTCCCCACGCTGCGGATGTCTGCCTGGCGCGGGGGGCGCTCTGCTTCAGGGCGCCCCGCCAAGCGGCAGGCTGCTATCCGCAGCCTAGACATCCCTGCCGGACCTCCCGTGGGGCTGCCTAGGCTGCGGATGTGTTCCCGAAGCCTGGAGAGCGAGAGGGGTCGGTGCGCACCGACCCCTCTCGCTCTCCAAGCTTCAGCAAAAGCCTGCATTCGCCCCATAGGACGCACCCAGATTTCCCCTTCATTTTTGGAGGGGAAAAAGCGCGTTCTATAGGGCAAAAAATACGGTAGGTTAGGCTGAGAGGCAGGGGCTGGTCCCCAGGATCACCCAGTGAGCTTCACGGCTGCGTGGGGGTTTGGACCTTGGTCTCTTAGGTCCTGGTCTTTTAGGTCCTGGTCTCTGTCCCAGCTCCTGCAGTTCGAAAACACACCAGTGCAAGTAGTGCTGTGGCGAGAAGGTAAACAGCATTTCTGTGTGCCCTGGCTTCCGTCACGGTGTTCCATTGTGCCAGAAGCGGTTTAGTCCTGCTGGCCACATGACCCGGAAGGCTGTCTGTGGACAAACGATGGCTCCCTCGGCCTGAAAGCGAGATGAGCGCCACAACCCCAGAGTCACTGTTGACTGTACTTAACTATCCAGGGGTCCTTTACCTTTTACCTTAGGTGCTAGTCCAATTCTAACCAGTACACCACACATCCCAGTATGTTTCTGAGCACAATTCAAAGTGTTGGTGCTGACCTTTAAAGTCCTAAACGGCCTCAGCCCAGTATACCTGAAGGAGCATCTCCACCCCCATCGCTCAGCCCGGACACTGAGGTCAAGCTCCGTGGGCCTTCTGGCGGTTCCCTCGCTGCGAGAAGTGAGGTGACAGGGAACCAGGCACAGGGCCTTCTCGGTGGTGGCACCCGCCCTGTGGAACACCCTCCCACCAGATGTCAAATAAAAAAATTACTACCAGACTTTTAGAAGACATCTGAAGTCAGCCCTGTTTGGGGAAGCTTTTAATGTTTGATGGACTATTGTATTTTAATATTTTACTGGAAGCTGCCCAAAGTGGCTGGGGAAACCCAGCCAGATGAGCGGGCTATAAATAAATTGTTGTTGTTGTTGTTAGCTCTCTTACAGTTCCTTAGTACTTTGCAAACAATATTCTGTGTCATGTCACCCCAGGGTCGAACTCTGGCAAATAGCTCTAGGCCTGATGAGTTCTGGCCCTGAATAATAGGAATCATTCTCCAAAATACTTGGTTGGCATGCAAAGAGGTGGAAATTATTCATTTTTGGAGGAACAAAGGGGCTGCAGTCTCTTCCTCAGGAGCTAGTGCACTTGTGTGTTTGTGCTATGTCATAGTTTAGCTTGGTGTGATGTGCAGCCAACCTGAATCCAGAAAATTGTCACCCCTGCTTTGTTTAATTGGTTTCTTGATTTACTCACAACTGACCTGTCTCATGGGTTTCAGTGTGACTAAAGCTTTCTCTGGGCTCTAGGCCTTGTAGCTATTGTGTAGAGATCATTGGCCTTTGTGCCGATATTGTTGTTTAGTCGTTTAGTCGTGTCCGACTCTTCGTCACCTCCTGGACCAGAGCACGCCAGGCCCTCCTGTCTTCCACTGCCTCCCGCAGTTTGCTCAAACTCCTGCTGGTAGCTTCGAGAACACTGTCCCACCATCTCGTCCTCTGTCGTCCCCTCCTCCTTGTGCCCTCCATCTTTCCCAACATCAGGATCTTTTCCAGGGAGTCTTCTCTTCTCATGAGGTGGCCAAAGTCTTGGAGCCTCAGCTTCAGGATCTGTCCTTCCAGTGAGCACTCAGGGCTGATTTCCTTAAGAATGGAAAAGAATGTGCCAATATATTTTATTTTTTCCCATATAAATTAATTTTGAAACCCACAGCTCGGCTGCAGGGCTTGGGACCAAGCTAGAAATCTGAATGAGCAGGGAGATACGTATTGTTTCTTTAACTTGGACCGTGTCATGCGTATGATCATAGCCTAAGAAGCAGGCTGACCCGAAAGGCAACCTTTGGTGGCATCTCGCTGACTACCATTGTGTGTTGCAGGTTGGCACAGGAGCTACGGTAGCGACCTTGGCAGATGCCTCCGAATTGCCCACCACCGTTACTGTTGCACAAGTCAACTACTCTGCAGTAACCGACGGAGAGGTGAGTGGCGATGTTGCCTGGCAAGGCCTGTGCTCAGAGACTGGGAATGTCATGGTAGATCACGTCCTGGAAATTCACATGGAAAGTGTTTCCGCAAGCTCCCGTGGCAGATCATAATAAAGGTCCTGAACCTGCACATCAGCTAGGCTGCTTTGCCTCCCTCAGGGAGACCAGATCAGGCGCTGGGCAGAATCCTGACCTCCCGTGCACCAGCTTTGACAGGTAGGTGGAGCTGCCCAAGTGTCAGTCCCTTGGTGTCATTAGGATACAGTGGTACCTCGGGTTACATACGCTTCAGGTTACACACTCTGCTAACCCAGAAATAGTGCTTCAGGTTAAGAACTTTGCTTCAGGAGGAGAACAGAAATCGCGCGGCGGCAGCAGGAGGCCCCATTAGCTAAAGTGGTGCTTCAGGTTAAGAACAGTTTCAGGTTAAGAACGGAACGAATTACCGTATTTTTTGCTCTATAAGACTCACTTTTTCCCTCCCAAAAAGTAGGGAACGTGTGCGTCTTATGGAGCGAATGCAGGCTGCGCAGCTATTCCAGAAGCCAGAATAGCAAGAGGGATCGCTGCGCAGCAATCCCTCTTGCTGTTATGGTTTCTGAGATTCAGAATATTATTTTTTCTTGTTTTCATCCTCCAAAAAGTAGGCGTGTCTTATGGTCTGGTGCATCTTATAGAGCGAAAAATACGGTAAGTGCTTAACCCGAGGTACCACTGTATTGATGAGTGATGACTTCAAAGGGGCTGGCCCCTCTCAGCTGATGAAGGTCCGCTGTCGGGCAAGGGCTGATTATCAGTTGGTGGTTTTTATTACGTATTTTGTGTTTTTTTGTCTTGTATTTTTATGTTTTGAACTGCCCTGATGAGATCTAAGGATGAATGGTGGTGGAATAATAATATGAGAATGAATGATTCAGTAGAGCCCTTTTACTTGGATGATGGACTCAAGGGCATCCTGATCAAATTTGCAGATGACACCAAACTGGGAGGGGTGGCTAACACCCCAGAGGACAGGATCACACTTCAAAACGACCTTGACAGATTAGAGAACTGGGCCAAAACAAACAAAATGAACTTTAACAGGGAGAAATGTAAAGTATTGCACGTGGGCAAAAAAAATGAGAGGCACAAATACAAGATGGGTGACACCTGGCTTGAGAGCAGTACATGTGAAAAGGATCTAGGAGTCTTGGTTGACCACAAACTTGACATGAGCCAACAGTGTGACGCGGCAGCTAAAAAAGCCAATGCAATTCTGGGCCGCATCAATAGGAGTATAGCATCTAGATCAAGGGAAGTAATAGTGCCACTGTATTCTGCTCTGGTCAGACCTCACCTGGAGTACTGTGTCCAGTTCTGGGCACCACAATTCAAGAAGGACACTGACAAACTGGAACGTGTCCAGAGGAGGGCAACCAAAATGGTCAAAGGCCTGGAAACGATGCCTTATGAGGAACGGCTAAGAGAGCTGGGCATGTTTAGCCTGGAGAAGAGGAGGTTAAGGGGTGATATGATAGCCATGTTCAAATATATAAAAGGATGTCACATAGAGGAGGGAGAAAGGTTGTTTTCTGCTGCTCCAGAGAAGCGGACACGGAGCAATGGATCCAAACTACAAGAAAGAAGATTCCACCTAAACATTAGGAAGAACTTCCTGACAGTAAGAGCTGTTCGACAGTGGAATTTGCTGCCAAGGAGTGTGGTGGAGTCTCCTCCTTTGGAGGTCTTTAAGCAGAGGCTTGACAACCATATGTCAGGAGTGCTCTGATGGTGTTTCCTGCTTGGCAGGGGGTTGGACTCGATGGCCCTTGGGGTCTCTTCCAACTCTATGATTCTATGATTCCTCTGGGTTCCGATTTTTGCACATAGTGACCGGTATTGGTCAAAAATTTGCTTTACGTATTTCATGAAGAACTAGCCAGGTGGATCTATCAGCAATATCCATTTCCACATCAGCTAGCAAAAGTGTTTAAAAATTAAAAAAATACCATCTAAGGTCTTGTTTTCTGCTAACTCTCTTGGTGTTAATCAGTTGACTTGGTTGCAGTGGTTATTGATTGTTTTCTCAGTGCCATCCTTGCACAGGGTACTCTACCCTGACGGCAAGGAATAATAGATATGCAGAAATATGGTTCCCTGCCTCCAAGCCCATTTGCACAGTGGATATGCTTCAGCTTCATTTCAGCTGGGGCAGAATCAGGAGGGTTAAACAGAGACTTCACAAAGGTAAGCACCACATAGGTCCGGGGTCAGCAAACTTTCTCAGCAGGGGGCCAGTCCACTGTCCCTCAGACCTTGTGGGGGGCCAGACTATATTTTGAAAAAAATAATAATGAATGAATTCCTATGCCCCACAAATAACCCAGAGATGCATTTTAAATAAAAGGAAATATTCTAATGTGAAAACGTGCTGATTCCTGGACTGTCTGCGGGCCGGATTTAGAAGGCGATTGGGCCGGATCCGGCCCCCGGGCCTTAGTTTGCCTACCCCATGACATAGGTGTTCTGGCAGAGGCAAAGCGAGCGACTTGGGGACTGGAAAGCCCAGGCTGGGGAAGCGAATACTAACTTTCTTTTTTTAAAAAAATTATATTTATTAATTTTCCAACAGTTTAACTACAACACTACATAAAAACAAAAGAAACAATACAACAATACAATACAAAAACACTACAAAACACTTAACACATAAGACTAACAAAACAAAACAAAAACCATTTAAAACACAAAACAATTTCAATATCTTATCTTTCATTCACTTATTTCCACGACCTCCTCACACCTCCCTTTTTGTATTCCACTTCTATTAATTGTTTCAGCAATTCCTTTCCATCTTCCTCTGCTTTCTATCCTATAATTATCTTAACACATTCTAACCTTATTTTTCCCTTTAATACTCTATTAATCTATTTATACTTAATTCCTTATAACATTTCTACTAAAGCCATATAACTTCATTCCAACATGCGAATACTAACTTTCTTGAACACTTGGGTGTGGGGAGCTGGGAAGAACAGACTCCTCTTGGAGAGAGGGAGAGGCCTGTTCTCTTTCTATTGGACCCGAGTCCAAGTCTCCAGGCCTTTGTGTCAGGACGGAGTGGCGAAGCCCCGCGTTCTCTGGAAAGGGATAGGATTCTCAGGGCAATAGGTGGCAGCACAAAAACAGCTCTTGTTCCCAGAGACGCCGGCATTTGCATTCGAAAGGCCGGCTAGAAACTGGTTGTTTTGTTTTTGGAGATTTCTGTCCCTGAAAATTCCATCCGTTGCATCAAAGGGGGTTTCAGGAGACAAGCCCCTCATTGTCTCCGTGAAAGCGGGCACCTTCCACCTTGCCTAATGTATTTGCTTCCTTTTCCGAGCATGTGAAGATACGAAGTCACTGCCTCCTGCAATTGAGTCTGGCCACAGCCTGTTCCTTGCCACGTTGGCTGAATAGAATAACCAACCAACCGCTAGCTGCCACCTCCTTTCCCCAGTACCATTTATTCATTGTGAAATACATTTACAACGTAAATACAATACAAATACAGCGGTACCTTGGTTCTCGAACTTAATCCATTCCAGGAGTCTGTTTGACTCCCGAAACCGTTCGAAAACCAAGGTGCAGCTTCCGATTGGCTGCAGGAGCTTCCTGCTCTCATCAGAAGCTGAGTCGGATGTCCGGCTTCCAAAAAACGTTCGCAAACTGGAACACTTCCAGGTTTGCGGCGTTTGGGAGCCAATTTGTTCAATAACTAAGCCGTTCGAAAACCAAGATACCTCTGGTTGCGAAGAAGCCATAGCTGCGCGCAATCTCTCCCTGCCGGAGGGGTTGCGCGCGGCTATGGAACGAGCCTGCATTCGCTCCATAGGACGCACACACATTTCCCCTCAATTTTTGGAGGGGAAAAACTGCGTCCAATGGAGCGAAAAATACGGTACATACACTGACTGGCAACAGTGGCTCCCTCCTGAGGCTCAGGCAGAGAATCTTCCCATCCGTAGCTGGAGATGGCTTTGGGGATTGAGCCAGAGACCTTCTGCTATGAAATGCTCTACCAATGGAGATGAAAGAGGTGGGGACATTATACCATATGTGGTGGGGGTGTAAAGCGGTAAGACAATTTTGGAACGAGATACAGTGATACCTCAGGTTAAGTACTTAAATCGTTCCGGAGGTCCGTACTTAACCTGAAACTGTTCTTAACCTGAAGCACCACTTTAGCTAATGGGGCCTCCCGCTGCCGCTGCGCCACCGGAGCACAATTTCTGTTCTCATCCTGAAGCAAAGTTCTTAACGTGAATCACTATTTCTGGGTTAGCGGAGTCTGTAACCTGAAGCGTATGTAACCCGAGGTACCACTGTACATGAGGAGATCAAAAAGATCTATTTCGAAAAAACCAGAGTCATACTTATTGAGTTTTATTAACAAACGACATACCCCAGGACAAAAGGAATATATTTTTGTATATAACTGCAGCCACAAGAATACTTATGGCAAAATATTGGAAAACAGGAAAAGTACCGTAAATTTCGCTCCATAACACGCAGATTTTTCCTCCTAGAAAGTAAGGGGAAATGTCTGTGCGTGTTATGGAGCGAATGCCTACAGATGGCGGGGGAATCTGCTGCAGTCGTGAGCAGTCCGTGGCTCGCTTTGAAACTGCAAAGCGGGTGTAAGCGGCTCCTGTCAGCTAGCGGAGCCGGGAAGGAGGGAGAGAAGCAGAGCGGGAGTTGGCTGCTTTAAAACAACCCCGTGCTCTCTGTCCCTGCCTGCAGTTTTTTGCTGTCCGATTTTGGATTAGGCACTGTAGGGGCTGTGTGTGTGTGTGTGTGTGTGTGTGTGTGTGTGTGTGTGTGTGTGCTTGAGCTATCGTTCTCCTCCTCCTGCTTCCCCTTCACTCTCCCTCCGACGTTAGAATCGACACTCTGTGTGTCTGTGTGTGCGTGAGGGCTGCTTCTCCTCCTGCTTCCCCTTCACTCTCCCTCCGACGTTAGAATCGACACTCTGTGTGTCTGTGTGTGCGTGAGGGCTGCTTCTCCTCCTGCTTCCCCTTCACTCTCCCCACGTTAGAATCCACACTCTGTGTGTCTGTGTGTGCGTGAGGGCTGCTTCTCCTCCTGCTTCCCCTTCACTCTCCCTCCGACGTTAGAATCCACACTCTGTGTGTCTGTGTGTGCGTGAGGGCTGCTTCTCCTCCTGCTTCCCCTTCACTCTCCCTCCGACGTTAGAATCCACACTCTGTGTGTCTGTGTGTGCGTGAGGGCTGCTTCTCCTCCTGCTTCCCCTTCACTCTCCCCACGTTAGAATCCACACTCTGTGTGTCTCTCTGTGTGTGATTTGCTTCCCATTCACTCTTCCTGCGACTTTAGAATCCACTCTGTGTGTCTCTCTGTGTGTGAGGGCTCCTTTTCCTCTTGCTTTCCATTCACTCCCCCAGCGCCCCTGCGACTTTAGAATTGACACTCTGTGTGTCTGTGTGTGTGTGTGTGAGGGATCCTTCTCCTTCTCTTGCTTCCCATTCACTCCCCCAGCGCCCCTGCGACTTCCAGCGCCCTGCAACTTTAGGGCCAGTTCTCTCTCTCTCTCTCTCTCTCTCTCTGTGTGTGTGTGTGTGTGTGTTGACCTCACTGTGCTTGTTGGGGGAGAGTGTTGGTCGCACTTTTTCTTGATTTGTCTCAGAGTGGTTACTATCGTGGTTTCCTTGCTGGGGAGGAGGGAGAGATGCAGAGCCTGCTTGTTCTAAAGGAGCAAAGCCGGAGAGGAGCCTCTCCTGCATTATTAGCAGCACCCTTCTCCACCCCCCCCCACGTGTGCTCCTTGTCCCTTGAGTGCTTTTCCTTCCCTCCCCACTTAAAACGTGGTTACAAAGCATGGACCCACATGGATCCTCAGGATTTTTGCATTGGGCTACCCCAAACTCACCGTCAGATCACATGTCTGTGGCCACAGCATGAACCACAAAAATCATACATCCACTGTTTTGTTTAGAATATTTTTTTCTTGTTTTCCTCCTCTAAAAACTACGTGCGTGTTATGGTCAGGTGCGTGTTATAGAGCGAAAAATACGGTACCACAAATGACAAAACGGCAAGTTAAGATTTGTGAGTTTGCCGAGATGGCAAAAATGACTACAGCAATCAGAGGCTGCTCCAATCAAAAATTCTACACAGAATGGGAATGCATAGGGGAATACCTGAAGAAATATGGTGTTAAAGCAGAACTCCTAATAGGCAATTGTTAAGCGTGTAAGGACAAAAGAAGTAATTATAATTTATTGGTTTTCATGTTATTTTGTTAAAGCAACTAGAAAAAATATTATGTTGGGAAGATCTCACATAGGTGAAGGGAAGCAGTGGGGAGGAGGGGAGGGTAAAAAGAAGAAAAAACCCTCCCATCGCCCCTCCACGTACCAAAATCTTGGCATTGAGAAATGCACCCAAGCTGGCCCAGAGATGGAAAGAAGGCAAAGTCCCAACCAGAGAAGGATGGCAGATTGAGGGGGTGGATTATGCCGAAATGGCAGAAATGACCGGAAGAATCGGAAATCCGGAAGACCAAAAATTTAATAAGGAATGGGGGAAATTTACAATTGACCTTAAAAACCATTGAAAGACAGTTAAAATTGTTAGCAGGGTTGGGATAACACTTGTAGTTTAATGGTGGATTTTGGATACAATGGAGATGTAGAAGGTTTGGATTCTTATAAAAGATGCAGGAGGAAATGATTAATAATAGGACCAACAAAGGGGAGAATGGAAGCCCAGGAGATTCTCTGGAATCTTGTTCTTATGTTGTATGTTGGATATGTGATTGTGAAATTCTTATAAGACAGAGCTATTCCACCTGGCTTTCAACTTGAACTTAGCCTGATCTTTTATTCCCCTTCCTTTCCTCCCTCTCCCCCTTTTATGAAGATCCCACAGCTAATTCTCCCCAGTCTCCTCACTGGCCCAAACAGGACTAATTTAGCCAGCTAGCCCTGGTGATCATCCAATGTTTATTGGATGGATTTCCCCCCTAAATTGATTTTTGAATTCTGAATTTATTGTTATTTACGTTTTATACTGTATTTTATGCTCTTTTTTGTTGCATCAATTAAGTGTTTAAAATTTGTTGTTAGCTGCCCTGAGCCTGGTTTTCTCAACCGGGAAGGGTGGTGTAATGTGTATGGGGTTGCTCGTGCGTAAGTTGCCGCCTCTCCAGGCTTTGTTGCCTTGCTAAACCTTTCAGTCTGGGCAGCCCTTCACTTCGTGGCTGCCTCAGTCGCTAGCAGAATCCGTCAGTGGGCATTTCTGAAATCTTTTCCAACATAAAAGTTGTTTGACACCCAGTCTCCTCCTACTCTCTCTGCGCGGAAGTCTTCTGCGCAGTGTGGGCGTGGGTAGCGGAGGACCCGTGCTCTCCCCGCTGGTGTCCGGTGAAGAGTCCTGGAGCCCTCTCGCCGATTCCCCCATCAGCCCCTCTATATCCCTGGTGTTGCGCTGATTTGCTTCCCCATCTGCGGAGCTGCCTCTCTCCCTGCTGGGCCCTTCTCCAGCATCATTTGAGAGCCTTCCCTCCGCCTCTAGCTCTGATGTCAGTTCCCTGACAGGTGGGGTATAAATAAAAAATTATTATTATTATTAGAAAAACCAAATAAATAAATTTATTGAGAGAGAGAAATGCACCCAAGCAGGAACAGTCCCTGGATACCTTCTGAGATGGCCCGAGTTTCATCATACCTCTCTCGTCTTCTCCGTCCCACCAGGTGGAGCAGAACTGGGCAACGCTACAGGGAGGAGAGATGACGATCCAAACCACCCAGGCCTCAGAAGCCACGCAGGCAGTGGCATCCCTGGCAGAAGCGGCGGTGGCGGCATCGCAAGAGATGCAGCAAGGGGCAACAGTCACCATGGCCCTCAACAGGTATTGAGATGCTGTCGCCAAACTGGGCACGTGGGGTCTTCATTGATGTTTGGGTGCTGGGCTGGTTTGGTGCAGGCCAATGGCTCCTTGCTACCTAACCTCTCTCTAAAAGTAACGTGCAAAAGAAGCAAAGTTATAGCTGGAATTGGCCAAACCGCTCATGAAATCTCACCTTGGGTAGTTTTGCAAAAAGTCAAGTCTCTTTTAGCCAACAGTAGAGCTGTTTTGCGGGGGACGCAGGTGGCGCTGTGGGTTAAACCCCTGAGCCTGGGGCTTGCCGATCAGAAGGTCGGCGGTTCGAATCCCCGCGACGGGGTGAACTCCCGTTGCTTGGTCCCTGCTTCTGCCCACCTAGCAGTTCGAAAGCACGTCAAAGTGCAAGTAGATAAATAGGTACCACTCCGGCAGGAAGGTAAACGGCGTTTCCATGCACTGGCCTGGTTTGCCAGAAGCAGCTTAGTCATGCTGGCCACATGACCTGGAAGCTGTACGCCGGCTCCCTCGGCCAATGAAGCGAGATGAGCGCTGCAATCCCATAGTCGGCCACAACTGGACCTAATGGTCAGGGGTCCCTTTACCGTTACCTTTACCTTTACCTAGAGTTGTTTTGGGATTCACGAGACTCGGCAAGTCTGCCTTTAAGAGGCCCTCTTCTAAGAGAGCTCTGCAGTTTTGAAGCACGGCAGAGCGTTTGTTTGCTTACTTCCCGCTGGGAAGGCAGGGCGGCTGGTAACAGAAAACACCCCAGCCCAGGGGTCGGCAGCCCGTGGCTCCGGAGCCGCATGTGGCTCTTTTACACCTTTGCCGCGGCTCCGGGCAGATACTAGTGAGGGGATGAGGCGCATTGTGCGCCCGACACTCCCCACTGTGGCGGGCGCTGTACTGGCTGTGACGTCGCATGGGGGCGGTGCGTGCGTTAGTCACGCACCGTCCCGACGTCACCCGCCCGCCCGCCCGCTACATTGTAAGGGGCATGTACGCTGGTCACTGCATTGAAAGGGGGCATGTACGCTGGTCACTGTTTTGAAGGGGAGTGAAGAACACACACACACACAAAAAAAGGCAACTTGTTAATTTAACGTTTATTTCTATGAGGAGGAGTAATTCTGAGGGGTCAAACAAAGAAATAATAAAAAAGTGACAAAAAAGTTATTTTTATAACGACGAGTTTTGCGGCTCCCAGTTTTTTTTCCTTCGGAAACGGGTCCAAGTGGCTCTTTTTGTCTTAAAGGTTGCAGACCCCTGCCCCAGCCGAAAACAGCAATAAAACACCACTAAAGCATTGCACCGTTTATATTTCCCTCCTCTTTGTTAATAGGCCCCCAAGGTGATGGGGCAACAGGCTCTCGCGCTTGCTTGAGAAAACGTAAGCATGGTGGGGTAGCCAAATACCTGCGTGTTCGCTTTTAAAGGGATTTGGTTACGAATTTCCCATTGATTTGCTTATTTATTAAGTGCTCATTTTGTTAGCACAACACCAGAGGCAAAATGCCCTTGACAATAGCCAGGTGGCTGCTAGCCACGACAGGAGCATAGCATGAGGAGCTGAGGGGGTCGTTGTCCCGGGCTCAGTCTTTTGGGGGGGCACATCAAGGCACCAAGCCCCACCGTGAGCTGCTGCATCCTTCTCACAGTACCCTGCGGCCAAGGAGGGCGCAACAGGTGTGCTCCCTGACCTCTGACCAGCAGACACACACAGTCTGAATGTTGTCACCTGTGGCGATGGGCCGTGGGGTGCCCTGCCTCTCCACCGACTCCGCAATAACATTTGATATCAGGCTTCTGTTGCTTTCCAAGCTGATTCCCTTGCCGACACACACACACACACACCAGCTCGGCTTCTAAGCCTCCGATGCGCAGGAGGACTGGCTTGGGGTATCGGCAGGAAAGTCTGCTTTGCTGTGGGGAAATGGCTCTGATGGCAGCGGATTTAATAGCGTCCCCCGAGGGTTTGTTAACAAGCCTCCAAGCGCCTGAGCTGAGTCGAGCACTCCTTGTGCGGGAGTGAGGCGATGGCTACCTGGAGGCAGCTGGGCCGGGAGCGAACAGGATTGTAGCCGACAGATATGGAAACCAGAGAGAAAAGGCATTGTTCTTTCCTGTTGCAGCCCAATAGTCATACAGTGGTACCTCGGGTTACATACGCTTCAGGGTACATACACTTCAGCTTACAGACTCTGCTAACCCAGAAATAGTGCTTCAGGTTAAGAACTTTGCTTCAGGATGAGAACGGAAATCGTGCTCCGGCGGCGCGGCGGCAGCAGGAGGCCCCATTAGCTAAAGTGGTGCTTCAGGTTAAGAACAGTTTCAGATTAAGAACGAATTAAATACTTAACCCGAGGTATCACTGTAGTAGCATTATATACTACACCCAGAGTGGCTGGGGCAACCCGGTAAGATGGGCAGGGTACAAATAATAAAGTTTTCATTACAGTCATACCTTGGTTTTCAAACAGCTTAGTTCTCAAACGTTTTGGCTCCCAAACACCGCAAACCCAGAAGTGACTGTTCCTTCCGGTTTGCAAACTATTTTTGGAAGCTGAACGTCCGACGGGGCTTCTGATTGGCTGCAGGAGCTTCCTGCAGCCAATCAGAAGCTGCGCTTTGGTTTCCGAACATTTTGGAAGTCGAACAGACTTCGGAATGGATTCCGTTCGACTTCCAAGGTACGACTGTGTTATATTTATTTATACCCTGCCTTTTTCCCCTGACAGGGACTCAAGGCAGCTTACAAATATGAACTGCTATAAACATGAGGGCAAAACATTAAAAAACAAGAAAATATTAATAGAATTGTATATGTATGCATATAATTCTGTTAATGTTTGCTTGTTTTTTGTTGATTCCACCCCCAAAGCCTGTTGCAAGGAGAAGGGCTTCCCCTGCTGCCAGAAGGACAACAGGGAGGGAGCCAATCTGGCTTCTCCAGGGAGGGAGTTCCAAAGTCTGGGAGCAGCCACTGAAAAGCCCCACTTCTGTGTCCCTACCACGTTCGCCTGTGAAGGCGGTGGGACCAATAGAAGCCCACTCTTCAAAGAAGAGTACACATGATACCTGTTCCCCATTTGCAAGCGATCAATCTCTCTGTGTGGCAGCACTTGCACTGTGGAACTCCCTGCCTATTGATATCAGGCAGGCATCTTCACTCTGCTCTTTTCTGTGTCCGCTAAAAACATTTTAGTTTAGACCAGCCTACCCAGACATACAGGGGATGCGGGTGGCGCTGTGGGTTAAAGCACAGAACCTAGGACTTGCCTATCAGAAGGTCGGTGGTTCGAATCCCTGTGACGGGGTGAGCTCCCGTTGCTCGGTCCCTGCTCCTGCCAACCTAGCAGTTTGAAAGCATGTCAAAGTGCAAGTAGATAAATAGGTAGCGCTCCGGCGGGAAGGTAAATGGGGTTTCCGTGCGCTGCTGTGGTTCGCCAGAAGCGGCTTAGTCATTCTGGCCACATGACCCGGAAGCTGTACGCCGGCTCCCTCGGCCAGTAAAGCGAGATGAGCGCCACAACCCCAGAGTTGGCCACGACTGGACCTAATGGTCAGGGGCCCCTTTACCTTTACCTTTATCCAGACATATAGTCCTACCTTGGCTTATGTTACCCTCAGGTAACGTAAACTTCAGGTTGTGAAAGCGGCAAACCCGGAAGTATACTTCCGGGTTTCGCCACATGAGCAGATGCGCTGTATGCACATGCAAAGAAGCAGCACCTCCGATGGCAGAAACCGTGGGATCCGTCTGGAGCTCTGGAATGGATCCCGTCTGCAACCGGAGGTACCACTGCATTGAGTATGGATGTATGTTGTGCTCTGCTTTTAGCTTACTGTCGATTTTATGTTTTGAATGATTTGCACAGTTGCTTTTACACATTTTTTTTAAACTGATGGTTGTATTGTTTTATTCTCTTCTTAAACTGCTTTGAGGGATTTTTTTTTTTTACAACCTAGCAGTGTATAGATTTTATGAAATAAACAAAGAAAGAAGATGCTTTGGTGGGGAGATTCTGGTGGCTCCTGACTTCTGCAGGGCTTTTGTGAACAGAGACATGTTCCCCATCATCTCTCCAACTTTGCCACGCCTGTTACCTTGAATCAGGAACACTTTTTTTTTTTTTACTTCCCAGGGCTAGAGGTTAAATTTGGGACTCCTGTCCATGCCAAGCACGTTTCATTGCTTGCTCTCTCTCTGTCCTTTTGGTAACCTCTATTCTCCTTGCCTTGCAGCGAAGCAGCCGCCCACGCCGTCGCCACGCTTGCAGAAGCCACCCTCCAAGGCGGGGGCCAGATTGTTTTGTCCGGTGAAACTGCAGCAGCTGTCGGCGCACTCACCGGGGTTCAAGATGCGAACGGTAGGCCGATGCAGATATGCAATTGCGTTTCTTCCTGATTCCTTTGTGAACTCGCTCAGACTGATGGATGGGGTTTCAAAGTCTCACTGGGCCCAAAGAAGGCGGTTCCCAGCCAGAGCAGTAAAATCTACCCGCTTTGTCGTTTACTCGCCTCAAAAAAGAGTAGCTTCCTGAGTTGTTGGGCTCTCAGAATGCAGGAAAGTTCGCAGAACTTAGCTTCTCCAATTTATAGGCCCCTCCGCTTCCTTTCCCTGGGTGACATGGGTGGAGCCACGCAACTCAGGTCTTTGCATGCAGAAGTCCCCGATTCAGTTCCACAGCTTCACTGGGGAAAAGGTCAGGTTAACAGGTGACAGGAAAGACCTCTGCACAAGGTCTCTGCACTGAGGTCCAGCTCCGAGGGCCTCCTAGGGGTTCCCTCCCTGCGAGAAGTGAAGTTACAGGGAACCAGGCAGAGGGCCTTCTCGCTGGGGTCGTCCGCCCTGCAGAATACCCTCCCATCAGATGTCAAGGAAATAAACAACTATGTGACTTTTAGAAGACATCTGAAGGCAGCTCTGTATAGGGAAGTTTATAAAGTTTGATGTTTTATTATGTTTTTATATGTGATGGTAGCTGCCCAGAGTGGCTGGGGCAACCAGTCAGATGGGCAGTGTATAATTTTATTATTATTATTACAATGGTACCTCTTGATGCGAACAGGATCCGTTCCGGAGCCCCGTTCGCACCTAGAAGCAAACGTAAGTAGCGATGGCACGTCTGCGCACGCACGCGTTGCTTTTCACCGCTTCTGCACGTGCGTGTGATGTCATTTTGAGCGTCTGCACATGCGCAAGCGGCGAAACCCGGAAGTAACGTGCTCCGTTACTTCCGGGTTGCCGCGGAGCGCAACTCGAACGCGCTCATCCCGAAGCGCATTCAACCCGAGGTATGACTATTATTATTATGATGAGGTATTATCAGACCTCAGGGGCACAGCCCAGCCAGGCAAAAACCCTCTAGGAAGTATGCATAGTAGGGCTAGCAAGATATGGCCTAGGAAGAGAGAGCATGCCTGGACCAACGGTCTGCCTCAGTGTAAAGCGGTTTCGTACGGTTCCCTGTGTGGCGTAGACCTGAGCATCCTTCATGCTGTTTACTCCGTTGGGTTTCCCGCTCCGGCCTCAGAGCCGGTAACCAAACCTAGAAATGTACGCGGTCTCTCTGCTTGCTTAATTGCTGCTTTTCTGCTCCCGAGAGCCCAGGCACCTTGCAGCTGGTAAACAAGTCACTTGCAACGCGTTCAGCAAAGCGTTCCAAAACCTTCCTCCTTCCTTCAGCAGGGCAAACAGTTCTGAGGCTGCTTGGCTGCTCCAGCCCTGCCCCAAAGAAGACTTTCTTGGCAACTGGGTCTTTGCAAAGCGGGACTCTGGCAGGCCTGCAGAACCACAGAGCGTTCTAGCAAGACTGTTCTGCTTTCTGCCCGGGGGTGCAGGTGTTCCAAGCCCATCTAATGGGTTCCTATGCAAAGAGGCGCTTCTTAGGATTTTGCAGCCATTGAGAGCCTTATCCGCAGGAGCTGGGGCTGCTAATAACTAGCACTTCGAATTTCACCCTGCAGCAAATTGTGATTCAGGGCAGTGGACTGTCGTCGGCTCCAAGCCGCAGCAGCAATGGTTCTGCATTCCAGCTGCTGAAAAGCACCAGAGGGAAGAGGCAGGCATCTGTTTGGCTATTGCAGAAACAGGATGCACAGTGTATGGGCCATTGGCCTCATCCAGCGGGCTCTCCTTACGGCTAGAGGGCTGGTGGTTGCTTGTTCTCTCGGACCCACTTGTGCCAGAAGCTGCTCTGACCTCGGTCTGCGCTCAGAATCACTGTAGAGTTGGAAGGGACACCGAGGGTCATCTAGTCCAACCCCCCCTGCAACGCAGGCATTATGAAGTTATTGTAGTGCCTAAATCCCCACTGCCTTACATCTTGCAGCTCCTGTTGCCCCAGAGGAAGTGGGGAGCGAAGCCCCTGCTGACCCCGTGAGCCTCACTTGGGGCGTCCCCATGGCACACTCCTACATCATCTGGCCCGCAGGAAACGGCATGGAAAGGACCTTGGCATCCCTTTTAAGCTAAGGATTGAGACGGGTTGGGCAGAGCTGCCGGTCCCAATCCCCCTCCGAGCCCTTCTGCCTTGCTCACCCGTTCAGAAATGAAATGCTTTCTTTTCCAAGAGGGTTGGCGGTCTGGTCAGATATTGCCAGCTTGAAGAAGGCCTGTGATTTGACCTTGGTCAAATGCTGTCAAATATTCTGAGAATGCCAACTTACTGGTGGCAGCTCAAGGGCTCCCCCCCCCAAGGTTTTGTGCTGATGCCCATTCTTTACAATGGCAGGTATAGGGCCTCCGCCCCACATCCTTGCAGCAGTCAGGAGCAGATTCATATGAAAGCTTCTCTTTCTGGTCACGGCCAGTGGCTCCTGACAGGGTACCAGCCATCTTCAGATGCAAACGGCCACCACCCCCTGACTCCCATTTTGCTTGCTGCAGGGAACGCAGGCTGCTCCCCCCTTTCCCACGTGGGTCTGCCTTACATCGGCCTGGAAATACCTTTCAGCTTTCAAAACATCAATTGCATTGTTTCACAGTAACTGTTAACGGCTTTGGGGTTCTTGTAATTAGTGTGACCATCAAAATCTGTAGATGATGAAAGTACCCTCTCTTTTTTTGTTGCTGCTGTTGTTGTTGTAATAAAGTGAATGCTTGAAAAATATTTGACCATTATTTGACCAACCTTTGAACAAGCCAGGACCCAAGTCTTTCTATTTCTTCCAAATCCTTCATATACCCAGCTCTTGACATTCATGATAAAGGGGGTGGCATTGCTGGCTTTCTGCCCTGCGCCACTTCCACCCCCATGCCATTTCTTCTCTCCTACCATTGCTCTTATGGGACGCAGGTGGCGCTGTGGGTTAAACCACAGAGCCTAGGACTTGCCGATCAGAAGGTCGGCAGTTCGAATCCCCATGATGGGGTGAGCTCCCGTTGCTCGGTCCCAGCTCCTGCCAACCTAGCAGTTTGAAAGCACGTCAAAGTGCAAGTAGATAAATAGGTACCGCTCCGGCGGGAAGGTAAATGGCGTTTCCGAGCGCTGCTCTGGTTCGCCAGAAGAGGCTTAGTCATGCTGGCCACATGACCCGGAAGCTGTACACCGGCTCCCTCGGCCAGTAAAGCGAGATGAGTGCCGCAACCCCAGAGTCGGCCACGACTGGACCTAATGGGCAGGGGTCCCTTTACGTTTTTACCATTGCTCTAATTTTGGGTGGCATTAAGAGTTCGGTGCCTCTGCCTAAGCTAGGGTGGGAGCTGGGGAGCCGTGGGGAAGACTGTGCCATGTAGTGTTCTTACATAACTGGCCGGTCGCTTTTCCTTCGCCGGTGGGCGGGCAGCACTAGCAGACTCTTTGCTATCGCACGGAGCACAAATGCTCAGCATCCCTGGCCCGTGCTTGGATGTTTTTTGCATTTTGACTTCTGGGCAGGCCAGTCCTCTCCCACCCGGCACCCAGGGAAGGATCTGCCCGGTTACACGGGCGTCAGCTCCCCGGCGTAGCCAATCAGGGAGGCTTCGTTAGCGCGGAACTCGGTCGGCGTAGAAGATTAAGGGGGCAGCTATCTGATTGGTCACGAATAGCTGAGGGAGGGGAAGGAGGGCGAAGAGCCTTAGCGAGCGGTGGAATTAACCAGCCAATTCATTCTGCCCTAGATTCGATGCGAACGAATGGGCTCGTTCATCATCCTATTACGTATGCCTCCTCCGGCCCGTCCTTCGCTTCTCAGCAAGAGCTTTGCCAAAGTCCAGTAATCCTGATGTCCTTTCCTGCAAGGAAATAGCCGTATCTGTTACCCGTATTGCCGCTGGTTAGTGGAGGCCGGCCGAGAACCCCTCCCTGACCATAAACGCAGTGGGTGGCAGAAGGGATGTTCTTCAAGGGTCAGAAAGCTGTATCTCTGCTGCCAGGGTTCATGGTACAGCGATCTCTCCACGCTGGAATCTTTTGGACACCAAATTTAACTGATAAGAGGACTTTGTCCTCCTAGCCCTTCTCCCGTTAGCCCCAGTCGATGGAGATCGGCTGCGGTTATTTAGCGGAGAAGAGGAGCGCACTCGCTTCACCACCTCACGTGTCCCTAGCCTTAGCTAGTATGTTTTTGAGCACAATTCAAAGTGCTGGTGTTGACCTTTAAAGCCCTAAATGGGCCTCGGTCCTGTATACCTGAAGGATAGTCTCCACCTCCATCGTTCTGCCCGGACACTGAGGTCCAGCGTCGAGGGCCTTCTGGCAGTTCCCTCCCTGCGAGAAGTTACAGGGAACCAGACAGAGGGCCTTCTTGGTAGTGGCGCCTGCCCTGTGGAACACCCTCCCTTCAGATGTGAAGGAAATAAGCAGCTATCCTATTTTTAAAAGACATCTGAAGGCAGCCCTGTTTAGGGAAGTTTTTAATATTTAACGCTGTACTATTTTTAACACTTGATTGGGAGCCGCCCAGAGTGGCTGGGGAAACTCAGCCAGATGGGTGGGGTATAAATTCTGCACCAATAAAGGGTGATTTCTGCGGTCTGCATGGATTAGGTACATTGACAGAACGTGCACAATTCGTCTTCTATTTCCTGATCTCCGGTTCTAGTTTTGCTAGTTGCGGGTCAGGAGCTTTGCTGCTCACCGAAGCTACGGAAATCCCATCCAGCCCTCTTCCTGCCCTGCTGAGATGCCAGCAGCAGGGACACAGCAATAAGGACTAAAGACTTGATTCATTAAATAATGAAAAAGGCAGTTCTCAGAGAGCTGAATTCTGCAAACTGGGTGCTTTTTTGTGGAAATGCAGGTGCAATCCTGACTGTTCCAGAATGTCACTTCGTCTCAGTGATCTATCAAACGCCGAGCCCAGGAAGTCATGTGACCATCTCTTCCTCTCTCTCTCTCAATATGACTGGTGGCTTTTGGGATGCCCTGGGAAGATTAACTGTGGTGTGTTTGGAGTGGAGAGGCCTCCAGCCCAGAGGTCAATGCTGCCCACTGCAAATCCAAGCCTAGCACTTGGTGTGCTAATAATAATAATAATAATAATAATAATAATAATAATAATAATAATAATTTATTTATACCCCGCCCATCTGGCTGGGCTTCCCCAGCCACTCTGGGCGGCTTCCAAAAGAATATTAAAATACAATAGTCTATCAAACATTAAAAGCTTCCTGAAACAGGGCTGCCTTCAGATGTCTTCTAAAAGCCTGGTAGTTGTTGTTCTCTTTGACATCTGGTGGGAGGGCGTTCCACATGGCGGGTGCCACTACCGAGAAGGCCCTCTGCCTGGTTCCCTGTAACTTGGCTTCTCGCAGTGAGGGAACCGCCAGAAGGCTCTCGGAGCTGGACCTCAGTGTCCGGGCAGAACGATGGGGGTGGAGACGCTCCTTCAGATATACTGGACCAAGGCTTCTGCTGGTTCTCCTAGACTGCTCCTGGACATTAACGCTTGCCAGTAGGAACTGTGCATGCGCTTCTTACTTCTGCCATGGGCCCCAGCACAGGCATTGCAGTACTCGGCCAGGACACAGCGGGACTGAAGCCAGGCTGCTGTCTAGGCAGGGCCTGACGTGTGCCCGTCTGTCTACCAGCTGGGACTGAGAGAGCGTGATGGCGAACTCTGCCCTGTGGTGCTGACTACATCCTTCTGATCTGGCTCAGTGGGCCTGGAGCCCTGCAGGTGGAGGCCATTCCAGCCCAGTTTCCTGCTCCCTCGGTGACCAGCCAGATGTCACAACAGACCCCATGGCATCCCTCTCCCCATTGAGGGGCATCCTGTCTCCGATGGTGGGTGGCATCTCCGGGCATGAGCAGGACTCTGCCTCACTTGGCCTTGCATTCCCCACCTGCAATTTGGGAAGTGTACAGTGGACGCTCGGGTTGCGAATGTGATCCGTGCGGTTGCATGTTCGCAACCCGCAGCATTCACAAACCACGTCTGTGCATGCACAGTTGCGATTTGGTGCTTCTGCACATGCACAAAGCGCGATTTAGCGCTTCTGTGCATGCGTGACCGCCAAAATCCGGAAGTACAGTGGTACCTCTGGATGCGAACGGGATCTGTTCCAGAGCCCCGTTCGCATCCAGAAGCGAACGCAGCCCTCGTCTGCGCGGGTTGCGATTTGCCGCTTATGCGCATGACCTCATTTTGACCATCTGCGCATGAGCGAGCGGCAAAACCCGGAAGTAACGTGCTATGTTACTTCCAGGTCACTGCACCCCGCAACCCAAAAATACTTATCCCAAAGCTACTTCAACCTGAGGTATGACTGTAACCCGTTCCGGTACTTCCGGGTTTCGGCAGTCCACAGCCCAAAAAACCTCAACCTGAAGCGGCTGTAACGCAAGGTATGACTGTACTCCCGGTCGCATACAGAGAGGAATACATTGGCCTTCTAAAGCATTACATAAATGAGGCGTGCCACATGCTACCCGCTTTGCCTTGCGGCTCTTAGAGAAGCTTGCGGCACCCCCTTTTCTCCACCCCCCCCCCCGCCCAGCAGCTCCTTCCTTCTCTGCTGGGAGCCCTGACATCCTTTCCCATTAATGGGGCCGATCAGTCCCTCCCTCCAGCTGTCACAGGCCATGGCATCTATTTTTATTTGTGTGTGTGTGTGTTCTTCCCTTTAAAGCGCAGGAGCGTTTTACCTTCCACGTGGCCTGAATTAGGGGAAATGGACAGGAGGGACCGGGCCTGTTTAAAAATTAAAGCTGATTACAAGGCATTAGCGTTGCATTGAAAGGAATAGATGGCCGTCCTCGGGTGCTCACCGCTCGCTGCAATATGTTCCCTCCTGCTCTGCGCCAAGGAATAGCAGCCTGCGCTGTTGATGGGAGGAGAAGCTGGCAGCCATTTTGGGCCTCAGCAAGCGGGAGACCTCAGAAAGCGTTTTGGAGGTTTTTTGGGCCGCTGTCCCTGCACAGTTGAAAAGCTGGTCCTCTCTCAGCAGCTAAAAGGGACTTGCTTTTCAGGCCGAGTGTACGGAGTTGCCTCATGTCAGATCATTGGGTCCTTCTTCTTGCAGCGCGTGATTAAAACTGTGGAACTCACAGCTGCAGGGGCCAGGGATGAGAGAAATTCATGGAGGAAAAGGGCTCTCAATGGCTGCTAGCCAGGTTGGCTGTGCCTCCGCGGTCGGAGGCAGCGATGCTTCACTCTAAATCCCAGTTTCTGGAAACTGCAGGAGCAGAGAGTGATGCGTTTGTGCTTGAACTCTGCTTGCAAGTTTCCCAGGACTACTCTGAGAACAGGATGCTGGACAAGATGGGACACGGGCCTGATCCCAGCAAGCTTGTCTTAACGTTCCTTGCACTTTCTGGAGATTCTCTGCATCTTAAAAGGGGTGGTGGGTATCCCTTTCCTAGCAGGGCACGGAAGGTTGGTCACTCATGCTCCCAGCTGGTAGGAGAATGGCAATACAGTGGACGCTCGGGTTGCGAACGTGATCTGTGCAGGATGCACGTTCACAACCTGCAGCATTCGCAACCTGCATCTGCGCACGGGTGGGGTGCGATTTGGCACTTCTGCACATACGCAAAGCGCAATTTAGCGCTTCTGCACATGCGCGACCACCTAAACCCGGAAGTAACCCGTTCCGGTACTTCCGGGTTTCAGCGGTCCGTAACCCTAAAAACACAACCTGAAGCTGCTGTGATAACAACAACAACAACAACAACAACAACAATTTATTATTTATGCCCCGCCCATCTGGCTGGGTTTCCCCAGCCACTCTGGGCGGCTTCCAACAAAACACTAAAATACAATAACCTATCAAACATTAAAAGCTTCCCTAAACAGGGCTGCCTTCAGATGTCTTCTAAAAGTCTGGTAATTGTTTTCCTCTTTGACATCTGGTGGGAGGGCGTGCCACAGGGCGGGCGCCACCACCGAGAAGGCCCTCTGCCTGGTTCCCCGTAACTTGGCTTCTTGCAGTGAGGGAACCCCCAGAAGGCCCTCAGACCTCAGTGTCCGGGCTGGACGATGGGGGTGGAGACGCTCCTTCAGGTATACTGGAACAAGGCTGTTTAGGGATTTAGAGGTCAGCACCAATACTTTGAATTGTGTTGTGACTGTTTCAGGAACTCAGGCCGGGAGGGGATGCTTTTGCCCCGGGGAACCGGCCTTGACTGCCCCCTGCATTCTGTGACTTGGTTTCAGCCGCTGCTGCCACCACTCAGGACATTTTAGGTGACTCATTTGTAACGCATCAGCAGAGGAGAGATGATAATTGCAGCCGTTTCTGCTGAGAGGGGAAGCGTTGGAGATCAGGAAGAGACAATCATCTTCCCTGCATGGGCAGTGGTTGTCGAAGGAGCCGGGCCACTGGCACGTAGGCTAAAGCTGCAGCTTTTGAGTTGATTGATTGGTTAATCAACTCAAACCCTTCTGCGCTGCGCCGGCCTGAGCTTCAGAAGTCGGTCCCACTAAGTTCAGTGTTACTTAACTCCCCCTGTTCGCGGGTTTAATATTGTAGCCCAAAACGATGCTCCCCTGCTCCTGTTAGCAAAAGGCAGAAGAGAGCATTTTCCTGCTCTGCTTCTCACACGAGAGCGGGGATGGAAGAGGATTAGATTGACCCAATTTGCACCTTCCAGACTAATTCAGAGATCCGAATGCAATTATGCGCCTCGTGAGTTTTCTGCTATGGTGCTCAGTTCAAAAAATTTACTGGATGGCATTAAAAAACACCACATGTATTGAAGTAAAGTACCTTTTGAAATGTGAACATTGCATACGTTGAGATAAAATACATACATAACACACACACGCGTATATATATATATATATATATATATATATATATATATAGTGATAAAATATACATTTAAATACAGAGGATTTTTAAAAAAAATGTTCAGAGATTATTGTGGAAATGGGATCAAACAGAGCCCTGCAGAATTTGCCCGGGACGGGATTCATCCATTCCTGCACAAGGGGGAATATGTCTTCTGAGATGGCCCCCACTATGCATAAAAATCTATGTGCCCTTTCTTTCTTCAAAACTGCAGATGATGAAAATATAAAGTAATAATTTATTATTTGTACCCCGCCCATCTGACTGGGTTGCCCCAGCCACTCTGGGAGGCTCATATAAAACTCATATTGTGGATGGATTTTAACATTCCATTGGTCAGTCTTAACATCAATGTTTTTATATTGCCTCTCCTGTTCGCTATTTTCCTTCCCACTACAATAATTTGACTGGAGAAGGACTGAGGAATTTGTAAGCGTACTTCTGTGTAAATTCTCACTGCCCAGGTAGAATAGCTGTTCTGTGGGGGAAATTTGCAAACTTTGCTGCCGTTTAATGTCTTCGCCACTATCCCCACCCGTTTTCCAATGTGCTGTGCTGTGTTAGGCTGCAGGCCAGTGGGAAATTGCAAGGGTAGCCCACTTCCTGCCTGTCCCCCTGCTCTCACTGAGCCTCTGAGCATGTTGATTCCTGGTTTTTCATCTCCCTGCTTAAAAACAGGCTTTATTGCAAACGAAAATGAAAAAGTGTTACGTCTTTTTAGTAACAACTAATACAACGAGCAGAGGGATGCGGGTGGTGCTGTGGGTTAAACCACAGAGCCTAGGACTTGCCGATCAGAAGGTCGGCGGTTCAAATCCCCGTGACGGGGTGAGCTCCCATTGCCCGGTCCCTGCTCCTGCCAACCTAGCAGTTCGAAAGCACCTCAAAGTGCAAGTAGATAAATAGGTACCGCTCCGGCGGGAAGGTAAACAGTGTTTCTGTGCGCTGCTCTGGTTCGCCAGAAGTGGCTTAGTCATGCTGGCCACATGACTCGGAAGTTGTACGCCGGCTCCCTCGGCCAATAAAGTGAGATGAGTGCCGCAACCCCAGAGTCGGCCACGACTGGACCTAAAGGTCAGGGGTCCCTTTACCTTTACCTAATACAATGTGCAGTCATAGATGAGTTGTCATTGAGTTGTGATTCCTACTTTGCAAGGGGTTGGACTAGATGGCCGCTGGGGTCCCTTCCAACCCTGCAATTCTGTGATTCTATACTTGCCAGTTCTAAGATGCAGCTGTCTCTAATCTAGTTGCGGTGTTGCTTAGCGCTGCCTTAGCCTTCCCTGCCCAAGCCCCTATTCCGAATGGGATTCAAGAGAAACCCAACACAGATAAAGGAGAGCGATAAAGGCCATTCATAGTTAAAGCTATGGTTTTCCTAGTAGTGATGTATGGAAGTGAGAGCTGGACCATAAATAAGGCTGATCGCCGAAGAATGGATGCTTTTGCATTATGGTGCTGGAGGAGACTCTTGAGAGTCCCATGGACTGCAAGAAGATCCAACCTCTCCATTCTGAAGGAAATCAGCCCTGAGTGCTCACTGGAAGGACGGATCCTGAAGCTGAGGCTCCAAGACTTTGGCCACCTCATGAGAAGAGAAGACTCCCTGGGAAAGACCCTGATGTTGGGAAAGATGGAGGGCACAAGGAGAAGGGGATGACAGAGGACGAGATGGTTGGATAGTGTACTCGAAGCTACGAACATGAGTTTGACCGAACTGCGGGAGGCAGTGGAAGACAGGAGTGCTCTGGTCCAGGGGGTCACGAAGAGTCAGACATGACTAAACAACCAAACAACAACAGCACTACTTGCACTGATGTGCTTTTGAACTGCAGGAGCTGGGACAGAGACCAGGACGTAAGAGACCAAGGTCCAAGCCCCCACGCAGCCGTGAAGCTCACTGGGTGATCCTGGGGACCAGTCACTGCCTCTCAGCCTAACCTACCACACAGGGTTGTTGTGGGGATTGAATGAGAAGAGAGAAAACCATGTACACCCCCTTGAGCTCCTTGGAGGAAAAGTGGGATATCATCAACGCAATGCAATAAAATAACAGCAAGAATTGGCTCTCGCGCATCTGGGGCAGGTGTTTGGGGCCAGAATGCAAAGCTTCCAGGCCATGCACCAGAAATGTCTGCGTGTTGCACCCCATGCTTAAACTCCTTTCTCCATGAATACCAGCGCCAGTTTCCTCACGTCTCTTGGGTGCAACTCAGGAGGCAAAAGGGGCAGAGAAGGAGGCTGGCGAAGTTTGTCAGCATTTGCTTTAGCCTTTGATTGGATGGGTAGCTGAGGACACGGATGTGCTGGTGTTTCTCTGGCGTGCGGTGCCAGGAACTGAGCAGCAGCTCTGTAGCCCTTCTGGCTGCAAATCCTGCCCCCTGATGCAATGGGGAGGGCAGTGCTTCGCCTGCCTGCCTGCCTTTTTCTCCTCTCCCTCTCCAGCCCCACATCTCCCAGTGACCTTCTCAGTCCCGGGGACAGCTTGGCTTTGCTGGGAAGCGGATCATGTGACTGCAGTAATCTGTAGCCGGTAAACAGCTGCACAGGGAGCTTGCAGGAAGAATCGGCCTCTTTCCACCCCACCGACACACGCAAACTCACGCTCCCCTTGCCCTGCAGATTCTGAAATGAGAACAAGAGGGCATGGGGCAGCCACCGTTGTGTGGAGGTCACTGTAACTCTCTGAGGTTTTCCTGCCGGACATAGGAACCTAAACCAATCCCTGTGTTGCAAAAGAGAACGTCAGCAATGTTTAGGCAACACGATGACCATATGCATTAATAATAATAATAATAATAATAATAATTATAATAATTATAATAATAATAATTTTTATTTATACCCCGCCCTCCCCAGCCAAGGCCGGGCTCAGAGCGGCTTACAAGCAATAATACACAATTATTTGTAATAGACAATCTTTATAGAATTCCTTCAAACAATAACAAGTTCAAAATGAAATCTTAGACTTAAAGTCTTTGAATGAAGCAAGGTACCAAACTTTGTACGATGAAAGACAAGCTGCGAAGCTTTGTGTATTTAGCAAATATAATGTCCAGTACTGAACAGAGATTCTGGATATTGACTGCTGTTTCGTAGATCTTCGTCAGCGTGGTGGGAGAATAATGTAGTCATTATTACATGAGCACTGCTCCACAGCATTTGATATTTTCATTCACATATATTCATTCAAAAGAAGATGGGTTTATGAAACAATTCCGGGACGCGGGTGGCGCTGTGGGTTAAACCACAGAGCCTAGGACTTGCCAATCAGAAGGTTGGCGGTTCGAAGCCCCGCGACGGGGTGAGCTCCCGTTGCTCGGTCCCTGCTCCTGCCCACCTAGCAGTTCGAAAGCACGTCAAAGTGCAAGTAGATAAATAGGTACCGCTCCGGCGGGAAGGTAAACGGCGTTTCCGTGCGCTGCTCTGTTTCGCCAGAAGTGGCTTAGTCATGCTGGCCACGTGACCCGGAAGCTGTACGCTGGCTCCCTCAGCCAATAAAGTGAGATGAGCGCTGCAACCCCAAAGTCAGCCACGACTGGACCTAATGGTCAGGGGTCCCTTTACCTTTTTTATGAAACAATTCTATATTCTCCCACCACGCTGACGAAGATCTACGAAACAGCGGTCAATATCCGGAATCTCTGTTCAGTGTTGGACATTATATTTGCTGAAGACACAAAGTTTCACAGCTTGTCTTTCATCGTACAAAGCCTGGTACCTCGCTTCATTCAAAGACTTTCAGAGACTTTGTTGAAGATTTCATTTTGAACCTGTTATTGTTTGATGGAATTCTATAAAGATTGTCCATTACGTATGCATATGGTCATCGTGTTGCCTAAACATCATTGACGGACATAGGAACCTAGGCAGCTGCCTTATAGCAAGCCAGACCAATGGTCCATCTTTCTCAGTATTGTCTGCAGTGACTGCCAGCCGCTCTCCAGGGTTTCAGGCAAGAGTCTCTCCCATCTCCATTGGGGAGATGCTGTTGGGGACCTTCTGGATGCAAGACAGGTGACCTTCCCCATCTTGCACCCAGGAACTCAGGCTCACCTTTCTCCGCAGCCGCTAACCACAATAACTCGTTGCTTTGTTGAATTTCCCCATTTCTGAGTGCTAATTCCTCACGCCAGCCCGAGACAGGAAGAGTCCCCGCAGATCGAGCCAAAAGGTCTATCAGATACGCTCTGTCTAGGTGAGCCTCCTGTCTCCTGCTACAAGCATTCTGGTGGGAAGCTCGTAAGCAATGAATTGCAGCCAGTTCCTCTCTCTTTTCTCCTTTTCGCTACCCATTGTTTCTGGGCAGGTCTCTTGAGCAACTCTGCCAAACGGAGGAGACAGGAGGTGAAATGTTAGAGCTGGCGGACAGATTTAACAAGCCATCGGCATTCACCCGGAGTCCTCTAAAGAACTTGTGAGAAATTGCTTTTAACAACAACAAAACAAGTGCTGATTGGAATTTAAATCAAACTTAGCAGAGGATTAGGAGACAGACATTGTAACACCGATTGCTTGAAAGGCACATAAGGAGGAAACAGGAAATCATACACCTGTTGACATAACGTCTGACCCAGGTTCAATTGGTAGAAAGAATCGTTAAAACCCACAGAAGGATAAGTCTTGAGGCAGAAGGATCAGCATGGCTTCTGCAAAAAGAAACCCTGCCAACATTTTAGATGATGATGATGATGATAATCATTATTATTTATTATTTATACCCCGCCCACTCTAGGTGGCTTTCAACAAAATATTTAAATACAGTAATGCATCAAACTTTAAAAGCTTCCCTGAACAGGGCTGCCTTCAGATAACTTCTAAAAGTCTGGTAGTTGTTGTTCTCTTTGACATCTGGTGGGAGGGCGTTCCACAGGGCGGGCGCCACTACCGAGAAGGCCCTCTGCCTGGTTCCCTGTAACTTGGCCTCTCGCAGTGAGGGAACTGCCAGAAGGCCCTTGGCGCTGGACCTCAGTGTCTGGGCTGAACGATGGGGGTGGAGACGCTCCTTCAGATATACTGGACTGAGGCCGTTTAGGGATTTAAAGGTCAGCACCAACACTTTGAATTTGCAGTGTGAACAAGCAGGTGGCTAGGGCTGATCTGGTAGATATTTTACTCTTGGACTTTCAGAGAGCTTTTGATGCAGGTCCTCATCAAAAGTTCTTCCAGATCCACACTTGGAGAAATATTGGGACCAGCCAAAATGTTACGCGAGTTTGGCAAGCTTTCAGGTTCTCCAGAACTCTACATTGGGTACAATGTCAGTGACTCAAAGCAGGGGAGTGTTACGCTGAGGTCTGTCTGTTTTTGCTATTTATTTCGTGTTTTTGCTGCTCTTTTTTGTTTTGTTTTTGTGGCTGTGTGGAACCCAGTTCAGCTCCTGATGGATGGATGGAAGGATGGATTATGTGACTGCTTACATTTTATGGATCAATGGTCTCATTAGATAGGAAAATCCATGTGAAACTGCTGTTTCAGGGGTTGTTTTTAAAAGTCTGGAACGGATTAATCTGTTTTGCATTGCTTTCTATGGGGAAGCGTGCCTTGGTTTTGGAAAGCCTTGGTTTTGGAACTGACTTTCGGAACGGATTAAGTTTGAGAACCAAGGTACCACTGTATGGGTGTTTGTATGGTTTCGTCATGGCCTTTGGCTAGTACCATAAAATCTCATTTACCAGTGTACGAAGCATTGCTTTATCTGAGTGCTGGTGTGGGCTAGACATGTAACCTGGGGCTTAGCCCAATCGGACAGTTTTCACGTGTGCTTGTCTCTGTTCTTTGACCACACAAATAGGGGAGTCATCTATGAGCAGCCCCTCCCGCAATTCCTTGTTGTGGTTGGGCTATTAGGTAAAGGTAAAGGGACCCCTGACCATTAGGTCCAGTCGTGACCGACTCTGGGGTTGAGGCGCTCATCTTGCTTTACTGGCCGAGGGAGCCGGCATACAGCTTCCGGGTCATGTGGCCAGCAGGACTAAGCCGCTTCTGGCGAACCAGAGCAGCGCACGGAAACGCTGTCTACCTTACCGCTGGAGCTGTACCTATTTATCTACTTGCACTTGATGTGCTTTTGAACTGCTAGGTTGGCAGGAGCTGGGACCGAGCAACGGGAGCTCACCCCGTTGCGGGGATTCGAACCGCCGACCTTCTGATCGGCAAGTCCTAGGCTTTGTGGTTTAACCCACAGCGCCATCCGCATCCCTAGGGCTATTATATAGACTCGCCTTAAAATCTTGGCTACCTGTAACTGTGCTTCTGTCGTTTTCTTCTTTTTTTGCACCGACTATGCTCCGTGCATGGCTCTGCCACTGTTGGTTATGTGTTAATAATAAATCAATAAGAATTGTGTTGTGGTTTTTTGTAAAAAAAAATCAGGCAACAGTTAGTCACCCCGATTAGTCACTACCACCAGCAGCATGTTCTGAACAGACTGAAGTTTCTGGAAAGTTTCCCCAAGGTCCACCCTGGCACAGTCCCCACCCCACTCCACCCATGGATTGCACCCGGAATTCGTGCGCCTTCATTTGGGACAGGGTGCCACAGCAGGGAGCAGAGCTGACAGCCCTACAGACGTGCTCTTCGCCACCCCCCCCACCCCCCGCCCTTGCCCAAGTTGTGAGCAAAGGGATTTTCTCTTTAATACCATTGAAAGGGTCTGAAATCCCAAGCTTTAGATTAACATGTGCCAACTAGATTAAGGCTAATCAGAGGGGCAGATGCGTGGGGTGACAGTCCCAGGCCTGATTACCATATCTCTGGGGCTTTAGCCGCTGTTGCTCTCCCAAGGGCAGGCGGCTGCGATCTGGGGTCCTGCAGGGAACTTGCCCGCCTCTCCCCTCGCTCGCTTTCTCAGTGCTGAAGGCCATTGCAGCCAATGCTGGGGAGCGGCTTAATCCCCTTGGCGCAAAGGATGCTTGTGTTCATGCACAGACAGTTCCCGGTTTTTAAGCTCCTGTTCTGTGCATGAGGCAAAGCCAGGCTGAATGACATATTTAGCAATGGTCTCGTTGCACATTGACCTTTCTTGGTTTTTCCTTTTACAGTGGTACCTCGGGTTACATACGCTTCAGGTTACAGACTCCGCTAACCCAGAAATAGCACCTCGGGTTAAGAAGTTTGCTTCAGGATGAGAACAGAAATTTCGTAGTGGTGGGACGGCAGCAGAAGGCCCCATTAGCTAAAGTGGTGCTTCAGGTTAAGAACAGTTTCAGGTTAAGAACGGACCTCCGGAACAAATTAAGTTCTTAACCTGAGGTACCACTGTACTTTGTTTTTCTGCTTTTTGCTCGCCTGTCCTTTTCCTTCCTCCATCTCTCTCCTTTCCTTTTATCCCAGCTGAGAGCTCCAGGCTTGCAGCCCAACGTGCTCTCTCTGCCCCAGTGACAAGGGGCAAGTCTGGCCATACAGTCATCCCTCATGTTACGTTTGCTTCAGGTTGAACGTTTTCAGGTAGCATCCTGCAATGACCCAGAAACGGGTTACTTCCGGGTTTCGCCTCTCGCGCATGCGCAGACGTGCAGAATGACATCATGCGCAGAAGCGGGTTGCGTTCTGTTTAGGTTGCGAACGGACCTCCGGAACGGATCCCGTTTGCAACCAGAGGTACCACTGTACAGTGGTACCTCGGGTTAAGTACTTAATTCGTTCCAGAGGTCCGTTCTTAACCTGAAACTGTTCTTAACCTGAAGCACCACTTTAGCTAATGGGGCCGCCGTGCAATTTCTGTTCTCATCCTGAAGCAAAGTTCTTAACCCGAGATACTATTTCTGGGTTAGCAGAGTCTGTAACCTGAAGCGTCTGTAACCTGAAGTGTATGTAACCCAAGGTACCACTGTATTTCATTTCTTTATTTTTATAAATGGAGCAACAGAACTCTGGCTTTGGGATATTTATAGGTTTGCACTTTGATGTGCTTTTGAACTGCTAGGTTGGCAGGAGCAGGGACCGAGCAACCGGAGCTCACCCCATCACGGGGATTCGAACCGCCGACCTTCTGATCAGCAAGTCCTAGGCTCTGTGGTTTAACCCACAGCGCCACCCACATCCCTCCTCCCAAGGCAGGTTACAACATTAAAAATTGTTTAAAACGACGTACAACCAGCATTTTGTTTTGTTTTTGCGGGGGGGGGGGCGCATACCCCTAAACATTTCGTGAATCTAAGTTTGGCCTCATTGTGGGGGAGTATTTCAATATGAGTAGGAAAATGAAAGTACCCCTAAACATTTTTTTAAGGGGGGGGGAGCACTGTGTACAACCATTAAAATAAGATTAAGATCGCTGGCAAGAAGCTGATCCTGCAATAGCATCCCCTGCCCTTCACTTTTCTCCCCACTTTCGGGATTCAGATTGTAGGCTGCGTGGGGCAGACTCCTTGTGCTCACGTGATTCCAGGATGGGTCACATGAGTTAAATCAGCCTTTGCCAACCTAGTAAGGTAAAGGTAAAGGGACCCCCAACCATTAGGTCCAGTCGTGGCCGACTCTGGGGTTGCGGCGCTCATCTCGCTTTATTGGCCGAGGGAGCCGGCGTACAGCTTCTGGGTCATGTGGCCAGCAGGACTAAGCCGCTTCTGGCAAACCAGAGCAGCGCACGGAAACGCCGTTTACCTTCCCGCTGGAGTGGTACCTATTTATCTACTTGCACTTTGACGTGCTTTCGAACTGCTAAGTTGGCAGGAGCAGGGACTGAGCAACGGGAGCTCACCCCGTCGTGGGGATTCGAACTGCCGACCTTCTGATCGGCAAGTCCTAGGCTCAGTGGTTTAACCCACAGCGCCACCTGCGTCCTGTCTTGCCAACTTGGTACCCTCCTCCCAAATGGTTTGAGATTACTACCGGCAGCCCTAGTTGTAGTCCAAAACATTATGAGGTTGTTGATGTTTGTAGCAAACCCCAAATTAAGTTTTCTGCTGTTTTTAACTGAATTAGTGTATAGAAGTGTACCGTTGCATTCTGGCTTGGCTCTTTGGCTTCGTTTCCTCCAGAGTTGTCCCCCTCCTCACATCTTTCTGCAACGTGCTTGATCTCGGCTTGCCAGCGTGGACCTGGGAGAGACCAGGGTTCGAATTCTCACTTGGCTGTGAAGCTCACTGGGTGACCTTGGGGGCTAGTCGCTGCCTCTTAGCCTAACCAACCTCATAGGGTTGTTGTGGGGGTTAAATGAGGAACGGAGAAGCCATTTATACCAGCTTCAGCTCCTGGGAGAAGAAGATGGGAGATAGATAGATAGATAGATAGATAGATAGATAGATAGATAGATTGAATGATTCTGTGATCTGAATTGTTTAGCAGGTAGGAATTTAGAGCATTGGCAAGTTTTAACAGCCAGCTCTGGAGTGTAGTCAGTATTTTTAAATTACCAAAAAAAGTAGTTTGGTTTTTAAGACGGCTTGCTATAGATCATGTCCTGTGGAACGCCCTCCCACCAGATGTCAAAGAGAAAAATAACTACTAAACTTTTAGAAGACGTCTGAAGGCAGCCCCGTTTAGGGAAGCTTTTAATGTTTAATAGGTTATTGTATTTTAGTGTTCTGTTCGAAGCCGCCCAGAGTGGCTGGGGAAACCCAGCCAGATGGGCGGGGTATAAATAATAATTTTTATTTTTTAAAAATAATAATAATAATGTGTAAACCAAGGTTTTTCCCTCCTAAAAAGTAAGGGGAAATGTGTGTGCGTCTTATGGAGCGAATGCAGGCTGCGCAGCTATCCCAGAAGCCAGAACAGCAAGAGGGATTGCTGCTTTCACTGCGCAGCGATCCCTCTTGCTGTTCTGGCTTCTGAGATTCAGAATATTTTTTTTCTTGTTTTCCTCCTCCAAAAACTAGGTGTGTCTTGTGGTCTGGTGCGTCTTATAGAGCGAAAAATACGGTATCTCATGATAACATAAGGTGTTCCTGCTAGATCATGGCCCATTTAGTCCAGCATTCTGCTCTCAGATGCCTGCAAGCAGAATTCGAACACAAGACCAACTCTCCTCCCTGGCAGTTTCCAGCAGCTGGGACTCAGAAGCACATCTGCCCCCAACTGTGGAGGCAGAGAAGGGTCGTCGTGGCTAGGAGTCTTTTGACAGCCCTCTCCACAAATTGTGCAAATCTTCTTTTTAAACCATCCAAGTTGGCAGCTATCCCTGCCTCCTGTCGCAGTGAGTTCCATAGGTTAACTATTCACCGTGCAAAGAATTTTATTTTTGTTAACCTTTCCTGAATCTTCCCACATTCGGCTCCATTGGGTGTCCATGAATTCTAGCATAATGAGAGAGAGAGGGAGAGAAACTTTACTCCATCCACTTCCTCCAAGCCAGACTTAACTCTACAGACTTCTATTACGTCACCTCTTCCTCACAATTTCTCTAAACTAAAAAGTTTCAGAAGTCTCCCAACTGAACCACCCCACTCCCATCGCTGCTGTTTGACGAACTGTAAAGATCTTGGATATATTGCATAGCTTGGCCCTGGGGAAAATAGGAACCTGCTTGCAAATTTCCCCTGGCGCTCATTTCTGAAAATGTTTTTGCCTAAAGGAGCGGTAGGCAAACTAAGGCCCGGGGGCCGGATCCAGCCCAATCACCTTCTAAACCCAGCTTCTGGTCTGGGAATCAGCGTGTTTTCACATGAGTAGAATGTGTGCTTTTATTTAAAATGCATCTCTGGGTTAGTTGTGGGGCATAGGAATTTGTTCATTGTTATTTTTCCAAAATATAGTCTGCCCCCCCCCCACAAGGTCTGAGGGACAGTGGACCCAGCCCCCTGCTGAAAACGTTTGCTGAGCCCTGGCCTAAAGTTTCCTAGCATGTTTTTTCTAGTTCTGCTGCTGATTTATTCTGGTGCGGGGCTTGAAAGAGCAGCGCCCCCACTCCGTGAGTCCGTCTCGGACAGGCTGCTTCTTTTACCTGATTTTCTGGGGAGAAGGTGGTGTTACCTGGCGGTGCCCGAGGGCGCCACGATCATCCAAGAAAGAGCAACCAGGCAGGGCTCAGGCCTGCCCAATTTGGAGTTGCCTCGGATACCAGGTCAGAGCGCTTAAGGCTTAAGCTTCGCTGTCTGCACAGCAAAGTGATATGAGGACACTCAAATCACATTCTGCCTTCTCCTCCTCCTCCTCCTGCTGTTAAACGTTGACCTTCAGGAATGAAATCCGAGGTCTGCGGCAGACTCACTTTGCCCCTCCTTCAGAGCTTGGGGCTCAGGGATTCCGCTTCCTAAACCCAAGAATTTTAGCTAAAGATGTAATAATAATAATAATAATAATAATAATAATAATAATAATAATAATAATAATAATAATTTATTTATATCCTGTCCTCCCCAGCTGAAGCTGGGCTCAGAGCAGCTAACAACAATCAAAGTAACACAGTTTACATAAAATCACAAGCAATTAATTGAAATGCAGTCTAAGTTTCATTCTAAAATCAATTCAGAATCAAATTAATTGCAACCATTGGGCCAGAGTTCTATGAGGATTACCAAAGGAGGGGGTCAGACTGCTCCTTGGCCAAAGGCCTGGTGGAACAGCTCCGTCTTGCAAGCCCTGCGGAAAGATGTCCAGTTCCGCAGGGCCCTAGTCTCTTGGGACAGAGCGTTCCACCAGATCGGGGCCACGGCCGAAAAAAGCCCTGGCTCTGGTTGAGGCCAGCCTAACCTCCCTGTGGCCCAGGACCTCTAAGATGTTTTTGTTTGAAGACTGTAAGGTCCTCCGTGGGACATACCAGGAGAGGCGGTCCCGTAGGTACGAGGGTCCTAGGCCATATAGGGCTTTAAAGGTTAAAACCAGCACCTTGAACCTGATCCTGTACTCCACCAGGAGCCAGTGCAGCTGGTATAGCACCGGGTGAATGTGACCTTGCAGCGAGGACCCCGTAAGGAGTCTCGCCGCGGCATTCTGCACCCGCTGGAGTTTCTGGGTCCGTCTCAAGGGGGGCAGCCCCACGTAGAGTGAGTTTCATGTTTGTAATGAGAGCCTGTGCTGCGCAGTGCTCAAGAGTGTCAGGCTAGGACCAGGGTTCGAATTCCCAACTCGGCCACGAAGCTGGCTTGGATGGTTTTGGTCACTGTTTCTTGCCCTAAACTACCTCACAGGGTTGTTGTGGGGACTGAATGAGCAGGAGAAAGGGAGAACCACGTAGATCACCTGAAGCCCTTCGGAGAAAAAGGTGGGATATAAACACGATAATGAAATAATAGTAATAATGCAAAACAATGGCAACCATAATCTGGTGCCAGATCCTCTTCCTTGTCTGTTGAGGATAGAGAGGGGCGTGTGGGTGTGTCGTATCTAACCTGTTGCGCAAAGTCACAATTGTTGCATGTGGTCCTTGGAAGGTCACCCAGAAGGGAAGGCGGCCATTGGGCTTAAAAAAACACCCCCCTGGGCTAGTCTTTGGGCAAAGGGGCTCAACAGCTCTCTTTTATAGGCAGAAGATGGGTCCCTTTTTGCTCTCAGGTGCTTTCAAAAATCAGCAGCAAAATAGGCAAATGCTATTCTTGGCTGCATCAACAGAAGTCTAAGTGTCCAGATCAAGGGAAGTCATAGTCCCATTCTATTCTGCCTTGGTCAGATCCCTCCTGGGATACTGTGTCCAGTTCTGGGCACCACAATATAAGAAGGATATTGGCAAGGTGGAAGGTGTGCAGAGGAGGGCGACCAAGATGATCACAGTCCTGGAAACCAAGCCTTATGAAGAATGGTTGAGGGAGTTGGGGATGTTTTAGCCTGGGAAAGAGGAGACTGAGAGGAGATATGCTAACCATCTTCAAATATCTCAAGGGCTGCCCCATGGAATTTGGAGCAAGCCTGTTTTCTCCTGCTCTGGAGGGTAGGACCCGAACCAGTGGGTTCAAAATACGATACGATAATCTTTATTGTCATTTTCCCATACAGAACAACAAAATTGAAAAATCTACATCAGACATTCAGAAACCAACAAGCCTGCTATCCCAGCTATCCCAACCTGCTAAGCCCCCTAAAAACTCTGATACCCCATTTTTAAATACAATATACTCCCATAGAGACTCCTTACACTGCGTTTAAAACCAAAATCGCATATGGATAGAAACTGTTTCTCAGGCAGCTAGTCCTGATCTTTATAACCCTGGATCTTCTTCCAGAAGGCAGAAGCTGAAAGAGATCATTTCCGGGGTGCGAACTATCCTGCGCTATCTCTGCCGCTTTCTTATGGCACCTGGGAGCATAGATTTGATCCAAGGTGGGAAGAGTGCACCCAATTATTCTCTCTGCAGTCTTTACAACCCTGGACAGCATTGTTTTTCTCCTGACCGTGCAGCTCCCAAACCACACACAGAGACCATAGGTTAATACACTCTCCACAGTACAATGGTAAAATGCCATCAACAGGTCCTTTGAGAGATTGTTTTCCCAGAGGATTCTCAGAAAATATAACCTCTGCTGTGCTCTCGTCATCAGGATGGGGAATTAGATTCCCACTTAACCTCAGGAAGAATGGAGTCTCCTTCCTTGGAGGTTTTTAAGCAGAGTTTGGGCGCCCGCCTGTCAGAGGGACGCTTTGGTTGGGATTCTCGCCTTGCCAGAATCGCCGGGGTCCCGTCCAACTCTCGTGATTCCATGATCGCGGGAACTGACTCAGCGCCTTGCCCAGCCTCGCCTGACCCTCTCCCCTCTCTCTTTCTCCGCAGGGCTCGTCCAGATCCCCGTCAGCATGTACCAGACGGTGGTCACCAGCCTTGCTCAGGGCAACGGCCCGGTCCAGGTCGCCATGGCTCCCGTGGCCGCGAGGATAACAGACAGCACCGTCACCATGGACGGCCAGGCCGTGGAGGTGGTGACTCTGGAGCAGTGACGGGCGAGAGCGGCAGGATCGTGGCGCTGCAGCAGCTTCCTCTTCCCTTGTGCGAATAGTTTTTTTTCTACGCCTCTGCGGAGGTGCAATCAGGTGGCATTTGTGAGTCTCGCAGCTTTGGAAGCAAAAAAAAAGGTTTCGTTTAACAAACAGGAAAAAACAACAACACACAAACACACAGGAATCGGAGCCGCGATTTTTACAGCTCCTCTCGGGCCTCGCGAAAGCAAGGAAGCCTGTTTGGGGCAGGCTGGGCCAAGCCTTCGTCTCCCATTGCATGGACCCTCCTTTCTCAAAGCCGGGGTGAGATGTGGCGGAAAAGGTTTATAGCCCTCTCTTTTCAGGGCTTGCTGGGGAGGGAGGCGGGGTCCGCGGTGGGGCTCCCTGCAGGCTTTCCTGGCCCGGCAGATCTCCACAAAGCCAGGCTCCTCCAGCTTCCTCACGTTGAGAATTAGGTATCATTTTAACATGGACATATATTTTAAAAGAGAGAGATAGAGAAAGCAAGGCTTGAGAAGACAATTTGGGGAAAGAGGCTTCCTTTTTTTTTCTCGCAAAGGCGTTGAAAGGGTAAGAAAAGTCCTGCGGGAGACAGCGAGGGCTGCAATCTGTTGACTCTGGATCCTGTCAGGGTGGAGGGACTGTTCCTCCTCCGTTCCTTCCTTCCAAAGTTATTTGGTGACCTGTTGAAGGAGATTCTGTCCTCCCTTTTTAAGTCCATGCTCAAAGCCTTCCCTCCAAAGCCTCATTTCCCCACTGGTGAATTTCTGCGTGCGTTTTTGTTTTAGACTCTCGTCCCTTGGAATGACAAGTTGGGAAAGGCACAAGGGAGCCACCAGTAGAAAGGCCCCGCTGGGTGTTGCGAAGGGACACGGGTGGCATTTAAGCACGCTCTCATCGGCCACGTGGCTGAGATCCCAGCCTTCAGTGGCAGTTCGGGTGGCGAAGGGCTTCAGATCGCACACTAGATCCCACCCACAATTCTCACTTCGATTTCCTTCCCCCAACCCCTTCTCCTCCAAATTGCACCTGGCATCCTGGGGCGGCGGCCCATCCAAAGACCCCTTTCTTGTGGCGGCTGTCCAGAGCCCTTGGAGACCCACCCCACGGCCCTAGCTGCGCACATCCCCTTCGTGTCGACGAAGGCCTCCCTCCGTGGCCCCAGGGCTGCAAACTCGACATCGGCTGCCATGTTGCGCCATGCAGGGTCCCAGGGTCTGCACGTCTACAAAAGACATGGCCAGCAAGGCTGGGCACCCGCAGTCCCTGTACGGAGTTGGCAAAGGGAAAGGTGATATGGGGGCTCAGGGAGGGCTCCCCCCCCTCACGTCTCCCCCAGGCATTTTTTGATAGCTGTTTTTAACTCTTAGACAGGGCCAAGGCTTTCACTGGCCCCAGCTAAGCAAACGGCTGCTGTTGCCTCACAGGTAGACTCACTCTCTTACTTTCCTATTTCAAGCACCCTTTCTGGCTGGGGATAGTACGCAGCAATTAGTTTCGTTCTTTGCGTCCTTTTACACGGCCCATTCACCACACCTCTCCTTGTCTGTCCCAACCTTTCAGGGCAGGGTTTTGCTTTTTCCAGATTCTTGTGTTTACTTGGCTTTTTTAAAAAACAGAAAATCTCAAATGTATAATCACCGTCCCCCACCACCAACACCCCGGACTTAAATCGAGGGGAGGGAATCCTTCCTGTAGAAACAAAAGCCCAGGTCTCTGACTTAATTTTTTTAAATTTTTTAAAAATATTATTATTTTTTATCGTCGTCGTGAAGATGTCAGGTGTGACTTTACAGTCAGTGTTTCCCCTCTCTCTTTTTTTGGCAATGGCAACGTTCCGATAGACTGAGACATTATTCCCCGAGACCCAAAGATAAACCATTCACGTTCCCAGCCACCCGCAGTCCTGTAGCAGAGCATGGAAGTACCTGTTGTTCCCCCAAATTCTGTCTATTGCCTCATTCAATAAATTGTTACAGAAGTGTCTATAACTTCCCCTTGTCGAGTCTTCTCTCTCCACTCGGTGGCAAAAGGGCAGAACTTAACAATCGGGTTTGCGTCTCATGTAGAACCCAGTTCCTTTAAAAGCCTCAGCGGGTGTGTGCACGATTTTTAAAACAAGCCTCTAGTCCACATGGAGGACTAGAGGGGCAGGTGGAAACATGGAAGCTGCGTGGATCGCTCTTGCACAAACAACAGGTTCCTGCTCACTCCAGAGCGAATGACACCTAGGACTACGGAAACTCACACGATTGGGGCAAATGATGCCAGAATCCTGCTGTTTCCCTCTTAAAAGGTAAAGGAACCCCTGACCGTTAGGTCCAGTTGTGGCTGACTCTGGGGTTGCGGCGCTCATCTCTCTTTATTGGCCGAGGGAGCCGGCGTACAGCTTCCAGGTCATGTGGCCAGCATGACTAAGCCGCTTCTGCCGAACCAGAGCAGCGCACGGAAACACCGTTTATCTTCCCACCGGAGCAGTACCTATTTATCTACTTGCACTTTGACGTGCTTTCGAACAGCTAGGTGGGCAGGAGCTGGGACTGTGCAACGGGAGCTCACCCCGTCGCGGGGATTCAAACCGCCGACCTTCTGATCGGCATGCCCTAGGCTCTGTGATTTAACCCACAGCGCCAC
This sequence comes from Podarcis bocagei, assembly GCF_964188305.1. NCBI lineage: Eukaryota > Metazoa > Chordata > Lepidosauria > Squamata > Lacertidae > Podarcis > Podarcis bocagei. Next base: position 7,577,997 of record NC_138135.1, read on the forward strand.
CCGCGTCCCTGTTTCTCTCTTACCATTTGTTTGTTTCATAAAATTTATATGAAGAGTCCCATGCTGAGCCGTCCCTCACATACCGCTTGATTGTATAAAACAGGGCTGTCCAACTTCCAAGAGGCTGCAGTCTACAACCACCATAAAAAATTTTTTGGCAGTGATCTCCCCATTGGATTGACCAGCGTTGTTCAGCTTTTTTGGGGAAAGCTTCATCAAAGTTATTGAGCTTTTTGTGGAGAGCCAAAGCGGTTTACAAGCAGAATAAAGAGATGAACTTTCAGTAAGAACTACTACTATATTTTAGCAAAGTGCAAAATCAGCAACGAACAAGTCAAAACAAAAAGCAGCAGTCTACATGTCTGGGGAGGGTCGTCTAAACCAAAACGTTTTTTGCAGGCACCCAAAAGTACGGCGATTGCGTCTGCCTGACATCAATAGGCAGGTAGTTCCATAGTGTAAATTCTGCACTTGGGTTTCTTACAAATGTCTTCCCTTGCGGTCTCCGCTTGTGCTGCCAGCGGACGCCCAAACCTGCCGTCCTTTGCCGATCTTCCCTCTCTTGCATGGCGCATCTTTAAGAAACAGGGCGATGGTCGGCCTTAGGTGAGAAATATAAAGGGCATAGCTCTGTCGTGGGGCACATCCTGGCCAGTTCCTGGTTTTAAACCAGGGATGGGGAGACTACAGGGTTCGCCGGACTCCATCTCCCATCATCCTAGGCAATTTGGGCCAGGCTGGCTGGACCCGATGGTGGGGGCATCTCTGCCCACTAGGCAGCTGAGCTAAACACATGAAACAGGCAGGACTGGAACAGAATTGACCATAAGGAAGTCGCCTTCGCCAGTCAAACTGTTGATCTGCCTTGCTCTTGCCTGGCCACAGAATTCCTGGGCTGCAGAGAAGTAAATTCCATGTCTGTTCCTCTTTTCACAGGAGATTTGAGTGCAGGGCCTGTGAGAAACCTGCAAGCAGGACTCTGGCATAAAAGCCCCCCCTCCCCTCTTGTGGTTTCCAGAAATTAGCAATCAGAATTACTAATATAATACATAATAATAATAATTATTTATTATTTGTACCCTGCCCATCTGGCTGGGTTCCCCAGCCACTCTGGGCAGCTTCCAGCAAAGATTAAAAATATATTAAAATGTCACACATTAAGAACTTCCCTGAACTTCCTTCACATGTCTTCTAAATGTCAGGTAGTTGTTTATTTGCTGGGTGGCTTCGAGAGATGGGGGAAAACACTGCCATTCCTTCCCCTCTGCAACTTCTTTAATAATAATAATAATTTATACCCCGCCCTCCCTGGCCAGAGCCCGGCTCAGGGCGGCTAACAACAGTAAAATTACAGTAAAAACATAATGGGGGGGGGGGAGATACCACTTTAAAATACAGGTTAAAATGAAATTTAAAATGCAGCCTCACTTTAAAATAGCTGATAAATCAAGACCATAAGGGAAGGGAAACATAAGGGTCAGACTGAGTCCAAACCAAAGGCCAGGCGGAACAGCTCCGTCTTGAAATATGTCCAGTCCCGCAGGGGCCTAGTCTCTTGTGACAGAGCGTTCCACCACGTCGGGGCCAGCGCTGAAAAGGCCCTGGCCCTAGTTGAAACCAACTACCTTGCAACTTGGGACCTCCAAAGTCTTGTCATTTGTGGACCTTAAGGTCCTCTGCGGGGCATACCAGGAGAAGCGGTCCCGTAGGTACGAGGGTCCTAGGCCATGAAGGGCTTTAACGGTCAAAACCAGCACCTTAAACCTGACCCTGTACCCCACCGGGAGCCAGTGCAATTGGTAAAGCACTGGATGAATGTGATCCCGTAAGGAGCCTCGCTGCGGCATTCTGCACCCGCTGGAGTTTCTGGGTCAGTCTCAAGGGCAGCCCCACGTAGAGTGAGTTGGATAATCGAGCCTGGAGGTGTCCGTCGCATGGATCACTGTGGCCAGATCAGGGTGAGAAAGGTAAGGCACCTTTGTCTCTTTCTGGCTCCCGACTCCCCTTCCTTCCTTCCTTCCTTCCTTCCTTCCTTCCTTCCTTCCTTCCTTCCTTCCTTTATTTCTTGCGGCATTTGAAATACTGATGGAGGTTAGGGCAGGAGTGGAGTGGGGTTTGAGAGGATTACATAGACTGTGGCAGCTGTGAGCAGGACTCCCAACAGGAGGACCGTGACCTCCTAATTAACAAATGATTAGGGAAGATTAAAGGACCAATTGCGGGGGCTTCTCTAAGCAGAAAGGGCTGGCAGGGTTTGAGAGCAGGTGCACAGAAGGAGACAGCTACCTGTTTTGAGAGCAACAGCTTGGCCTTCGACCCCTACAAGGGCATCCCTGGATAATAGAGAGTTTGGTTGGGTCCATAAAGACAAAACAAAAAGTCAGGGCAGGGCTAAAGCTCTGGGGTTGAGCTCATTCTTTGCAAGTGAATGGCCCACAGTGGCTGGGAATGCCCCATTTGAAACCCATCGCCATGGATAGCCCTCTCCTTCTATCTAGGGGATAATAATAATAATAATAATAATAATAATAATAATAATAATATAAAATAAATTTTATTTATTTATACCCCGCCCTCCCTGGCCAAAGCTGGGCTCAGGGCGACTAACACCAGTAAAATTACAGTAAAAACCTAATGGGGAGGGGAACCAATTTAAAATATAGGTTAAAATGCAATTTAAAATGCAGCCTACCAGCTCCACCTAGTACGCAGGATGAGACCCTATCTGCCTGCGGACTTCCTCGCCAGAGTGGTGCATGCTTTGGTTATCTCCCGCTTGGACTACTGCAATGCGCTCTATGTGGGGCTACCTTTGAAGGTGACCTGGAAACTGCAACTAATCCAGAATGCGGCAGCTAGACTGGTGACTGAGAGCGGCCGCCGAGACCACATAACACCGGTTCTGAGAGATCTGCATTGGCTCCCAGTACGTTTCCGAGCACAATTTAAAGTGTTGGTGCTGTCTTTGAAAGCCCTAAATGGCCCAGTATACCTGAAGGAGTGTCTCCACCCCCATCGTTCTGCCCGGACACTGGGGTCCAGCTCCGAGCGCCTTCTGGTGGTTCCCTCCCTGCGAGAAGCCAAGTTACAGGGAACCAGGCAGAGGGCCTTCTCGGTGGTGGCACACGCTCTGTGGAATGCCCTCCCACCAGATATCAAAGAGATAAACAACTACCTGACATTCAGAAGACATCTGAAGGTAGCCCTGCTCAGGGAAGTTATTAATGTGTGACGTCTTAGTGTATTTTTTGTCTTTGTTGGAAGCCGCCCAGAGTGGCTGGGGAAACCCAGCCATATGAGTGGGGTACAAATAATAAATTATTATTATTATTATTATTATTATTATTATTATTATTATTGACCCAGGTGGCGCTATGGGTTAAACCACAGAGCCTAGGACTTGCCGATCAGAAGGTCAGCAGTTCGAATCCCTGCGACGGAGTGAGCTCCCGTTGCTCGGTCCCTGCTCCTGCCAACCTAGCAGTTCGAAAGCACTTCAAAGTGCAAGTAGATAAATAGGTACCGCTCTGGCGGGAAGGTAAACGGCGTTTCCGTGCGCTGCCCTGGTTCGCTAGAAGCGGCTTAGTCATGCTGGCCACACGACCCGGAAGCTGTACGCCGGCTCCCTCGGCCAATAAAGCGGGATGAGCGCCGCAACCCCAGAGTCGGTCACGACTGGACCTAATGGTCAGGGGTCCCTTTACCTTTTATTATTATTATTATTATTATTATTATTATTATTATTATTATTAATTACTTAAAAGCAGCCCATAGATCAAAACCATAAGGGGAGGTAGACAGAAGGGTCAGACTGAGTCCAAACCAAAGGCCAGGCGGAACAGCTCTGTCTTGCAGACCCTGCGGAAAGGTGTCAAGTCCCGCAGGGCTCTAGTCTCTTGGGACAGAGCGTTCCACCAAGTCGGGGCCAGTACTGAAAAGGCCCTGGCTCTCGTTGAGACCAATGTGTGCTGAGCGAAGGAGGGCCTTCTGTCTCTCATGAATCTTCCGAGGTTCAGCATGGTAATCGATGGGCCAATGGCTCTGGCTGCTGGGGGTATATGAGAGAAATAGACTAGGGGCCTGTCTCACACTGGATGAGACCCAGAGGCTTGACTTCCTCTCTGTCCTGAATCCGAAGCTATGGTTTTGGGAACCTCCCTAGAAACCTAATTGTCAGGGGCAAGATCTTTTGGGAGTATCAAATGCTGCAAGACCTTCCAACTTAAGCTCAGGATTTATATGTGTGTATAAATCAAACCCTATACAGTGGTACCTCTGGTTACGTACTTAATTCGTTCTGGAGGTCCGTTCTTAACCTGAAACTGTTCTTAACCTGAAGCACCACTTTAGCTAATGGGGGGTCTCCTGCTGCTGCCGCGCCGCCGGAACACGATTTCTGTTCTTATCCTGAAGCAAAGTTCTTAACTTGAAGCACTATTTCTGGGTTAGCGGAGTCTGTAACCTGAAGCACATGTAACCTGAGGTACCACTGTATCACTGCTGTCATCTCCAGGGCCCTTCGTTCTCACTAAACCAGACCTAATGGTAGGTGCAGAAATAAATAATAAATAAATAAATAAATTTAGACCCCACCCTGCCCAGCGGCTGACACCAGGTATAAAAAAAATTGATTAAAATACAACTTAAAAACAAGATTAAAATACAACATTAAAATGCAGCCTCATTTCAGCAGAAACGCAAATCAAAAACTTTTTGGGGACGGAACCGTCAAATCCTTCACCAAGGCCAACTATCCAGACTGGTCCTACGTGGGCCAGAAAAAAAACCAAGGGAAGTCCCCAAATAGGGGTTCCATCAAAGAAGGAGAAAGGAAAGAGGAAAGAGAGGGCATCTCCCGCCGCTCAGAGATTGCGGTGCATGGAACAATATTCCGGCATAAGTTTTTGTTTGCTGAAGTCCAGTTCATCAAGGATCCCTTTGAAGGCATTGTGTCCATCTTTGCAGATCTAAGACCGCTTTTAACTAAACCGGGTCACTCATCCAGCAAGGATTTTGGGGCAAATTGGGTTGGTGCGATGATGAGTGCAGGCGAATAAAAAAAAGAATTTGGCTCAACTAACCAGGAGGGTAAGACAGACACAGACAAGAATTAACCTAAAAACTTTGGCTTCTTATCAAATTATAAGGAACTACTAAGGTGGAGAGATCATTCCTGATCACTCAGTGGAAAGAGTTGGGAATGGCAGCCTTAGAAAGGGGTAGACAGTTCTGGAACCTGATTTCAGATACAGGTTTTAATCCTACGTTAGAAGCATTTATCTCTGCTAATACTTGGCGTGTTTACTTCGGCAAAATCTTTGAAAGTGATGGTGACAGTGGGCCAACTACGATTCAGGACCTGCTAACATTGACACCATAATGGCCCCGTTTCAGAACAAGAAGTAAGCAATCTTATAGGTGCCTTAATGACGGATAAAGCTCCTGGAGAAGACAGGATCCCTTCAGAGGTCTTTAGGAATAATTATGAGTGGTGATGTCTCCCCTCCTAGCAAAATTAATTTCTTATATAAACTGTACTGGCACTTTCCCGAAGGGCTGGAAGCAGAGTATTATCATCCCAATTCACAAAGAAGGTGACAAACACAACCCCCAGAACTATCAGCCTATTAGTTTATTGGCTATGGGGCCACCACCGAGAAGGCCCTCTCCCAGGCCATCATAATCCTCAGCCCCTGAGGGTGGAAGATCTACCAAGGGGGTCTCCTCTGCAAATCTCAGCACCTGAGAGGGTCTGCATGGAAGAAAGAGGTGGCCTTTCAGATACATAGCTGTCAACTTTTCCCTTTTCTTGCGAGGAACCCTATTCGGAATAAGGAAAAGTCCCTTAAAAAAATGTTGACAGCTATGTTCCGATATCTGGGGCCCGAGTCATTTCAGGGTTCAATGTCACACCGGTCTGAACTCTTTCCCCAGTTTCTCAACTTAAAAATGAAGAAACTCTCTTAAGTCCTTCATGAACCATAAGCATTTAGGGTTGCTTTGTCGGTGTGGCTCAGCGTGAGCAGAGACCCAAGGCGTCGCCGATTCAAAACTCTCCACAGCCCTTCCAGCCTCGGGTTCACCTCTTCCAACCTGCTGAAATAGGGAGATGAGACTCCAGAAGGCGCTTTCAAAGTCCTTTATTGTCTTTATTGGTTTTGCCCTCACAACAACCTTGTGAGGTAGACCACTTTTATTGTTCGCTCAAGAGAGGATCAAGAGTCCTGAACTTGCGGAGGTCACTTGTGGGTTGGGGGAAGGCTGGGTCAAGTCTGAATCAGGGGCCTAATCCAGCCCCATGGCAGTATATGTCCTGGGGTAAAATCCTAAAAATCCTAAAAAATATCTCAACAACTTTGGTTGGCCCTCACGCATGTTCACTTCATCAAATCTGGCCCTCTTTGAAAAAAGTTTGTTGTGTCCTAAAAGCAGAGACATCACCTTGCCAACAAAGGTCCATATAGTTAAAGCTCTGGTTTCCCCAGTAGTGATGTATGGAAGTGAGAGCTGTACCATAAAGGCTGATCGCCGAAGAATGGATGCTTTTGAATTCTGGTGCTGGAGGAGACTCTTGAGAGTCCCATGGACTGCAAGAAGATCCAACCTCTCCATTCTGAAGGAAATCAGCCCTGAGTGCTCACTGGAAGGACAGATCCTGAAGCTGAGGCTCCAAGACTTTGGCCACCTCATGAGAAGAGAAGACTCCCTGGAAAAGACCCTGATGTTGGGAAAGATGGAGGGCACAAGGAGAAGGGGACGACAGAGGACGAGATGGCTGGACAGTGTTCTCGAAGCTACCAGCATGAGTTTGACCAAACTGCGGAAGGCAGTGGAAGACAGGAGGGCCTGGCGTGCTCTGGTCCAGGGGGTCACGAAGAGTCGGACACGACTAAACGACTAAACAACAACAACAATGTGAAAGACTTCTGGGAAAAGATTTATAATGAGTTGAAAAAAATGTTGAAAAATACATTTATTAATAAACCAGAAGCCTTTCTACTTGGAATAGTAGGGTTGGAATTGTCCAAAAAAGATGTTAGATTGTTTTTGTATGCCACTACAGCGGCAAGACTTTTATTAGCCAAAAATTGGAAATCGCAAGAAATACCAACAATAGAAGAATGGCAGATGAAGATGTTGGACTTTTTGGAGCTGGCCGACCTGACTGGAAGAATCCACGACCAGAAAGAAGAGGAGATACAAGTGGACTGGAAGAAATTTAAAGAATATTTAGCTAAATATTGTGATATAAGATAAATATAAAATTCTTGGAAGGAATAAATAGGCTTAGAATGTGTGTAGTAAATATTAAGGACTAGAATATTAATAAAGGAGAAGAGGTTAGTTAATGAAAGGAGTTAATATGAAGTTGGAGAACTGTTATATAGGTGATATAATGAAATTCAGATAGAGGGGGATCGGGGAAGTCAGTTATCAATGTAATGAGAATTAGATATTTAAAGATACAATTTTTTGTGCTTATTGTGGTGTAATGTGTTTTTCCTTGTTATGTGGTTTGCTATGTCTTTTTTTGTGATAAATGTGAAAAAAGTTTGGGCACGCCTGGGAGACCTGGATTCAGATTCTTGCTCAGGGATCTGGTCTTCAGCCAGTCACGATGGTCTTATCTGACAACTTAATCTGTTCTCCTCAGCATCCCAAGAGAAGGAGCCAGGTTGCAAGAGCTACTACTAAGTAAGGGGGTCCTCCAGATTAATGGGTGGGCTTTTCCTCCAGCCCCCTCACCTAGCTGCTAGGCAGGGGGACAGTCGCCAGAGTGATGTGTGCCATAGCTCAAAGAAGGCCTGGAAGCTGGAGACACAGAGACCTGCTTACTCCGTACTGGATCCAAAGCTGTGACTAACAGAGAAGCGAGATCTGTTGGAGGACTAATGTTGCGAGCCCCTCCATCGTATGCTCAGATGGCATATGCAAGTGAATAAAAACATATATCCCATACTCATGTATCATATGAGTATCATGGATCATGGATCATACTCATGATAATAAATGTAAGGAAAAAGAAGGAACCTTTCACCACATGTGGTGGACATGCCCCAAGGTAAAAGACTTCTGGGAAAGGATCTATAATGAACTGGAAAAAGTGTTGAAAAACACATTTATTAAGAAACCATAAGCCTTTTTGTACTTGGTATAGTGGGGGGTGAAATCCCCAAAAAGGATGTTACTTTTTTTCTGTATGCCACAACAGCTGCGAGAATATTATTAGCGAAGAATTGGAAGAAACAAGATTTACCAACTATAGAAGAAGGGCAGATGAAGATGATGGACTATATGGAACTTGCCGAACTGACCGGGAGACCAGAGAGAAGAGACGGTGGAAGAAGATTGGAAGAAGTTTAATGAATATTTGAAAAAAATATGTTAATATTTAAATCTTAGAATAGCTTTGGAAGTGGATATAGGCTGTAGGGTTAGAAGTAGAAGATAGTGTGTTTTAAAATAGTATTATTTGTAAGTGATAAAATGTGGAGATTTTTATGGTAAAAGTAAGCGTGATAAAAAATGGTTTAAATTTATGATATATGAAACTGCTAAAGAAGAGGTAAAATAAAAATCAGATGGGGGGACTTGGGGAAGCTCACCTAACAATGTTTAGAAAAAATTAGGATAAGACAAGAATTTGTTTCTATTGTTTGTATTTCTGTTTGTGTTGTTTATTTGTGTTATAAAATGAATAAAATAAATTTTTTTTTGGGGGGGAAACATATATCCCAAAGACGCCACAGTCTCAGATGACCTTCATTCCAAGGTCTGGGCTGCGTACCTAAAACCTTCGAGTCCCTCACTGCTCAGAGTTTTGGGTGGCATGTAAAAATAGTTTGTGCTCTACTGGTGGCTGCAAAGCTTTGCATTTAGGGTTCATTGCATTTGCATGCATTCAGCCCTTGCCCGAACTGATAGAGTTTTCTTAATGGGACCAGTAAAAGACCGGTTGCTTGGCAACCCCATCCAATCCCTGTCTTGCCCCATAAGCCTTGCATCGCGAGACCCCTCATCCCTCTCTGATCCCTCCCCCGCATCAGCTGTGAATCTGACATTATTTTTAAGTGCTGACAGCCTTCGGCCCTTAATCCAGTCCTCATCCACTATCCAAACAGCTTATTCTGAAAGCGCCACCATCAGCCGACGGTGGCCTAGATTTCGATTTCGGCTGCAAGGCCCGGCTGGCGGTAAACAGGAATTATTTGCATTAGCGCCTTACCTGTTACAGTGAAGGGCAGACTGGAGGAGGAAGATGGAGGTGAAAAAGGAGGAGGGGATATGTCATGGCAGGCAGGGTGGGGGCGGGAAAATTATGGAGAAATCAGGAAGAAAGAATAATGGAATTGCAGAGTTGGATGGGACCACAAGGGTCATCTAGTCCAACCCCCTGCAATGCAAAAATCTTTTGCTCAATGTGCAGCTATTAGCTAAAAACTAGAAATCGCAAGAAATACCAACTGTTGAAGAATGGCAGATGGAGATGTTGGACTTTTTGGAGCTGGCCGACCTGACTGGAAGAATCCGCGACCAGAAAGAAGAGGAATATCAAGAAGATTGGAAGAAATTTAAAGATTATTTAGCTAAATATTGTAATATAAGATAATTAGAAGTCACCTGAAAGTACCAAATAGGCTTAGGATTAGAATAAGAATGAGTTGCAAAACATCATGGATTTAGACTATTAAGAAAAGAGAAGATGATAGTAAATTGAAGGAGTTAATTTTATTAGAAAGATGATTTTGGAGAACTGTTACAAGGTGATACAATGAAATTCAGTTGGGCAGGGTTGACAAAGTCAGATAACAATGAAAGCTAGATTGGGTCTTAGAAGTAATAAGAGTAATAATATATTTGGTTTGGTTTGGTTTTTTCATTTTTTTTAGTATTGTTGTGTTTTCTTTTGTGTGTTTTATTTGTTATATTTGTTATAAATGTGGAAAATCAATAAAAAAAAATTGGGGGAAAATAGGAATCTTTTGCTCAATGTGGGGCTCGAACAATGTCGTGTCCGACTCTTTGTGAACCCCATGGACCAGAGCATGCCAGGCACTCCTGTCTTCCACGGGAAGAAATGGAGGCAGTGAGATTTTACATTCTTGGGTTCCATGATCACGGTGACAGCAGTCACTAAATTAAAAGACGCCTGCTTCTTGGGAGAAAAGCAATGGCAAACCTAGACAGCCTCTTAAAAAGCAGAGACATCACCTTGCCGACAAAGGTCCGTATAGTTAAAACCCCTGAGCCTAGGACTTGCCGATCAGAAGGTCGGTGTTTCGAATCCCCACGACGGGGTGAGCTCCCATTGCTCGGTCCCTGCTCCTGCCAACCTAGCAGTTCGAAAGCACGTCAAAGTGCAAGTAGATAAATAGGTACCCTTCTGGCGGGAAGGTAAACGGCGTTTCCGTGCGCTGCTCTGGTTCACCAGAAGCGGCTTAGTCCTGCTGGCCACATGACCCAGAAGCTGTACACCGGCTCCCTCGGCCAGTAAAGCGAGATGAGCGCCGCAACCCCAGAGTCGGCCACGACTGGACCTAATGGTCAGGGGTCCCTTTACCCTTTACCTTTAAACCAGGGGTCAGCAAATTCGTAGAGGAGGATGTTAACAGAGAAATCTGAAGGCTCCCTTGGACAAAAAAGCAAGGACACCAGCCAGGAATACCAGAGCAAAACAGCAGCCAGTAGGCTTGGTCTTTATTGAAGACTGTCGCGACAGGACTCCCACCTGCCACAAGGTGAAACAAGATGGAAGCCCCAAACAAAAGAGAGCCCAAACTTTTATTAGCTGCTAACCCCAATGTTATGGGACACGGGTGGCACTGTGGGTTAAACCACAGAGCCTAGGACTTGGCAATCAGAAGGTCGGCGGTTCGAATCCCCACGACGGGGTGAGCTCCCGTTGCTCAGTCCCTGCTCCTGCCCACCTAGCAGTTCGAAAGCACCTCAAAGTGCAAGTAGATAAATGGGTACTGCTCCGGCGGGGAGGTAAGCGGCGTTTCCGTGCGCTGCTCTGGTTCGCCAGAAGCGGCTTCGTCATGCTGGCCACATGATCCGGAAGCTGTACGCCGGCTCCCTCGGCCAATAAAGCGAGATGAGCGCCGCAACCCCAGAGTCGGCCATGACTGGACCTAATGGTCAGGGGTCCCTTTACCTTTACCTTTTATGCAATAAGCAACCAGGTAGTTCCCGCCCGTGTCCGTTCACCTGTCTATCTTCTGACAGAGGCATCATCAGAGTTCAAGGTCACATTCCAGCCAGGGAAAAGCACTTAAAAAGGGGGGGGGGACAGGCCCAATAAGAGAGGTTGGCTTGGCAAGCATTCCAATGGCCACAGGGTCCTGGAGGGCCGCATCTGGGCATGAGGTTCCTGTCCAACAGGTTAGTTCCCTGTACAGCTGAAACCTGAGGTCAGATTTCGCACATTTTGGATAAATATGATGAGTTTTAGGCTGCAGTCCTGAACCCACTTACCTGGGAGTAAGACCCACTGAACTTCGGCACTGTTGATTGATTTAAAAAGGTACCCCAGTTAATTGAACAATATACTTTTTCTTTTGAAGCAAAATATTTACCAGGCTAGTGTTTACAGGCACTGGCTGGAATTTCTCTCTGCAGAGGCTTAGAAAAGAAAGAGGATAACTGGGAGGTGCAGCAAAGTTAGCATCTGTTGGAACAAAGCAGTCTGCGAAATATCTAGGGACAGTACCCCAAAGACCTGTGGGCCCTCCAGAGGCACACCTGTGCTCCCTTCCTGTCACAAACTGGAAAGGATATGAAGGAAAGGACTAAGATACATCATTCTTGGCAGGGATGCATCCCGGCAGTAAAAATGGTTGCTTTTGCTGAGTTCCTCTATTTGTTTCAAATGCTCCCAGTATGTGGCTAGACTGGAAGGAGCTGAAATAAACACCTGGCCAAAGGTGCAAAGGTGGAATGGAAATGTAAGAAAAATAGATGGCATGTCAAATAAAAGAGAGAGAGAATGAGGGCATGCCAAGCGATCAGTTTCTGAGTGAGATTTTAGAAATCTCTTTGTGTGTGGTTAACAGTATAGGATCTCATTTGGCGGGATGAATGGCCCCCATCTTTTTAAAGAAGATTTTCAGTGCCTGGCAGAGCAGATCCAAAAGCCAAAACTCAGAAGCGAGGCCCCTTAACCCCATGAAAACTGCCCGTCTCATTTTGGGCCCTCTGTAGTTCCTGACCGGATAGCGCCCGGGGTCTTGTTCAGTCCTGTTTCCGCGAGAGACACCTGTCCAAATCGAATCCCGGGTCATGCATAATTTAACCTGTCAGCTCCCGTCAGCCGCGCAAGTAGGAGAAACTCCCAGGCCGGCGGAAGGCCCAGCATCCAAAACACCTGCACGGCGGAAGGGGTGTGTGTGTGTGGTGCATTTTCCATCGAGAAGAAGAAGAAGAAGAAGAGTTTGGATTTGATATCCCGCCTTTCACTCCCTTTAAGGAGTCTCAAAGCGGCTAACATTCTCCTTTCCCTTCCTCCCCCACAACAAACACTCTGTGGGGTGAGTGGGGCTGAGAGACTTCAAAGAAGTGTGACTGGCCCAAGGTCACCCAGCAGCTGCAGGTGGAGGAGCGGAGACGCGAACCCGGTTCCCCAGATTACGAGACTACCGCTCTTAACCACTACACCACACTGAGAACGAGGCAGGAATCCGTAATTTGCCTTACGGCAAGTTATGTCAGGAGCAGGAAGGTATGAAGAAACAGGAGGTTAAAAAAGCAAACGTGGTTTGCTCAGCCTCAGGTACTAGGAAATCACTTTGGCCTCAGGAAGATCTGCTCTTCCAGCTCCACGAGGGCAGATTTCTAAATCAGTGGGGTTCTGGGGCACAGGCCTCCTGGAAGCCCTCCTCGCCAATGTGGGAATGCTACCCTTTAAGGGAGAGGGGCTGCTGCAGCTCAGGGACAGAACACCTGCTTTGCATGCAGAAAGACTCTGCTCTAATCCCCAGAATCTGTAGGGAGGGCTAGAAAAATGCCCTGTCTGAAACGCTGGCAAGCTGCTGCCAATCAGTCCAGACAATACTGATCTAGATGGACCAATTGGTCTGGTAAAGCCAGTATACCTGAAGGAGCGTCTCCACCCCCATCGTTCTGCCCAGACGCTGAGGTCCAGCTCCAAGGGCCTTCTGGTGGTTCCCTCTGCAAGAAGCCACGTTACAGGGAACCAGGCAGAGGGCCTTCTCAGTGGTGGCGCCCGCCCTGTGGAACACCCTCCCAGTGTAGGGCCATAGCAAACCCCCCCTCCCAAGGCCTTTCTGAGAAAGGAGAGGTCCGTCAGGAGAACAAGGCTGGCATTGATGGAACAGGCTCAAATGTTTATTATTGAAGGTTGTAAAGAGATAAGCAGACTCGGGAATGCACATGGCCGTGGTGATGTGGGAGATGGCAGGGAGGAGGGAGGCAAAGACCTTACATGGTAATAGGAACCAGTGGCGTAGCGTGGGTTCTCAGCACCCGGGGCAAGGCAAGTAATTTGCGCCCCCTAACCCATGGATTTTAGCACTCGAGTCTCTTCCGCGCCCCCTCCCATATGTTGCGCCAGGTGCAGCAGGCCCCCCCCCTGCACCCCCCACGCTACGCCACTGCTCCCACCACAAGTCTTCAGGACAGCCATCCGAAGGCTGGCGCGGGGAGAAGGTCTCTCCGCCCCACCGCCAGGCTTCGGAGCAGCCTTCCGAAGGCTGGCGCGGGGAGAAGGTCTCTCCGCCCCACCGCCAGCCTTCGGAGGAGGTCCGAGGACAGTGGGGTTCCTGCTTCCTCGAGGAGGGCCGGCCAAACGCGCGCCCCCAAATGTTGCGCCCGGTGCGGCCGGCAGCCCTGGCACCCCCCATGCTACGCCACTGATAGGAACTTACTATAACTTTCGATTTCCCAGAAATCAGGTGGTTTACAAGAAATCAGGTGGCATTGTATTCTGCAAATGTATAAAAAGCTGGCTCGCTCAGAATTCGGGGGCAGACATCGGGCAAACATGTGTCTGTACCATTTTTTGTCATGACAAAATAAAGGGATTTTTCCTGCTGTCATTTTGACTCTTTCAAGCGTCTCTATTGCTCCAGGGATCTCATCAGATAAGGAGGTCATAAATCATGTCCTTCACCACCAGATATCAAAGAGATAAACAACTACCTGACATTTAGAAGACATCTGAAGGATGTGCAGGGAAGTTTCTAATGTGTGACATTTTAATGTATTTTTAATCTTTGTTGGAAGCCTCCCAGAGTGGCTGGGGAGACCCAGCCAGATGGGCGGGGTACAAATAATAAATAATTATTATTATTTCCTATCTTCTATATCTCAGTGAATGAGCAACTGCCTCTCATGCAGAAGGTCCCAGCTCCTATCCCTGGCATGTTCAGTTAGAGTGAGGTTAAGGCCCCTGTCTTGAAACCATGGAGAGCTGCCAGTGTGGACAGTCCTGGGCTAGATCCACCAATGGTCTGACTCAGTATAATGGTGTTCCTCGAAGCTGCTGCGACGATGTCTGTTTTTAAGTTGCATTTCCACTTAGCAAAGTCCTTTACTGCCCCCCTACCTGCACTTTGTGCTTTTTCGTTATTCCCATTATACAGGTGGGCCACTGAGGCCAAGACAGAGCGAATGTGGTGAATGGGGGCAGGGGAAGGCGAATCTGGTCTCCTTAACCTTAACAGTGATTGAAACTGTGCAAGAGCCCTTTGCAGTTTGAGGAGGGGGCTGCTCCCAAGCATACCCCCAGTGCAATTGTGGAAAAAATCTGGCCATGTGGAAAGCCCGCTGGACTTTCAAAGCAGTTTAGCCGATTTTTTTCAAGACCTATTAGATAGGTCTCTTCCTGCCCCTCTGCAAAATAGGAATAGGAATAGGATCCCAGAGAAAAGAAGGAACTTTTATTGCAAGGCATCAGCGACATGTAATTTCAAAGCTTATATCTCAAAGGTTACGCAGAATTTGGAGGGCGGTGAGGTGGTTTTTTGTTTGCAAGGAACCAGTTTACTGCCTTGAGGCAGGACAAGGGGCACTTGCGAGAGGAAATGTACATTAGGAACGGATCTGTGCCGGAGACCGTGTGAAAACTAGTGCCAGACACAGAGGACAACAGCATTCATCTTTTTTTAAAAAAAAAATAGTCCATTTTGAGCCTCTCTGCAGCACCTCCATTGCTGGGAATTGCAGGTGCAGAGAATGTTCTAGTGCTCAGATCTTGCTTGCAGACTTCTCTTTTGGCCGCCGTGAGAGCAGATGCTGCACTTTGGCCTAATCCCGCAAGCTCTTCTTACGAAAGACTCCATATCTTTGGAGCCTGGTACCCCTCCACGCCCTCCATACACACACTCCTTGCAGCCAACATTTATACACAATAAATCCACAATTCACAATGGTAGCCTCCATCTTCAACTCGGGGACAAACTTGAATTCTATTTTATTTTTTTTAAGTTTCTATCCCTCGTTAGAAGAAACAATCATCTTGGCACAAGAAGATTTCAGTGGCCCCGTGCAACCGCCCCTGAACCCAAGCAAAAAGTGGCGCTGGGGAAGCCAGCAGGGGGGTTGGACTCGATGGCCCTTGTGGTCTCTTCCAACTCTATGATTCTATGATTCTATTCTAAGCCCCCTGTTCCAAAGGACTACTTGCTCTGTGACCCTGAGCGGGCAGAGAATTTGGAATTTCACTTCTGTCTGCACCTGCTCTCGACCACTGGCAGAGGGAGCGGTTTGCTAGCGGGTCCGTTCTCCCTGACCGCAGGACGGGCGACTGAGGCTCGACCCTCAGGCTGTAGTTGGCAAGTCTAGAACCACCGGATCATGATACCTCACCAGTGTGAGTTCTACCATTGCCAAACACAGCAAGAGAGAGAGGATACGGCTGGAAAAAGCGACACAGGAGGGCCGCATCCTGACCGACGCCATCGCCTGCAAAGGAGGAAGAAAGTTGGGGGGCGGCATTCCTGGCTGGCGTCCATGCAGCACCCACGATGGCTCTTTATACCTTTGCATCCAGGTTAACGTTTGGGCCGATCCTTTTGCAGCAGGCCAGAGATGCTTTTATGCCTGAAACAGAGAGAGAAATGTGCAGGATGCTGTTGATGATGATGATGATGATAATTTATTACTTATACCCCACCCATCTTGCTGGGCTTCCCCAGCCACTCTGGGCAGCTTCCGACAAAAGATTAAAAATACCGTATTTTTCGCTCTATAAGACGCACCAGACCACAAGACGCACCTAGTTTTTGGAGGAGGAAAACAAGAAAAAAAATATTCTGAATCTGAGAAGCCAGAACAGCAAGAGGGATCGCTGCGCAGTGAAAGCAGCAATCCCTCTCGCTGTTCTGGCTTCTGGGATAGCTGCGCAGCCTGCAATCGCTCCTTAAGACGCACACACATTTCACCTTACTTTTTAGGAGGGGGAAAGTGAGCCTTATAGAGCAAAAAATACAGTACTGTACCTTAAAGCAGTGCCCCCAAATAACCACCCAGACTTGTTTCGATTAATTCCTGCAGGAGGATTTCTGGTTCTTAAGTTACAATTTGAGACGACCAGTCATAGTTATCTATATGGGAAACAGTTTATAAGAAGTAAATAAGGAAGCCGTGTACAGGATAAAGGAAGTCCTTTATTTCGTTTTTCTTTGTTGTAAGTGTATTGTTGTAAAGTTTCAGATGTTATGGTGGTGGCTTTATTTGTCTCAGTTGTTGCTGTAGTAGATTTGTGTTGTAAATAACTTCAATAAAATTTAAAATAATCCAAAAATACATCAAAACAACCGTCATTAAAAACTTCCCCAAGTCCTAAAACTTAAAAACTTCCCCTAAATTGAGTCCGGCGTGCAAGAGACATGTCGCTTTGCGGCCTCGCTTGCTCCCCCAAATGGGTCTGGGGAGAAACCGGGCGGATTTGGTCCTAGAGAGTCTAGCGGCTGATCTCTGCCCTGGCCCAATCTTGGCCCAACGCATCATAGGCAGAAAGTGCATGTGCGGTTCATCTCCTGTTTTATTGCCCCAGCTTTTATTTAAGATAACTAAGGAGCTCTGCTCAGAGGCGCAGGAAGGTCGGGTGGGAAATTTCTTTCCTTTTTTTGTTTTGTTAGAGCGTTTATTAATTTTCCAATAAAAAACATCCAATTAACATATCAAATCAAAAGTAAAAAACTAAAATAAAAAATCCAATTGTCTTCTGAATTGTAATTTTGATTTTACGACTTCCCACAGTCTGGACCTCAAAGCGTTTCCAAATCTCAGTCCTGCCTCTCATCAATATTTCCATATTTCCATATCTTGATTTTATCTCTCCAAGGTGTGAAAAATTTCTTGTCCCCCCTCCCAATTGATTATTATTTTTTGGCCTGCAAAAATAGTTTTACGTTATTTCATATTTTCTTACAATGTGGATTATGGGCCTCTGATAACAAGGAGGCGGCTGTGGACAGATACTTAAATCTACAGGATGGATTGTGTTTTGGCTGCACTCAATTGAAATTTCAGCCTTCACGACGTATGAAAACGGCCAAGTAAACAGTTATTTTCGTGGAGGAGAGTCAAGATATTAACTGATATGCATGAAATTTCAGGTATGGCTATATAATCCCTTGTGTAGTAGGATAAGACCTTTGGAGCAGGCATTTTTTTAAGAAAAGTTTTTTATGAACCACCCTAGCAGGGCAGTAATTGTTCATTTTTTACACCCCCTGTCCCCCTTCCTACGTCCCTGGCTCTGCTTCAGTTTCCATTTCACAGGAGGTAACAGCGACAAGTTTTTGAAGCAGGGCCTTTTTGGTGGTAGTGGCACGACTCCAGCCGCCCCAAAGAGGCCCACCAGGCACCGCCATTTTGTCCTGGGCACCAAAACAAGACAGCTCTGTTCTCGCAAAGCTTTTTAAATGCTGCTATTTATGGTGGAGTGTGTCCCTGTGTGTATTTTCCTGTACATTTTAGGTTATCGTATTATATTACCTTACCTCTTGTACATTATGCCGGGCACCTTTCAATAATAATAATAATAATAATAATAATAATAATAATAATAATAATAATATTGCATTTTGGATTGTTGTTGTTTTTTCTGTTCCAGGATAAGCCATATTGAGAGACCTTACAGGGCTAGCAGGCGGGTTATAAAGTTTTGAAATTAAAAGAAAACGAAAACGAAAGAGATGCAACACTTTACCCCAGCCTTGGACAGCTAAGGGGTGTTTTTATAACAACCTCCGTTTTCCAATTCAAACAGTATTTATTTATTTACTATTCCATTAAATTTACATCCCGCTAGCTGAATGTAAAAAAAAAAAAAGCAGTTTACAAATAGACAAAGCAAAAACACCGAGAGAGAAAAAAAATCACAACCATACTTTTAAAAACATGCAAAAGTTAAAAGACTAAAGCAGATTAAAATGACCTTGAGCTTCTAAGCATCTGGGTAGGCCTGTCTAAGTAGGAATGGTTTTGGCAGACGCCAAAAAGGGTATATTGTTTTTATTATTGCCTGTTAGCCGCCCTGAGATCGGCCTTGGCTGGGGAGGGTGGGGTATAAATAAATAAATAAATTATTAATAATAATAATAAAAATAATAATTACATTGAAGGCATGTGCCTTATATCATGAGGCAGGGAGTTCCACAGTGCTGCTGCTGCAACAACACTAAAAGACCAAATACTTACAAACGTGAAATGGACGTTTTTGGGGCACCTGCAATTGTGCCAATTGAAGTGGTCAAGTTGGGTCAACCGGACCCAAATTGGTTTTTTAATGTTTTTTTAAAAATATATTTATCTGGTTTTTAAAAGTGCTGCAGCCTGCCCTTAGGACCTGATATGGTTGAAGGCCGGGTGAGAAATCCTATAATAAGCCAGATCAACGGCATTAAATAATTAAAACCCCAGCTATCTCTTTTCAAGGAGTTAAAACCCCGCCATTCTCGTTCCTCGACTCCAGTCAGAGGCGGCCATTTCCCAGTCTCCATCCACCTCCGTCAAGATGGCTTCTTTTCAAAATGGCCGCCCTCACGCTCTTCCCCCGACAGCCCAGAAGGGACTGAAGGGGAACCTTGCTGCCCTTTTAGTTTCCACGCCGTGGAGGGGATAAAACGGCAGAGCTTACTACTCCTTTTCAACAAGCAAACGAAAACCACAAGTTGCTCATTTGGGCGGTTTTTCATCCTGAGGGACTGAAAACAAAATGGCCTCCGTCTCCTCAGCTTCCCACCCTATAGAGCTTCTTTCCTATAGAGCCGCCGGCTCATTTCCAGAAAAACTCGGCTCCTCATGTCGACCCTCCTTGAACAGCCGGCAGTCTTATTTTCTTGTTTTCCCTCGCCATCCAGCACAAGGAATGGCCTATGACACGACTTTCGGCAGCCATATTGAACCTGACAGAGAAGGCGGCCATTTAAACTGCGGCATTCAATAAACTTGGCCTGCAACCGTAACGGCAGGCAGAAATAACTTCGTATCCATTTCCCGGCGTTTCTCCGTGTTTTCCTCACGTAGCCTCTCCTAATAAATCTCACGGCAGCTTAAAAGTCTAAATAATCGGCTTAAATTTACTCAGAATTTTACATATGGTTCTTCGTTGCTGCAGCAGACTAACATGGCTACCCCTTTGGAAATTGCAACCTCTCAATAATGCCCTGATCCAGCAGGAGAAATCTGTTTTTGCAATAAGGCAAATGGAGAATATTCACTCGCATATTCTCCTCTCAGTGTTATGGAACAGGTTTTCAACATGGAGGGGGAAAGAAAATTCGCATCTGCACCCAGGAAGCCAAATTGTTCCGTGTAATTTCTGTGGCGACAACAGTGCATTTTCTTAAAAACCAGATTTATTTTGTGTGTGTGTGTGTGTTTTAATACCCCCACTTTACATGCTAATTTCCCAAAGGGTCTTGCGTTAAAAACAACCCTCTTCCGAATCATGTTAATGGATGTGGCATCAGCGTTCAAAAGCACTGCACAATTGCAGTTCCCTGCCCCGAGGCGCTTACAAAGCACAATGCCTGCGTGGAAGGGAGTGATGAAATCTGAGAATTGCACAGTTGGATGGGACCCTGTGGTCATCTGGTCCAACCCTCTGCAAGGCAGGAATCGTTTGCCTGCTGTGGGATTCGAACCCGCAACCCTGAGATTTAAGAGGGTTCATGCGCCTGCTTCTTGGGAGAAAAGCAATGACAAACCTAGACAGCATCTTAAAAAGCAGAGACATCACCTTGCCAACAAAGGTCCGTATACAGTGGTGCCTCGCAAGATGAAAAGAATCCGTTCTGTGATTCTCTTCGTCTAGCGTTTTTTTCGTCTTGCGAAGCAAGCCCATTGAAGGATTAGCGCTATTAGCGCTATTAGAGGCTTTTAGCGGCTTATCTGCTGATCGGATCAGCTGATAAGCGGCTTAGCGCCTTAGACAAAGGGGGGGGAGGGGAAAAAACCAGCAGGAACTCGCAAGACATTGTCGTCTTGCGAAGCAAGCCCATAGGAGATTCGTTTTGCGAAGCACCTCCAAAATGGAAAACTCTTTCGTCTAGCGAGTTTTCCGTCTTGCGAGGCATTCGTCTTGCGGGGCACCACTGTAGTTCAAGTTATGGTTTCCCCAGCAGTGATGTATGGAAGTGAGAGCTGGACCATCAGAAGGCTGATCGCCGAAGAATGGATGCTTTTGAATTCTGGTGCTGGAGGAGACTCTTGAGAGCCCCATGCACTGCAAGAAGATCAAACCTCTCCATTCTGAAGGAAATCAGCCCTGAGTGCTCACTGGAAGGACAGATCCTGAAGCTGAGGCTCCAAGACTTTGGCCACCTCAGGAGAAGAGAAGACTCCCTGGAAAAGACCCTGATGTTGGGAAAGATGGAGGGCACAAGGAGAAGGGGACGACAGAGGACAAGATGGTGGGACAGCGTTCTTGAGGAGACAAACATGAGTTTGACCAAACTGCGGGAGGCAGTGGAAGACAGGAGTGCCTGGCGTGCTCTGGTCCAGGGGGTGACGAGGAGTCGGACACGACTAAACGACTAAACAACAACAACAACAACAACATGCTCTACCAGCGGAGCCATCACAATAGAGAGAAAATAAAGAGATGTGAGTCATCAGAAGTGGATGCGAACTTAACCTGATGCCCTCCCGATGTGCAGCCATCGTGGGAAATAAGAAAATAGCTGAACTGGTTCCTAGCCGATGGCGTCAGAGAGCCCATTAGGCTTTTGGTTCTCAGGTTTGCGGTTTTGCAACCCGGTTGTCAGAAGAAGAAGAAGAAATGGAGAGGGCAGCAGCTGAGCTAGTGCAGGAAAAAATTGTCAGGAAGATCGAACTGTGCGGGTGTCCGGGAATCGATCCACTTTTCCCTGCATCGAGATGATGAGCAGCAAAGTCAGGGGCAAGGAGGGCGTTTGGGAAAGCAAGAGGCTGTGGAGTGCATGGTGAAGAGGAAAACGACCAGGGAATCATGAAATAAAATAAATCTCGAGAGCAGCAGCTTAAAGAAGAAAATGGGTCTCTCCCAAAGGGTGGGTCGGGAAAAGAATACAGCGAACGGACCTTTAAAGCATCTAAAGTAGGGCATCGGATGAGCATGTTTTCATTTATTTTACTTACTGAGTTTATCTCCCACCATTTTTTCCTCCAAGGAGATCCAGGTGATGGATATAGTTCTTCACCTCTCCATTTAACCCCCACCCCACCCCACAACAACCCATTATAATATTTTATATTTTATATTTTATATTTTATATATTTTATATTTTATATATTTTATATTTTATATATTTTATATTTTATATATTTTATATTTTATATATTTTATATTTTATATTTTATATTTTGTTTTATTTTATTTTATTTACCTGTGAGGTAGGGGTTGGGCTGAGAGGCAATGGGCGGCCCAAGGTCACCCTGTGAGCTGCATGGCTAACTGGAAATTTGAACCCTGGCCTCTCCCTATTGCAATACTCTAACCACTATACCGCTCTTGCTCCCAGGATACGAGGAACAGAGGAAGGAGGGTGGAAGAGGGACGGACCCTTTAGCTCAAGAACAACCTTTGGTGTGAAATGGGCATCAGGTTTACATAACGCACAGACAGCTCATTGTTCAAATTGTGCTCGCCTGTGTAATTCATGGTGACCAGAAACGGCCTTTCTTCTGCTCTGTTCTGGCATGGTGTGCACCAAGCACAGGCCCCCAGAAGTCTCTATCTGGCCCCCAAATTCTTCCTGCGCCACACCTCTCACCAGCACTAGCTGGGATGTGTCCCTGGAGGGAGAGAGTTGTGTGACTGTGCGTAGAAACTAGCTCAGCATACAAAAGCAAACTTTTACATGTGATACTCTGGCTGCTTTCGCCTCTCCCCTTGCTCACTATGGGCATGTGATCCCGAGTGGCGAAGCAATGATTCTTCAACATCAACTTCGTTGGACTGGTCATGTTGTGCGGATGCCTTATTATCGTCTTCCAAAGCAACTACTCTATTCCGAACTTAAAAATGGAAAGCGTTATGCTAAAAAGGTAAAGGGACCCCTGGCCATAAGATCCAGTCGTGACCGACTCTGGGGTTGCGGCGCTCATATCGCTTTACTGGCTGAGGGAGCCGGCGTACAGCTTCCGGGTCATGTGGCCAGCATGACTAAGCTGCTTCTGGCGAACCAGAGCAGTGCACGGAAACACCGTTTACCTTCCCGCCGGAGCGGTACCTATTTATCTACTTGCACTTTGACGTGCTTTTGAACTGCTAGGTTGGCGGGAGCAGGGACCGAGCAATGGGAGCTCACCCCATCGTGGGGGTTCAAACCGCCGACCTTCTGATCGGCAAGTCCTAGGCTCTGTGGTTTAACCCACAGCGCCACCTGCGTCCCTAGTAGTCAACAAAAGAGGTTCAAAGAGTCTCTCAAAGCAAATCTTTAAAAATGTAGTATAAACACCAACAATTGGGAAACACTGGCCTGCGAGCGCTCCAGTCGGAGAACAGCCTTTACCAAAGCTGTCATGGACTCAAACTCAGGACACAAGGGACAAACGTGCTAAGAGGAAGGCACACTTGGCAAATCCACACCGTGATCAACTCCCACCTGGAAACCAATGTCCCCACTGTGGAAGGACCTGTGGGTCCAGAATTGGGCTCCACAGTCACTTACAGACTCACTGTTAAGACCGTACCCATGGAAGACAATCTTGCTCAGCTACGAGTGATTGCCAAAGAAGAAGAAATGGCCCCGGGAAGGTTGCACAGAAAGGCATGTGGCCCTCAAGCTGAAAAAGGTCGCTGCCATGTTGGACTGGATGGACCAATGGTCTGACTCAAGGGGCTCATCCACTCTTCCTGTGCCTGGAAAGCACGAGTCTGAGTGGTTTGACACTTTTCCTGTGCTTTCTAAGGGCAGATCCGAGTGGTTTTCTTCTTGCCCTACCACTTTCTTCTGGAAAACCCACTCTTTAGAGCTGAATCGGAAAAAACGTCAACCGTGCAGTTTGTGGCAGAAGATGAAATGCAGGCGAATGGAAACAGGGCTGCATGCAGAAAATAATGATGGCTCCTTACATCCCTTGTAGCAGCCACTCTCTTGCCATGAAGCCCCAAAATACAAATTAGAGCAGCGGTTCTCAACCTGTGGGTCCCCAGATGTTGTTGAACTACAACTCCCATCCCCCCTAGCTAGCAAGGCCAGAGCTCAGGGATGATGGGAGCTGTAGTCCAACAACATCTGGGGACCCACAGGTTGAGAACCGCTGAATTAGAGGGAAATGTTACTGTTTTATGCTATACATGCTCTCTCTCCCAGCACCCAAAAAACAGCCTTTATCAAATCTCAATAGCTATTCACAAAGATCAAGTCTTACACTAAATACCTTAGCAATACCTGGAGACAATTTGTTGACCGAGGACAACTGAGTCAATTGGAAGGCCTAATAAACCAGGGAGAACCGTATTATTGCACCATGATATGCAAGCAAAGTAACCTCATTAAGCTGTAACCAAATGCCACGAGCAAGTCAGGAAGACGGTATGTTGGCTTGGTATTGAGAGTGACATAAAAAACAAAACTTTGACCTGACCAGAAGAAACAGATCAAGACAATGCAAGAAACCTTTAATCATGACATCAGTTTGGTGTCCTCCAGATATTTCGGACTACAACTCCCATCAGCCCTAACCATCCTTGCCATCCTGGCTGGGGTTGATAGAAGTTTTAAGTCTGAAATATCTGGAGTTGGTGAAGGCTGCATCCTTACCTGATTGGTAGCCCTGTTTTGGGAAGTTTTAAAATGTTTGACGTTTGGTGTTGTTGCCCAGCTGAAGAATACCTGTTTGCTTTGGCATTCCAGATAAAATTGTGACCGGCAATCGAACTCACTTTATAGCAACAGAATTCCAGACTTTCGGGACATCTTACAGCCTTTTCCATATTACTTCTACTCTTCACTATCCTCAAAAGGATGGGGAGACAAGGGAAAACATCTTGCTAAGCAATGGATCAGCACCACTGATAGCGACTTGATACAACACTTCTCGGAAGCCAAATCGGAATACCCCTTCCAACTCCAGAGAAGAAGCTCATTCCAAAGTGGCCTGAACTGGGAGAAGTTGCTTCTTCCGATTCTCAAGCTAAGAGATGTTAGGAGTGATTCTTTAGTGTGGTGGCATCTATTCATTGGAACTGTCTCCCACTAAATATCAGACAAACACTGCTTCTTTTGCCTCTTCAGCATCTACTGAAGAGATTCCCTTTTCAACAAACCTTTTCAGCAGAGATCTTTATCCCAGCCTACTCAAAATTGTTTTTACTTATGAAATTGTTTTTAATTGTTCGTGCAACTATTTGTATTCATAGAATGGGATTTGATTGTTTTTACATATGAAATTGTTTTTATTGTTGATTTATTTATTTTTATTGTAAAAAAACTACTTGGAGGGGTTTTATGGAAAGCGACCCATAAAATGGAATCAAACTAATCAGTTAATTGGCAAAACCAGCTTAGTTCAGTGGAAGATCTAGTACATGCAGAGCCAGGAGTCAGGTTTACATCGAACCTGATGGAGAAAAGGCATGGCAGACTCCAGTTACTATATCAGAAAACAACAACAACGCTTGGATCATATTCCACAGAGATTAAATGTAGAACAAACAGAAACCAACACTTGTCTTCTCCTGTTGCTGAGAGGGTATGGCCACCAAGTAGCACCTGGAAACCCAAATTCATCTAACGAGCATCTGCTGAGCCATCTTCTAAGACTAAGATCAATGTTGTACCAGCCTCACCTGATCTGGACCACAATTGGCCAGGCTACCTGGGGCTGGGGAGAGTTATGGTCCAAGACATTTAGAGAGCACAAGGTTGGGGAAGGCTGGCTCAGATCATCACCTGTGACAGCAGAGTTATTTAGAAGCCTTTGACGATTTACCGTCAAGTGTTTCAACAGGGCTGGTTTATTTATTTATTGCTTATTTTAAAACAGGAGCAGAATAAGTTGTGTGGATAGTGTTCATTATTCAGTTCAGTAAGGAACGGGCACTGGATGAAGGTACGTTGCAGCAGTCAGGAGTTTCCTCTGCCTGTTCTTGTCTAACAGAGACAGGAGTACTCCAGTCTAGCTTTCTGAACCGTTCATGACATCTGTATATGATATTAATCATACGGACAGCTGAAAACAGAGCACAGGTTTTATGCAATTCCAGCCAATCCTTTGAAATATAGGGAGCAAATGTGTATGTATGGGACAGATGATTTTGTACCAACTCTCCCTGGCTGCTAGAGTGGTTTCGGGTAATGGAGTGAGATTGGTGTCTTCCAATTTCATTCTCATTTTGCAGGTTATCAATCACATTTAATAAGATTCTGTCCCAGTTTTGCAAAATTAACTATTGTGAGGCTTCCTAATGCTATAGGGTTGTATACACAACATATTTTAAAGAACATTGCCACACATATCCAATGAATCCTGAGAACCGCAGTTTACCCCTCACAGATCTACAATTTCTCAGGACCCTTAGCAAACCACAGTTACCAGAATTCTTGGGGGGGGGTGCTTTAAATGCACAGTTTGTGCACAATCTAGCTCTGTGCGCTATTCAAACCTATGTCATACTACAACAATCTTTCCTTGTCAGTTATAATGTTTGGAGCATTGCCATAAAATGATACCCAGCTTGCCCATTCAGAATGGGCAGAGATGAAAACTTGAGGATGGCACATGCCCCTCCCCAAAGAGTAACAGCCTCTGCTAAATTAATATTTTTTAATTCCACTTTTCTCTGTAGATCCATTGAAATTAATATACCTAACGTAGCCATGCTTGCAATTTCAATGGGCCCACTCTGGATAAATGCCACCCAAAAGTTTTGACATTTCTAATGCAAACGTCTGTGCTTGATGGCATGGTTGCAAGATACGCACTGCTGCGGTAAGCATAAGAACTGGCTTCCTGGGTTAGATTAAAGATCCATATAGTCCTCCATCTTGCTTGCTATTGGAGTCAACCAGGTGCCTTCAGAGATTCCACAGGAAGGAGCTCCCCAAAAAACAAAGTGGTATTCAGGGGTAGACTGTGTCTCAATAAGGAAGCTCCTCGTAACTCTCATGGACAGCCAAACTGACCACCATGAATTTATCTGAACCACTTTCTTTTTCCAAAGCCACCTGAGGTCCATCACTTAATTTTCCAAAAGTGAAATCCACATTACTTATGAGCATAAGAACATAAGAAGACCCTGTCAGATCAGGCCAAAGTGGGAGGCAGAACACAACCGTCCCGGCTATCAACCACTGATAGACACATCCTTCATGAATTTGTCTAAAATTTGTCTTAATCTTTGGTCCCATCACCTCCTAGCAAATAGAAGGGGAAGAAATGGAGGCAGTGAGAGATTTTACTTTCGTGGGCTCCATGATCACTGCAGATGGTGACAGCAGCCACAAAATTAAAAGACCCCTGCTTCTTGGGAGAAAAGCAATGACAAACCTAGACAGCATCTTAAAAAGCAGAGACATCACCTTGCCAACAAAGGTCCGTATAGTTAAAGCTATGGTTTTCCCAGTAGTGATGTATGGAAGTGAGAGCTGGACCATAAAGAAGGCTGATCGCCAAAGAATTGATGCTTTTGAATTCTGGTGCTGGAGGAGACTCTTGGACTCATGGACTGCAAGAAGATCCAACCTCTCCATTCTGAAGGAAATCAGCCCTGAGTGCTCACTGGAAGGACAGATCCTGAAGCTGAGGCTCCAAGACTTTGGCCACCTCATGAGAAGAGAAGACTCCCTGGAAAAGACCTTGATGTTGGGAAAGATGGAGGGCACAAGGAGAAGGGGACGACAGAGTACGAGATGGTTTGAAAGTGTTCTCCAAGCTACCAGCATGAGTTTGACCAAACTGCAGGAGGCAGTGTAAGACAGGAGGGCCTGGCATGCTCTGGTCCAGGGGGTCACAAAGAGTCGGACACGACTAAACAACCAAACAACAACAAAGTTAGTGGTCATCAGTGTCGCCTATGAGAGCAAGTTCCACAGTTTTAACTTAAGTGTCACATAAAGAAGGACTTTCTTTGATCTGACCTGAGATCTTCCAACATTTAGCTTCACTGGAGGTCCAAAAGTTCTAGTGCTATGAGACAGGCCCCCAGGTATCCCTTGATCATAGAATCAGAAATGCAGAGTTGGAGAGAACCTCAAGGGCCGTCCAGTTCAGGAATATCAACTTAAGCATCCATGGCAGCTGGCCAGCCAACCTATGCTTAGGAAACCTCCAAGGAAGAAGAGTCCACCACCTTCCAAGGGAGACCGTTCCACTGTTGAGCAGCTCTTACTGTCAGAAAATCCTTCCTAATATTTAGTCAGAATCTCATTTCTTATCATTTGAATCCATTGGCTCGGCTCCTCCCCTCTGAAACAAGCTTCCTCAATCTTCCACATGACAGCCCTTCGGATATTTGAATGTGGCTCTCATATCTCCTCTCGCTCTCCTCTTCACCAGGCTAAACAAACCCAGCTCCTTCAACCATTCCTCATCAACCTTGGAAACCATCAACCTTGGAAACCATCAACCTTGGAAACCAAGAACCTTCTTGGTTTCCAGAACCTTGATCATCTTGGTTTCCCTCGTCTGCCCACCTTCCAGCTTGTCAATATCCTTCTTTCCCTCCCCCCTTTTTCATTAAATTTTCTGTTTTACAATTTAAAGTACTCATTTAAACATCCTTAAGATATCAATGACTTCCCTTCTCATTCCATGGTTCATTTGACATATCATAAATCCCTAAATATTTTACGGAAACTATACCATTCAGTATTCCATTATTACATCCATCATAACTTATTTACACTGTTGACTTTATCTTAATGCTGCCACCATTTTCAGCTGTTATTTCCCATACATTCAATAAACATTTTCCAGTCTTCTCTAAATGTATGTTCTTCTTGTTCTCTTATACGTCTGCAAGCTGCGCATATACTGCCAACTTAAGTTGCCACTCTTCTTTAGTTGGGACCTTGTCAATATCCTTCTTAGACTGTGGTAAAGGTAAAGGGACCCCTGACCATTAGGTCCAGTTGCGGCTGACTCTGGGGTTGCGGCGCTCATCTCGCTTTATCGGCCGAGGGAGCCGGCGTACAGCTTCCGGGTCATGTGGCCAGCATGACTAAGCCGCTTCTGGTGAACCAGAGCAGCGCACGGAAACGCCGTTTACCTTCCCGCCGGAGTGGTACCTATTTATCTACTTGCACTTTGACATGCTTTCAAACTGCTATGTTGGCAGGAGCAGGGACCGAGCAACGGGAGCTCACCCCGTAGCGGGGATTCGAACCGCCGACCTTCTGATTGGCAAGTCCCAGGCTCTGTGGTTTAACCCACAGCGCCACCCGCATCCCTTAGACTGTGGTACCCAAAACCTAACACAGTCCTGCAGGTGGGTTCTAACCAAGGCAGAATAGAGCAATACTCTTAACTTCCCTTGATCTGGACACTAGACTTCTGTTGATGCAGCCTAGAATTGCATTAGCCTATTTTGCTGCTGCATCACGCTGTGGACTCATGTTCAACTTGTGGTCTACTAAGACCCCTACATCAATTTCACATGGGCTGCTGCCAAGGCAGGTGTCCCCCACCCTATATTTGTGCATCTGGCTATTCCTGCCTTTGTGTGGAACCTTTCATTTGTGTCGTACTTGAACCTGAAGCTGCAACACAAGAGCAAAAGAAACCCCAAAGAGTAAGGAAGGAACCGAGGGCAGAATCTGGCAAGACACGCTACCTACAGCTACAAGGAAGGAAATACTAAATGCCGAGCGCGGCGGTGGCAAGGGCTAAACATCGTTGCGTTTTCCATCTTCTCCCATATTGGCACTACACATAATTGCTCAAAGTATATATACAACAGCAAAAATGTGCTAGTGCCAAAAAGGGCCAAGCAGAGGTTTTTTCCGGCAGGTTCCAGATCTCCTCCCTGGAACAGGACACTGAGTCGGACCCCTGTTCTCCCTACAACACAAAGCGCGGGAAACCTTTGCGGAAATGGACATCTTTCGGGACGTTTTGTTCAGATGCCACTGCCCACCTTAAGTCCAACCAGTAGCGACAGCGAAAATCCCAACCTCCACGGCTTTTGCAACAAAACTGGACTTGGAAAAGGAAGCAGAGGGACCCCTTCCCATGACATTGGATTTGTTAAATTGCTTGTGACAAGTTTCATGGCAGGATGGCCTCGTTCAACTTCCTAGCAGGTGCAAATATTATATAGCTGACTAATTAGCCCTGTGCAAAAAGCATCGTTGGGTGGAGTGAGGGAGGCCTGGTCATTGCCCTGGAGCAGAGAAATCAGCCCCCTTCCAGGTGTTTTGGACTACAAATCCCATCAGTCCCAGATATAACCTTCTTCTTGCTCCAAAGTGCACCAAGCCTTCCATTTTCAACCTTCTCTTTGCTAGTCAACCGGGGCTCTTGAGATTCCACCTCTCTCCCCATCCTTATGCACATTTTGCTTCAACACTGGGAGTTTTAGCAAAAGGGCGACCGAACAGAGCGAATGGTCCTTGGGGGAAGGGTATCTTGTGGTTCTTTCTCTGCTCTGTTTATGGCCCTATGGTAATTCACTGATAGAGTCTTTTCACAGTGAATTCTACCAGTGCCATAGACAGGACAGGAGTGAGTTTCGCCCCAGTTCAAAAAAAGGAGACCCGCTACCCCTCAGTAGAAAGACGACTCCACGGCTGTTCGTCCTGTGCACATTTTATTCTCATTATTATTGCATTTACGCCTCGGCTTTTTCTCCAAGTAGCACAAGTGGTTCTCCCTCTCCTCATTTAATCCACAAAATAACCCTTTGAGGTGGGTTACGCTGAGAAGCAGCGACTGGCCCAAGGCCACCCAGAGGACTCATGGCCGAGTCAGGATTCGAACCCTGGTCTCTCCCGCAGCCTAGCCCGACACTCTTGCCACAACAACACCCAAAGGTCCCTACTACCCCTTCCAGGGCAGGTAATTTAACTGCGTGCTTCAAAATGCCACGTGAATATGCAACAGACCCATGCATCGTGCAGCCACTGGGCTATTTCGCAAAGCCAAACAACTGCCTTCGCTTCTTTTTCCTGCAACCTAAAGCATAAAACCCAAAGCTTAATGAACATAGCTGTCAAGCGTCCCTTATTTGGCGGGACAGTCCCTTATCCCAGCGCCATGTCCCGCTGCTGTCCCTTATTGATGATGTCCCTTAAATAAGCTACTGAAGGTAATGGGGCCCTTTCTATGTCCAGCTGTGCTTTGTCAACAACAAATTGTTGCTGTTTTTTTTGTGTAGAATATATGCTAAAGCCATTTGCACGCAACAAAATATGTATTTTATCAAAGTAATTGTTGATCCCTTATTTTGGCTGCTGATCCCTTATTTTCGAGGCTGCTGGTCCCTTATTTTCAAATCTGTAAGTTGACAGCTATGTTAATGAAACAGCACACACCATCAGCTCTGCACAACAAAAAACGGTGCTGCAGAAATGGCCCGAATAGGGCAGCAGGAAGCCCATGGCAACCTTTGCATCAGAGGGGGAAGGCTCAGAACGTCTCCCTACCACCTTAATAGCATCTTAGCAAGCCTGGAGCCGGCCATATGCTTTGTTGATCAGCTAGCAAGACGCAGGCGGAGGCCCTCCCTCATTCCCCAAAGCCGGCAGGCTTTTGGCTTGATGAAAATCTTAGAACTGTAAGCTTGGGAGGATTAGATTTTAATTAGGAAGTACTGCTCCACTTGCCCTCCTACTTGGCAATTGCAGGCTGCTGCAACTCCTCGTCTCCCCTCCCCAGTTCTTAACTTACCATTAAAAATATAAAATAAAATCACATAACATAGCTTTCTCCAAGCTGTTTTGGACTACAGGAGTTTTGGACTACAACTCCCATCATCCGCAGCCTGCGCAGCTGCGCTGGACGATGGGGGTTGTAGTCTATCTGGAGGGCACCAGCTTGGGAGAAAGCTATAATTCTACAAGATGGACCACTTGAAGGCTGCAAGATCACATCCCCTCCCCCCCCCCGTCCTGCTTTCAATTCCTACTTTGCAGGGAGTTGGCCTTCGAACTCTCCAATTCTATGATTCTAAGAAGACTTATTTCAGGGTTCGGCACAACAGCAAACCTGGCCCTTTCCTAGTGCAGAGCCCAACATAGGACACAGGAAGTTGCCTAGATCAAGTCATGGGTATCTTTAGCAGTGGCTTTCTGCAGAATTTCAGATGGCATCTTCCACAGCCCTTCCAGGAGAGATGCTGGGACCTTTCACTGCATCTCACACAACTAAACCAACAGCCCTTGAATACACCACTGACTTCCACCTCTTCCACCCAACTAGAATCCATTCCAGATCTCCAGTTCCGGACACATGAACCCTAACGCTGTTGACGACAATGTGTGCCGTCAGGGTCCCAGTCCTCATGAAGGAAACTCTCTGTGCATTGAAGAGACTCCATTCACATGAAGCCCCATCATCTCTGGGCGGCAGGAAGGTTGCCACCACATCTCACCTAAGAGGGAGCATTAAGTCTCCCCAATCTAGCCAGCCATTTCAGGAACAAACATTGGAACAGGGCTCAGGTTATGATCTTCTCTGGTACAAAAGAAAAGGAAAGCATTTTTCAAAACCTTCCCATTTTGGAGTGGGACCAGATTTCACCTTCTTCTGTTTTTCCCTTGCCAGGTCTTTTGCTATTTGAAGAAATGTTAATGACGTGTTTAGGTGCCTACCATATTTTTTGCTCTATAAGACTTACTTTTTCCCTCCTAAAAAGTAAGGGGAAATGTGTGTGCGTCTTATGGAGCGTCTTATGGAGCGAATGCAGGCTGCGCAGCTATCCCAGAAGCCAGAACAGCAAGAGGGATTGCTGCTTTCGCTGCGCAGCGATCCCTCTTGTTGTTCTGGCTTCTGAGATTCAGAATATTTTTTTTCTTGTTTTCCTCCTCCAAAAACTAGATGCGTCTTGTGGTCTGGTGCGTCTTATGGAGCGAAAAATACGGTAATACAAACCTAACAGAACAACCGGAGAGGACTATTGATGGCTGCTTCTCACAATGACTAATATGCTCCACAGGCAGAAACACTTCTGAATGCCAACTGCTGGAGACCACAGCAAGGGACAGTTGCTCTGGCGCTCAGATCCTGCTCTCTGGTTTCCCATAATGGACATCTGGTTTTGGCTACCGTGAGAACAGGATACTGGTCAAGACGAGCCAATGGCTTTATCCAACAGGCCTCTTCGTATTGTTCACCAAAGTCACCCGTCAACTTTGCCCAAAACGCCTGTCCATTGTTATGTACTGAGTTGAATAGGATCCAAAATGCAGCAGTCTGATTGGTCCTAGAACAATAGGATCCAGAATGCAGCAGCCTGATTGGTCCTAGAACAATAGGATTCAGAATGCAGCAGCCTGATTGGTCCTAGAATAGGATCCAGAATGCAGCAGCCTGATTGGTCCTAGAAGAATAGGATTCAGAATGCAGCAGTCTGATTGGTCCTAGAACAATGCAGCAGTCTGATTGGTCTGCAGGAGCCACCCAATCCAGCTCCAGATGGAAGTGAATCCACAACCTGATTGGCCTACAGGAGAATTCCGGAATTAGCCAATCACGTGGGGCCCATTGTGTAAATAATGTATATAAAGAAGACATTCTGGGGGAACTTCCATTCCTCCTCACCACTATGAGCTGAATAAAGAGCATGAAATCCACTCCCGACTCCGAGTATATTTCATCCATCTTAGAACATGGCTTCTCCTGTCCATCTTGGGGCACGTTCTCCAGGGGAATCTGTGGCTTTCCAGTTGTTGCTGGCCCCCATCAACCCACCTCAGGCACAGTGGCCAACGAGAGCAATGTTTGGCAGCTCACAGGTTTCCCATGATCCCTGCCTTATGTTTTCAATATTCTGTTGGGAGCCGCCCAGAGTGGCTGGGGGAACCCAGCCAGATGGGCAGGGTATAAATAATAAAATTATTATTATTATTATTATTATTATTATTATTATTAGCCTGATTAATCTCCTCAAGGAGAGTGTAAGAGCACCCAGCTTCGGAATTACGAGAGTTTACACTGATCAAGTCAGGCAATTCTGCCCTCCATTGAAATTCAACATATGCACACCCATCACCACACTTCTGAATGGGCTAAAATGGTTGCCTACATGAAAGTCAATAGACTTGATGGCAGGATTTAAATAAACGTTCACATTAATAATATTAGAAAATGTTTAGATGATAGAGAAATATTATGGTGTATTCATTTTTTACTTTTATGTTTTTTATTAGGTTTGATGTTATTAATAACTTTTTCTGATAGGTAGCCAAGTGGGCGAAAAGAGAAACAAACCAGAAATGGAAGTTGGGGGAAGCCTAGCAGGGGAGGGAGGGAGGGAGAAATATATACTAAATGTTAAGAATTTGAGATGTATGTAATGAATGAAAAAGAAAAATGAATAATTTTTTTTTTAAAAAATGGTTTCCTACGTGATAGCTGGCTAAGGTTCCTGATACGAGACCATCCACTTTGCTTCTCTGCAAAGCCCCAAATGCCAGACCTTTGATCTTTTGTTTTCCAGAACTTGCTTAAGTTTATTGAGGAGGATTGACTGATTAGCCAGTGTCAAGGTTTGTTGTTGTTGTTTAGTCATGTCTGACTCTTCGTGACCCCTGGACCAGAGCACACCAGGCACTCCTGTCTTCCACTGCCTCCCGCAGTTTGGTCAGACTCATGTTTGTAGCTTCAAGAACACTGTCCCACCATCTCGTCCTCTGTCGTCGCCTTCTCCTTGTGTCGTCCCCTTCTTCTTTCTCAACATCAGGGTCTTTTCCAGGGAGTCTTCTCTTCTCATGAGGTGGCCAAAGTCTTGGAGTCTCAGCTTTACGATCTGTCCTTCCAGTGAGCACTCAGGGCTGATTTCCTTCAGAATGGATAGGTCTGATCTTCTTGCAGTCCATGGGACTCTCAAGAGTCTCCTCCAGCACCAGAATTCAAAAGCATCCATTCTTCGGCGAACAGCCTTCTTTATGGTCCAGCTCTCACTTCCCTACATCACTACTGGGGAAACCAGAGCTTGAACTATACGGACCTTTGCTGGAAGGTGATGTCTCTGCTTTTTAAGATGCTGTCTAGGTTTGTCATCGCTTTTCTCCCAAGAAGCAGGCGTCTTTTAATTTCGTGGCTGCTGTCACCATCTGCAGTGATCATGTCAAGATTGGCACTGGGCAATGGACTTGCACTCTCATTATGGCGAGGTCTAGGAATGGAAACGTTCTCAACGGCACACCTTCAAACCAGCTTCATGGATGCTTTAGCTGAGATTCTTGCATTGCGGGTGGCTGGACTCGATGGCTCCATTCCAACTCTACAATTCTATGATTCTGCAGTTCTGTGCAGTCCCTAAATAGCCTTCTCAGCATCCTCACCAGACTACAGGTCCCACAATTCCCTGGGGCACGGCAGAAAGCAGAGTGGGTGGCAGAGCCCTTGCAATGCACCCAGAAGATCCCAGGTCCAATCTCAAGGTGGGACCGCGAGGGTCATCTAGTCCCACCCCTGGCAAGGCAGGAATCTTTTACCCAAGGTGGGGACTTGACTGAGCTACCCTTCTCTGTGATACATATTACATTTACCACTCTTGCCTCTCTCTGTTAGCCAAAAGCAGTGGCGTAGCGTGGGTTGTCAGCACCTGGGGCAAGGCAAGTAATTTGTGCCCCCTAACCCGTGGATTTGCGCCCCCTAACCCGTGGATTTGCGCTCCCTAACCCCCAGATGTTGCGCCCGGTGCGCCCGGCCCCCCCTGCACCCCCCACGCTACGCCACTGGCCAAAAGAGAACCTCCATATTCAAAGCCAGTGTACCTTGAAGGACTGGACAACCGGCCCACCGAGTCCAGAATCCTGTTCACGCCGTGGCCAACCACACACCTGCGGGAAACCAGCAAGCAGGATCTGAGGATAGCTATCAACGTTTCCCTTTTTTTTAAGGGAAATTCCCTTCTTCCGAATAGGATTCCTCGCAAGAAAAGGGAAAAGTTGACAGCTATGGATCTGAGTACAGGAGCAATTCTCCCCCTCCTGTGGTTTCCAGCAACTGATATTTGAGACACTGCAAATATTGGAGGAAAGGTGGAATAAGTAAGTAGACCGGGGAACCAATTTATCGGCTTTTTACAACAACAACCCACCAGCACCAAAAAAACACCATTAAATTGACAGTACGGGGTACATTCTTTTCTGAGCAGCTCCTGCAAATCCAAGATTCATTTTATTGCGCTATTCTGAAAAATGTTTTTTAAAAAAATAGGGTAGGGGGCTCTGGGGGGTGAGCATATGGAACCAAGGGAGGGGGCGATGGCCGGAAAAAGCCTGGGAACTAAGGAAGATGTTAAATTATTTTTGTATGCTACAACAGCCGCCCAAATATTACTTGCTAAAAATTGGAAAACACAAGAACTACCAACAGTGGAAGATTGGCAGATGAAGATGATGGACTTTTCGGAGCTAGCTGACCTGACTGGAAGAATCTGCAACCAGAAAGAAGAGGAGTTTCAAGAGGACTGGAGGAAATTTAAGGACTATTTGAACAAATATTGTAATATAAAAAAATAGAAATTACTTGAAAGAAACAAATAGGCTTAGGATTAAACTAAGTTATAATTAAATAAATGGGATTTAGAATATTAAGAAATGTGAATAAGATGGTCTATAATTGGAAATTGTTTTAGTTTAATAATGATATTGGAAAGCTGTTACTTTCAACTACAAGGAAACTCAGAAGGGAGGGACTAGAGGAAGTCAACAAAGATGTTTAAAAGGTTGGATATGTAAAGAATTAAGTTTGTTGTTGTTGTTGTTTATCTGTTTATTGTTCCTTTTTTCCGTTCATTGATGTATTTTCCTTTTTTCTGTTTTTGTGTATCATTCTGCTTTGTGGTTTTTGTTATTATTGTGGAAAAGCTAATAATAATAATAATAATAATAATAAAGCCTGGGAACTACTGGTCTGAACTCTTTCCCGTGTAGGTGGAGCAATATTTTAAAGCCCCCCCCCCCCGACACCAGACCCATCTAAAAGAGGAAGCCAACGCACTCCGAGCTGGGGCTTGCGATCTCCTTCACTTGACTTTGCCTCTGGATTATCCAAGTATTTGTCTGGTTGGCTTAAAAGGAAACTGCCGCCAAGCTGGAACAGCAGCCAGACTCTGTCCCTTCCCTGATTCCAGAAGTCTCAGCTTCCTTAGACCATGAAGGCTTAGTGAGACAGAGGAGGTGGTGGGTGGGAAAATATGCTGATCCCTCAGAGACGGAAAGAAAAATGGCCAGGCTACCTTGCAGTGCCGCAGAGATCTCCTGGGCGCTTTTAAGGTAAAGGTAAAGGGTCCCCTGACCATTAGGTCCAGTCGTGACCGACTCCGGGGTTGCGACGCTCATCTCGCTTTATTGGCCAAGGCAGCCGGCGTACAGCTTCCAGGTCATGTGGCCAGCATGACTAAGCCGCTTCTGGCGAACCAGAGCAGCGCACGGAAATGCCGTTTACCTTCCCGCTGGAGCGGTACCTATTTATCTACTTGCACTTGACGTGCTTTTGAACTGCTAGGTGGGCAGGAGCAGGGACCGAGCAACGGGAGCTCACCCCGTCGCAGGGATTCGAACCGCCGACCTTCTGATCGGCAAGTCCTAGGCTCTGTGGTTTAACCCACAGCGCCACCTACGTCCCCCTAAATTGATTTTTGAATTCTGAATTTATTGTTATTCATGTTTTATACTGTATTTTATGCTGTATTTTGTTGCATCAATTAAGTGTTTTGAATTTGTTGTTAGCCGCCCTGAGCCCAGTTTTCTGAACCGGGGAGGGCGGAGTATAAATAAAATATTATTATTATTATTATTATTATTATTATTATTATTATTATTATTATTATGTCAAATCCTGAACTGGCTTTCCCACTCCCAATAGCCATAGTTGGCAACTGTATCCCCAGAGACACTGGGGAACAGGAATGCCAGACCCTAGAGAGGTGAAAAAACCCTGAGCATCTCAGAGTCTTGGGCGAGATTTGTGGTGCCTTTATCTCAGTGTCCTGCCTGCCAACGGTGCCCAGTCTCTAGAAGGCATTATTGTAATATCCACCACCAGTATTTTGTAGCCAGTGACCACCCCCTTGGCTGTTCCTCTGTCCTCAGATGATATGGAGGTGGTGCCTTTGACAGGGTCTTCTCTGTGGTGGCCCCTAAACTGTGAAACTCCCCACAGAAATGCATCTGGCACCAGTGAATACTATGTTTAGCTGAAGGACAGAGAACCAGAAGTCTTATCATCTTTTCCCCCTTTCCTTTCTCTCTCTTTTCGTTTTCCCTTTTTCCCTTCTTTTTGCTTCTGTTCCTTTTTAGATTTGATTTTTAAAGTCTTTCTTTTATTCCGGTGTATTGTTTTTGTTTTTTAAAAGATACTTTGTATTGGGTATGAACTTTTGTACATCTTTGGATAAGTATAAATAAAAACAGATATTTTTGAAAAATAAATAAATAAGAAATGTGTCTGGTACCTTTGCTATACAGCTTCTGGACACACACATCTTTAGCCTGTCTTTTGACACCTGAGAGGCATGTTTTTAGAAACCACATTATTTGAGGAGATTATCAGTTGTTTTAAATGCTGGGACCTTACCCTGGGACCTCAGTGGGAAGGGCAGCAGCGGGGAATCAATAAATAGTATCTTTAAAACACTGGCTATCGTGGATACGAAACACTGATAATATCTACTCTTAACTGGTCAGCTGGAAGTAAAATGATGGCAGGAATACAGTACCAGACTCTTCCTTTTATTTTATTTTTACGGGGCCTTTCCCTACACATCAAGCAAAGCAGCATTTCGTCTACTTTAATAACAACAACAACAACAATAATAATTTTATTATTTATATCCCGCCCATCTGACTGGGTTGCCCCAGCCAATCTGGGCGGCTCCCAAAAGAATATTAAAAACACAATACAACATCTATTGAGAGAAGGAAGACAGCACAGAGGAGAGGACATGAAAAACTAGGATGTTCACTCACACCTATGGGAATACCTGTATCTTCGCCCCTGCCATCTCCTATTTTGACTACCAGAAAGTGTTTCTTGCTGATCTGTTCTGCCGTTACATCTCTCTTCTTTAGCCAACTCAGGACGCTTCTCCAAAAACTCCGCCATTATGAGGTTGTCCATAAAACCACCCGGGAAATCAACACTGGCAAATTTCTTCAGTCCTTTTTGGCCTACAGGTGTGACCCGACAGGTGTGCTGATGTTTGTCCACGTCAAACCGCAACATAGCGTATTTTTCGCTCTATAACACGCACCCGACCATAACACGCACATAGTTTTTAGAGGAGGAAAACAAAAAAAATATTCTAAACGAAACAGTGGATGTATGATTTTTGTGGTTCATGCTGTGGCCACAGACATGTGATCTGACAGTGAGTTTGGAGTAGCCCAGTGCAAAAATCCTGAGGATCCATGTGGATCCGTGCTTTGTAACCACGTTTTAAGTGGGGAGGGAAGCAAAAGCACTCAAGGGACAAGGAACACGCGTGGGGTGGGTGGAGAAGGATGGTGTTAATAATGCAGAGAGGAGAAGGCTCCTCTCCTCTCCCGCTTTGCTCCTTTAAAGCAAGCAGGCTCTGCTTCTCTCCCTCCTCCCCGGCTCGCTGAAAAACTTTGCTGCTATTTAGCCAGCTGAGTGGGGAGGAGAGAGGGACAGGGAGCCTGCTTGCTTTAAAGGAGCCAACCGGACAGGAGCCGCTTACACTCGTGTAAGCGGCTCCTCTCCTCTCCCGCTTTGCTCCTTTAAAGCAAGCAGGCTCTCTGTCCCTCTCTCCTCCCCACTCAGCGGCTCTTCTCCCGCTTTGCTGTTTCAAAGCGAGCCACGGAGGAGGGAAGGAAGGGGAACCATGGATCCTCTGCTCACGACTGCAGCAGATTCCCCCACCATCCGTAGGCATTCCCTCCATAACACGCACAGACATTTCCCCTTACTTTCTAGGAGGAAAAAAGTGAGTGTTATGGAGCAAAAAATACGGTATCTTGATTCATCCCATTTTTCAAAGAATTCCCATGCTTCTTTGTTGCCCTGACTCAGCAAAGTCAAATTCACCCATGAGTTGAATCTGGTCCATCTCAACGGGCGAAATGAAGCAGTGCAATCTGGGACCGGATATTCCTGCCTCTCTGTGGCCTGTATCTCTTCTCCTGTCCTGAAGGGTGCCTGTAGCCCAGTCTTCCCCAACCTGGCGCCCTCCTCCTGTTTTAAACTACAACTCCCATCTTCCCTGACCCCTGACTTTGCTGGCTGAGGCTGATGGGAGCTGTAGTTCGAGACAAGAAGAGGGCACCATGCTGGGGGAATCCTGGTGTAGTCACTTCCTCCTCGACTTCCTCATGATCTCTCCTCAAACTTCAATTATTTGGCATCGCGTTACTTAGACAACTCTCCTAGGATATCCTCCCTATGAACCATCAGGGTAGGAGCATGGGCTAGGATACTTAAATTTAACATTGCCATAAATAAAGTGACTAAATGCACCAAAACAGCATCTCATATTTAGAGCAAACACACAATGCAGAAATTTTTGCAGAAGAGATAAGCTAAGAGTTCTCACATCGCTGGGGAAAGGAGGTTCAACAG
The DNA here is from genome assembly GCF_964188305.1 of Podarcis bocagei. Taxonomy (NCBI): domain Eukaryota; kingdom Metazoa; phylum Chordata; class Lepidosauria; order Squamata; family Lacertidae; genus Podarcis; species Podarcis bocagei. Next base: position 7,618,143 of record NC_138135.1, read on the forward strand.
TTTCGCTCCTGTGATTTCCGTTTCAGCACGATGGATTTATAAGCCAGGGGAGGAGAACATGTGGTCCTCCGTATGTCACAGAATTCAAATTGTAGAGTTGGAAAGGACGCCAAGGGTCATCTAGTTCAACCCATCTGGAACGCAAGAATCTTTTGCCCAATGTGGGGTTCAAACCCACAACCCTGAGATTAAGAGTCTCGTTATTCTACCCACTGAGCCACTCTGTCGCTTGAGTCCAACTCCCACCAAGTCCAGCCAGCATGAAGTTCAGGGGCTGTAGCAGCAAGAGTAGTGTTAGCCCAGAAATGGAAGCAAGAAGAAATTCTGACGAAAGAAGAATGGCGGACGAAATTAATGGACTATGCAGAATTGGGTAAAATGGCAGGAAGGATTTGAAACCTGCAGGACCAGAGATTTGCAGAAGATTGGAAGAAGTCTATGAATTATTTGAAGAGCAACTGTAATCAACAAATTACGCTAGTAGGACTACAAGAAGAAATATACGAAGTGTTACAAAGTAGAAAAAGATAGAGATATTGGTTCTGAGTTTGAAATGTAATAGGGAAGATAAGAAATGCCTACTAAGAGATTAGGTTGGAAAATTTTCAGACAGGACTGATGGAAGTCAAAAAAACTGAATGAGATGTAAAAGTGTGTTTAATTATTGTTGAAAATGGTATGTTAAAAAACTGATAAAAATTTATATATATAAAAAATAAGTTTGGGAGCTGAAGTCCCACAACATCCGAGGGGCTAGGGGATACCCAACGCTGCTGTAACCTCCAGCCTGTGCCCCAGAAACCTTGCTGCATTATCTCAGGGTTAATTGGCGGGGAAGGAAAAAGCACTCTGCACGTGAGTGTGTGCATTCTGTACCGATTCATGAGATATAGTGGAGAGCTCTAGCATAGATCCAGGAACAGGCCCTGGAATCAGAGCTAAAGAAGTCTTGGCAGGTGTTTAAAAGTTTCCAAGGAAGGAGGGGAGAAATCCCCAAAAAGGATGTTACTTTTTTTCTGTTTGCCACAAAAGCTGCGAGAATATTACTAGCGAAGAATTGGAAGAAACAAGATTTACCAACTATCGAAGAATGGCAGATGAAGGGGAGACTCCAAGACCAGAGAGAAGAGACCGTGGAAGAAGATTGGAAGAAGTTTAAGGAATATTTGAAAAAAATATGTTAATATTTAAATCTTAGAATAGCTTTGGAAGTGGCCATAGGCTGTAGGGTTAGAAGTAGAAGATAGTGAATTTTAAAATAGCATTATTTGTAAGTGATAAAATGGGGAGATTTTTATGGTAAAAGTAAGTGTGATAAAAAAATGGTTAGAAATTGTGATATATATAAACTGCTAAAGATGAGGTAAAATGAAAATCAGATAGGGGGGACTTGGGGAAGCTCACCTAACAATGTTTAGAAAAAATAAGGATAAGGCAAGAATTTGTTTGTTTTTCTGTTTGTGTTGTTGATTTGTGTTATAAAATGAATAATTTTTGTTTGAAAAGAATAAAGTAAAAGTTTCCAAGGAAGGAGAGTCAGCCCACCAAATTCTGAGGGAATCTGTTCCACTGCCAAACAGCTCTTGCCATCAGAAAAACTCTTCCCCGTGTTTATTCAGAAACTCCTTGCCATTTCCTCTGCTCCTACCCTCTGGAGCAGCAGAAAACAAGCTTGCTTCCTCTTCTTGAAAGCTTCTCTTGCTACCCATGGCATCCCTGGGTATCTATCCCTGTCCTCTTAATTTTTTTTATGCAAGCCCCCCCCCCCCAAGACAGCTGACGGAAGAAGGACAAGGCAAAAGAAGCTAGGACCACTGTCACCAGTCTTTAACATCAGCAGTAACATCTAGACCATGAGAGCGTTTTAGCCCTGTTCCTGAGTTTGTTTAAAATCCAAAACAGCTTACAGTATCTTGTATTCCTTTTTTGAATTTCTGCCATCTAGGTTTTTTAAACCTTTGCGTAAAGGCAATACTAGAACCTTCACAGCTGAGTCCTCAACTCTTTATTGCTGTGCTTTGCTTTCTTCAAGTTGGGCTGTGTCTAAAACTTGCCATTTAGGTTTTCAAACCATTTCTGTAAACTTAGTATTAGAGTCCTCAATCCTTTATTACTGCACTTTGCTTCACCTAGGTTGAGCTAGGATTATAACACTTCAGAATTTTTGGGAGTTTTAACCCCGTTTTTTGAATTTTGGTCATTTACGGTTTATGATTTTTCTATTTCCTTCTGAGGAAACTGAATCGTTCAGTGAAACGAGGTTTGTAGCCGGCGTCCTGTTAAGGCTTTGTATAATTCTAGGTTATTCTAATTTTTTCCCCTTAAACTTTTTTTTTTATTATTTAGTTTATTTCTATAAGATAATATTTCTAGTCGATTACTTCTCGTTTCAGGGATTTTCACGGTATTTCATGTGTTTTGTGTAATTTCTCGGTTCAGTGACTGTCCTTTTTCTACTAGGACCACTGTCAAAGCATCTTTCATCACAGAACCATAGAGTTGGAAGGGACGCCGTGGGTCATGTGGTCCAATTCTCTGCAATGCAGGAATCTCAGCTAAAGCATCCCTGAGAGAGGGTCATCCAACCTCTGCTTAAGAACTTGGATAAAATATTATATAACACCAGTGCAGATAGGAAGGATGTCTAAAACTGCTTCAAATATATCCTGGAAATGCAAGGAAAAAGAAGGGACTTTTTATCACATGTGGTGGGACTGTAGTAAGATTAAAAAATAATTGGGAAATGATATACAATGAGCTAAAGAAAATCTTCCAATTAGCATTTGTAAAAAAAACCTGAAGCCTTTTTGTTAGGGATTGTAGGAAAAGACCTGCCAAGGAAATTTAAAAATATATTTATGTATGTGACAAACGGTGGCAAGAGTCTTAATAGCACAAGGATGGAAGAAGGAGGGAATCCCGACCAAAGAACTGTGGCAAGAGAAACTGATGGACTATGCGGAATTGGCAAAATTGACACACAAACTGCGCAATAAGGACCACTGTGACTTTAGAGAAGAATGGGAACCTTGTACAAAGTACTTAACGAAACAACAAAATGAAGTGGACTCCTTGGTGGGTTTTGAATAAACATACACCATTTTTTTATTGGTAACGTATTGATAGATTAATTAAGGATTTTTACAATTTTATAACATGCAGAGAATAACATGTGCTGAGAAACCTGAGCGAGGAACTGAGGAAAGTCTGGGGGGTGGGAGGTTGGGTTTCTCCTTTTTGAGGAGGGAAAAAATGGGGGGGGGGGAATAAGGATGATGTATTTTCGATAAAATGTTATGTTGAAATTCCTAATATTTTTTTTAAAGAAAAACTTGGATAAAATATAAACAACAACTCCGAAGAAGTAGCTTTCCTTGACTTCGCTAGGGTGGAATGGATGGAAACTGAAGTAGCATTTCCCCAATAAGGAAGGGCCAAGATGGCGTACCCCAATGGGGAGAGTGGGGAAATACTCATAGGAGGAGGATTGGCCATGGCGCAGTGGTAAAACACCAGCTTCGCATGCAGAATGTCCTGGGTTCAATTCCTGGCACCTCCACATTGGACTGGGAATGACCCCCTGCCAAAAATCCTGGACAGCCTCTGCAGGTCAGTGTGGGGAATACTGAACTGGATGAAGCCATAATCTGACCAGGAAGAAGGCAGATTCCTGCCTCAGAACAGTGTGGACTCGCCCTCTATGGCATGGGTGGGCAACCAAAGGCCCGGGGGCCGGATCCGGCCCAATCGCCTTCTCAATCCGGCCCACGGATGGTCCGGAAATCAGCATGTTTTTGCATGAGTAGAATGTGTCCTTTTATTTAAAATGCATCTCTGGGTTATTTGTGGGGCATAGGAATTCGTTCATTTTTATTTTTATTTTCAAAATATAGTCCGGTCCAGCACATAGTCTGAGGGACAGTGGACTGACCCACGGATGAAAAAGGTTGCTGATCCCTGCTCTATGGCAACTGTTGCTTTTGGGGTTTTTTAACCTCTCAAAACAAAACAAAAATAAATAACATAGAGTACAGTGGTACCTCGGGTTACATACGCTTCAGGTTACAGACGCTTCAGGTTACAGACTCCGCTAACCCAGAAATGGTACCTCGGGTTGAGAACTTTGCTTCAGGATGAGAACAGAAATTGTGCTCTGGCGGCACAGCAGCAGTGAGAAGCCCCATTAGCTAAAGTGGTGCTTCAGGTTAACAACAGTTTCAGGTTAAGAACGGACCTCCAGAACGAATTAAGTTCTTAACCCGAGGTGCCACTATATTTACTTGGCTCTGAAGCCAAATGCATATAATAGTTCAGATACTGAAGAACGTCCTGGCCGTATTATTATCCGCCGTTTGCTAAGGCACAATGAGGGCCCACGAAAATGTTCGTTGCAGACGCAAATGGGGCGTTTGTTCGCTGTCCCTTAGCGGCCGTGGGGCACAAAATCTTGGCAGCCTCCCCCCGCTGCCCACACCTATGGCAGGTAAGCTTTAAAACCCAGAACTTCCCATTTCAGAAATTAAGCGCTTGATCAAAGACGTTCGGAGGATATATTTGGGCCAGTGGTGCAGGATCACTCCAAGGCCACCTAAGTCAAAGAGGCATTAGGAGTGCAAGGAAAGATCAGATCAAAAGTCCATTCACACCAGCGTCTTGTGTCCCGCCCTGGCCAGGGGGCTGCCCCAGTGGGAAGGGTGCCTGCCCCACACCAGCAATTCTCTCCCACCCTCTACTCTTCTGCCCCATAGCAAATGCTTTTCCAGAGATTTATTGCCACTGAAAGCCATATCCCGTGGCACCACCAGATCCCGCAAGTTAAATACAAGGTTTAACCTCATCTCCTGCCCTGAATTCACTGCTGATCCATCGGTTTCAACACAGCATGCCGCCCCCCCCCCCATTCCAAATTCACACCCTCCAATGTTTCTCCAATTAAAATAGGAATGTCCTATTCCATTATTTATTATTATTGTTGTTGTTGTTGTTGTTGTTGTTGTTGCATTTTACATTGCATTTTAACCTGTATTTTAAACTGATTTTTTTTACTATTATGATTTTACTGTAATTTTACTGGTGTTAGCCGCCCTGAGCCCAGCTCTGGCCGGGGAGGGCGGGGTATAAATATTATTATTATTATTATTATTATTATTATTATTATTATTATTATTATTATTATTATTATATCATTTATACCCCACCCATCTGACAAGCTTGCCCCAGCCGCTCTGGGCGGCTTCCAACATATATAAAAACATAATAAAACATTAAACATTAAAAAACCTTCCCTGTCCAGGGCTGCCTTCCGGTGTCTTCTAAAGGCTGTATAGTTACTTATCTCCTTGGCTCAGGAGAGGGGTCCCATAACGCCATATCCTCCAGCATTTCTCTGATGGAAATAGGGATGTCCTAAGGAAAAGCGGGACATTCCGGGATCAAATGAGAAACCGGCTTGTTTGAATCAGGGGCAGTCCCTGGAAAATAGGGGTGCTTGGAGGTTTTGCAAGTTCTAAGTCCTCTTATTTGCTTTCTCTTTCGTGTGCCTTATCTTACAGAGAACTACGATGGTCTCCCCTTAGTTGTCTCTTTTCCCATGCGGAAAGCATTGGGGGGTGAAACCTTGGAATTCTTCTTTTGGAATATTATTATTATTATTATTATTATTATTATTATTATTATTATTGGTTTTCACCTATTACATTACAATACAGATGTACCAAAGCCATTCCCTCCCCATCGCCCCATACATTTACATTTATATTTCCTCAATCCATCATATTATTATTTTCTCCTTCCTCCCACTTCCCTCTTCCCCCACTCGATTTCCTCCACATTCTACAATTTACAATAATCTTTGCATTCTACAATCTTCTCAAATCACCTATATATTCTTATTATCTTTCCTTACTAATTTTTCTTCCTTCCAGGACTTCGCATTTTAATCTAGGCATATTAGCGTATCTCTTTTTTTTGACCAATATTTTGCCATATATTCATCAAAACATTTCCACTCCTTTTTTAATTTTTGATTCGACCGATTTCTTATTATAGCAGTTAATTTTGCCAAAATCAAATATTCATGATTGAACGTCAGATCACACAACAGGTCTCTCTGACTTCCCCTTACAGCCCCTCTATAGCCTGCCAAAATCACCCCTTCCACTGGCAAAGAGAGTGATGTCACCCATTTCCCATACATCATAATTCAGTGGATTTTATAGAACCGGTGCATGTGCATTAAAGATTTTTAAAATCCGCACAGGCCCTTCACTGAGTAACCTTGTACAAATCACTTTCAAAGGCTGCCTTTCTGAGCTTTAAGAAAAAAATGAATTAAAAACTGGACCTTAATATCTTCCGTGACCTGTTATTTACAAAGTTGGAAACTGATTAAATGATAATTGTCTTTCTTTGCCCAAATGATAGACTGCCCACAATACAATTATTAATATTGTGGTTGCTACTTATTAATATTATGGTAATATTAAGCCTAGCTATATTATTTTATATGCCGGCAAAAAACTCATTTGATAATTTACCTCTGTTTTATTAATAATTTTTTATATTGTTTTGTGTATACCGCTTAAGAGATATGGTTCTCTTTTTTTATGAAGCAGTTTATAAATCTCTCTGAATAAATAAATGCTGCTGCTGCTGCTACCATGATTAACTGCCCTCATATTCAAAGTGAGCCACCCTGAATATGCAAAAAAACAACAACAATAAGAATTGCACGTGATTTGAATTACATAAAAATAATACAGTTGCTACGTCAATAATGGACATTTATAGACTTCAAGCAGGCAATTAAATCTGGATTTTTTGGAAACCAAAACCCTGATTCTAAAGAGCCCCAGCAGCAGCAACAAAACCCTGGAGTCAAAACTCTCGCAGAAGGCACGGAAAACGAAATAAAGGCACCATTCTCTCTGTGTGGCTTGAAAAACGACACAGGTTTGTCTCGCCAGATGTCACAATTTGACCTGAACAAGTGGCATTTTTGTGTGTGTGTGTGTGTGTCTTTTTTAAAAGCATCACGGAGGTCTGCAGGCCAGGAAATCTATGGGTCAGCATTTAGGCCAAGCGACAGCTGGCCATTTTTACCCAGTCCTAAAATCTGGCACCATATGGACCGTCTGCTAAAGGAGCAAAAACTGCCTCAGGAACTCCTTGACACCGTATATGGGGGCCAATCTGTTTGCCAGGTTCCTCTCCATGCCTCTAGGATACACTTCCTTTCCTCCCCCCCCTACATCTTCCCTGTCCCCCCCCAACCCTTTAAATTCAACTTGGCAGGCGCGCCATTGATCCCCAAACCCTTTAAAAATACTCTAAAGTATTTTGCGGGCTCCTGGCAAAAGCATCGCCGCCCATTTCTGCAAAAATCAATCTGGACGGGGTCAAAGGGAGAAGAACAACAACCGCCCCCCCTTCTCTCTGCCCCCCCCCAATGCCCCGCTGTGTCAGATCACAATCCTCTCTCTCTCTCTAAACACACTTATTTTCTTGTATGCATCTCCTAAGGGCGCAAGCTGGGGAGGGCGAAATGGGGAGATCAATTAGAAGGATTATTAATATTTTACAACCTCTAAGCGGTCTGGCCTGCCCAGTTCCCCGGGTGGCAGTCGTGATTTGGGAGCACTTAGATTGATTCAGAGCAGAGGAGGAAAGAGGGGGGGGGTTAATGTGCCCCCCTTGACGCAAATGGGCCTTTGCAAAAAAAAAAACCCCACACACTAAAATGCGCAGGAACAACTTGAACATCTGTTGGCTCCTTGCAGCTTCCAGATGCCTAGATGCTTACGGGAAGTTCTGCTTAAAATCCAATATGTTGTTGTTATTATATTATATATATTTATATTTATATTTACATCCTACCCATCTGGTAGGGACGCGGTGGGTTAAACCACAGAGTCTAGGACTTGCCGATCAGAAGGTCGGCGGTTCGAATCCCTGCGACAGGGTGAGCTCCTGTTGCTCGGTCCCTGCTCCTGCCAACCTAGCAGTTCGAAAGCACGTCAAAGTGCAAGTAGATAAATAGGTACCACTCCGGCGGGAAGGGAAACGGTGTTTCCGTGCGCTGCTCTGGTTCGCCAGAAGCGGCTTAGTCATGCTGGCCACATGACCCGGAAGCTGTACGCTGGCTCCCTCAGCCAGTAAAGCGAGATGAGCGTCGCAATTCCAGAGTTGGCCACGACTGGACCTAATGGTCAGGGGTCCCTCTACCCTTTACCTTTACCTCCCCTCTGACTGGGTTTCCCCAGCCACCCTGGGCGGCTCCCAACAAAGTATTAAAAGCACAGTAAAACATCAACCATTCAAAACTGGTTTCCCTTCAGATAGCCTCTGAAAGTCAAATAGTTGTTTTTTTTCTGTCTGACATCTGATGGGTGGGTGCCACTAGCGAAAAGGTCCTGTTTTCAGATCAACTCTAGGTACGACAACGCGGAAGAGCATGAGAGGAGGCTTCCGGATCAGGCCCATGACCCATCTTGTCCAGCACCCTGTTCTCACAGGGGCTGAGTGGTTGCCCTGGGCAAAACCCGCAATCAGAATTCGAACACAAGACCAACTCTTTCCCCTCCTTTGGTTTCCAGGGACTGGGATTCCAAAGCATTGCTGACCCCGATTGTGGTGGCGCTATATAGCCATCAGGGCTAGCAGCCACCAGGGGCGGACTTTGGTAATCTTTCGTAATATGGTCAAAATTTGGCACCCCCAAATGGTCCTTCTCAATGATAGATCGTCTCCATTTTTCACCCCCTCGGTTGGCACCCTGTGAGGAAGAACCGCCCTAAATCCAAATAGCCCTCTCTTCCATCAACCTGCCATATCCTCTTTTAAAGCCTTCTGGGCTGGTGGCCTCCTGTGGCGGGGAGTTCCACAGGTGAACTCCTCAGAAGAGGGCGGATGGTGTGCTGGACGGAGCTTTACCTCACCCATCCTAAGCGCACAGCCGAGATGTTTGGACTTGTGTTTCATAAACCTCAACTCTGGGCTCGTTCATGGCAAAGGAGAGGTCTACCAACATCTGCTAGCCAGCCATGGTAACTTAACAGAGCTTCCTTGGTCCAAGGCAGTCTACCTCTGAATGCCAACTGCTGGGAAGCAAGCAGCAGGGGGAGATCTGCTGCCTCAATGCCCCCATTTGTGGACTTCTGCAGAACCTCTAGGTGTCCCTATTTTCCAAGGACAGTCCCAGATGGACAGAAACTGTCCCGGTTCCTGAGTTGATCCTGCAATGTCCTGCTATTCCTTAGGACATCCCAATTTTCATCGGAGAAATGTTGGAGGGTATGGAGTTATGAGACCCACCAAGTCAAGGAGGTAAGAAACCATGCAACCATTAGAAGACATCTGAAGGCAGCCCTGTAGAGGGAAGGTTTTTATGTTTAATGTTCTATTATGTTCTTAAATATGTTGGAAACAGCCCAGAGTGGCTGGGGCAACCCAGTCAGATGGCAGAATATTAAAAAATAATAAAAATTATGGAATAGAACGTCCCTATTTTCATTGGAGAAATGTTGGAGGGTATGCTTCTGGTCGGCCATTGCATTCACGTCCTTGCCACAGGTCGCAATCCTGCGCCGTTAGCAAGGACACTTTGACTTCATCCCTTGAGATGAACCAGTTTGCACAGGTTAACTCAGAAGTATTCCCCAGTGTATTCGTTGCAACCCGATTTCCTTCCCGACAAAGCAAGCCTAGGTAAGCCTACTCAGAAGTAAGCCCCATTGAAGTCAATGGGATGCTCGCTGATGGCCAAAGCAGTGTGCAGAGGACAGCAGCCTTAAGACCGTAGTTCTGTATGCAGTTATCTGGGAGTAAGCCCCATTGAAATCAGAGGGGCTTACTTTTGAGTAGGCTTGCCGAGAATTGCGTTGTTAAGCAGCACCCCTAGACACAGTTCCACTGGAGTCAATTTCACATATATCAAAGGGCCTTGACATAAGGTTTAGGATTTAAGAATGGGACACAAAGGTGCTTAAACCTAGCTGGCCTTAGCCCCCAGGTATTTATAATACTTCACCAATAAAAACAGTCCTGAAGTGTTTGAGAGGTGATGGGGAGGGGGGTGACTTTAAATTTGCTACCTTCTTGGGAGGCTTCCAGTCCTAAGGGCTGAAAAATTATTACACAATTGTGTTTGAACAACTGGATACAATCATGTGGTTTTTTTAATGTTATAAGCTGCAAATAAAATGTTTTAAATATTTAAAATAAATCATAGCTAGAACAGAAAGAAAAAAGGAACTGCAATATTTTTAATGAATGCACGCTGATTTAAACTGTGTCTAATGTGCTTTGATGTCGTAACCCGCCCTGGTGAAAGGGGAGGGCAATAAATAGTATTAATAATAATAATAATAATCAGGAGTTGCAAAATGGATAACCAAAACAACAGCACAATCTTATGTATGTCTACTCAGAAGTAATCCCCACCATATGCATGCTTACTCAGAAGTAAGGCCTATTGTATTCAATTGGGCTTAAAAGGCAGGTTTGGGCTGCAGTCCGAACCCCACTTTCCTGGGAGCAAGCACCACTGAAGTCAATAAGACTTACTCCTGAGTAGACATTATTACTGTGTGTGTGTGTGTGTGTGTGTGATTTTCCAGTGTACAAGAGCGTTCTCCTCATTTCCTTGGGTGAAAAGGCAACAAACCATTTTCTTTTAATGGGATGGCCAATCACAAATTCAGAAAAATTGATGGGTAAGGAAATATTTTGACAGTAGCCTGACTAGTCGTGATGGTGGTTGCAACGCTGTATCTCGCATTTCCCGTAAATTGAGTCCACTGGTTTCAATAGGTCTACTCTGAGTAGCAAAACAGCTATCACCCAAAATAAATCTGGACATCTGGCATATTCTACAGGCAATATTCAGTGCTAAAGCCATACTCCAAGAAGACCCATTGAAACCCAATTGCCTACTCCAAGTGTGGCTTACATGGATGAATTTAATGCAAAATTAAATGGATGCTGGAACTTTTGGTTGGGTTTGGGGGGTTTTTTTGGTTTCTGTCTTGTTTTAAGCTTGCATTTGTCTTCCCCAGCCTGCCTCTCAAAGCCCAGGCTGACACAAAGCCAGGTGAAATCCGACCCACATTTCCCCATGAGGCAGAGCTGCTAATGTTTGGAAGTGACATCATCTTCTGCCAAATCTACTGCATAGGCCTCAACACCCAGTTGAGACTCACGGGGAGGGAGGGAGCCTGAATATTTCACAGCAGATGGGAAATCGCAGGGTGGGGAGGGGGTAGGATTGGGCTGGGGAAAAACCCCCTCCAAGGATAGGACCAAGCAAGTTTGGGTCCCGTTTAATTCAATGGGAGTTAAGCACCTGCTCAGCGAAACTGAAGGTGTGTCCTAACCTTATATCTCTTTGCCTTAAGCCTATTCCAAAAGAAACAAAAGGCAAACCAGTTTGATTTTATTTCACATTTTCTCCGTCCTTTGTGCTTTTTTTTGGAGGGAGGGGCGTTCTAATAGACAGAAGAACAGCCGCTTTAATAGACAGCTGGATTGTGCAGGTAACCCTGTTGAAGTCAAGGGCATGGCTCCTATAGACTGAAATGGAACAGGATTACAGTCTTACAAAACAATCCATCTCGGATGAACTAATCATCTTAATAGCCTTGCAAGTCCTCAAAGGCAAGGGAGACCCAAGCAGTCAAATTCAGGACAATTTTTTCCTCTAGCTATCTAAGGAATTCATGCCAAATTGAATTTATTTTTTTAAAAGTCAACCTGGTCTATTAAAAGAACAGCAACATGGACCGTTTTTGGTTTTTCCTGGTGATTTAGCTGGCAACACCTCTTGAAAATAATAATAATAATAATAATAATAATAATAGTAACAACAACAACAATTTTTAAAAAACACTACAATGATTTTAATTGCAAATGATATGTTCTCTATTTTTTTGGACTTCGCTGTCTAACCTTTCACGAGCTGACTTGAAAAGCAAAGCTGTACCCTTTAAAATGGGCATTGCCCATTTTTAAAATAGCCCTTTTCATCATTTGGAGATCTAAAGGTACAAAGGGTTTTATATAGGAAAGGAAATATTACAAGTCCTCTCATACCAGAGCTTCAAGGTCAAATAAACTGGCAACATCTGCATGATCCATCGCTTCATGAAAGTGTTGAGCCAGACAAGGTAATGTTGCCATCCATCTCACTCAACGTTCTCCGCTTTCAGAGGATTATTTAAAAATAATCATTTTATACTTTATTCAAAATGGACCTACTATTATCATAGCAACACCTTTAAAAATTCAGTCTTCCAGTATGTAGCAATGAAAATGCTTAAATTCACACTTGAGCCATAAAATATACTCAAGAATATAGTTATATAATTTAGTATTGCATTTAAACTGAAGGATGGCAAAGCCTTGGTTGGGTAGCTGATCAGATAGGTTTGGGTTTCAAAAGCACAGGCTGTAATTTAAGTCTTAATATTTAAATGTTTAAGAATATGCTGCGACTTTCTTTTCGGAACCAAGTTCTTATTTCCTTCCTTGTAGGGCTAAAAACCCACAATGATTTTATCCTGCCAAAGTGCCTATTCATTGCAGAGCTAAGAGTTGGACAAAGCTTTGCTTTTCACTGCTAACGCTAACCATAAAATGCTTTCTGAAATACACAGAAAGAGAGGCAAGACACATAAACATTGTTCTGACTGGCTTTTTAAAATGTAGGCTTCTGCCGTCTAAGAATACCAGTTCCTTTTCACCTTCCCAACTCCCCTCCCCAACCCCCCCTTTCCCCCCTTCCTCCTTCTAAATCTTTGGTTTGATCGGACTTTGCCTTTCCAGTCTAGAAAGCAAATACAAGTCAACCTGTCTCTTTGCCGGAAGGGTTAAATTCTCCTCCACACACCCCCCCAACACCCCAGTTCCAAACATCTTTGCGCTTAATCGCATTTAACTGGGATTATAATAGGGCTCTACACCAGTCTTTTGGTTTTGTTTTTTAAGGTGGGTGCCATTTCCAGAGATGGAAAGAGATTTTGGGTTGGCGTGGAGGCAGGGAAGGAAGGTGATAGGAGGCGGGGAGAGGGGGCTTGGATGGAGACTCAAAAGACCACCGCAGGTACCCACTAACCTTTCTACAGCCAGGAGAGAGAGATGCAGAGAGAGCCAGAGAGAGCTGGTCAGGGAGGAAGGCTCGGCTGGCAATGCCTGCCCCTGGGCTTCTCCACCAGCAAGAAGCCTTGGCTGTGCTCCTCCTGCCCCCATCCACACCCCAAACTCAACTCCACCCTCCCAATCAATCACAAGGAAAAAAGACGGCACTGCGGTATCTCTCAGGCCTCCCTGCAACATCTTTGGAGAAGCATCTCTGCTGGTGGCACCAAGGCAAACGCCCCTCCTCTTTTGCATGCCCATAGTCAGGAGATGTTGTGGGAGAGGCGACGGCGGGCTGTCATCTGCCTGCAACAGCAGCAGCATCCACCTCCCGCAAAAATAAAATAAACCCTGGCGATTTCTAGAAGATTGCAACTTGCCATGGCCACTTCTGGTTCCAGGTCCAATGGCGCAAAAGACTCTGAGCAATTTTAACCGGAGTGAAACAAAGAATCTGGGCGTCGGGGGGGGGGAGATGGGGGGGGACACACCAGGAATGTCATTTGCAGCTGGTGACGTGGACTGCAGTCTATGAAAACTCCGGGCACCCTCAATAATATGTCTGTCTTTTGTAAAGGTAAAGGGACCCCTGACCATTAGGTCCAGTCGTGAGCGACTCGGGGGTTGCGGCGCTCATCTCGCTTTATTGCCACAAAACACTTCTTTTTTTTGGGGGGGGGGGAGAGAGCTACAACAGACTTAACACACGGCCAACCTTTCTGAAAATCCCTTTCGGTATAGAGTTGTTATCTCCTTCGGTCAATTTCAGCAGGCCGGAGTCTATTGCAAAGTTGAAAAGCAATTTCATTTCTCCTGCGCAATCGTCAGGTTAGTTTCTTCCAGCCTTCTCCTGTCTCTTTTTTTCTTATAGGGTAATCAGAAGAAGATACAGCGGTACCTCGGGTTAAGTACTTAATTCGTTCTGGAGGTCCGTTCTTAACCTGAAACTGTTCTTAACCTGAAGCACCACTTTAGCTAATGGGGCCTCCAGCCGCCGCTGCGCTGCGATCACACGATTCCTGTTCTCATCCTGAAGCAAAGTTCTTAAGCCGAAGTACTATTTCTGGGTTAGCAGAGTCTGTAACCTGAAGCGTCTGTAACCCGAGGTACCACTGTAAACAGTTTTCTGCCGCTCTCCTGCTCAATATGGTCTAGGGTGGGCTCCTTTTTAATGCCAACAAAATAGCCCAAGCAGAGACCCGCGTCTACCTGGGAAACGGACTCCAGACACCTTGGCCTCGCCTTTCAATTGCAGGTGGGGTTTGCGCAGAATGATGGAATATGCGCTTTGCATAGCATCAGATGCACCCGTTTATTCCTGCAAACATTGCTGCCTCAACATCCTGCTAATCAGATCAGGTTCCTAAGCTGAACTGTCTCCTCAATAAAACTTTCAGGGTCGTTTGTTTACTTCTTGTTTGTTTGTTTTGGCGGGGGGAGTAAGTATTATCTTTGGGGTGGCTCCATAAGCCCCGATTCCCCAGCTCCTAGAAATTCGGTTGCTGCGAATTTTATTTTCAAGGTATTTTCTCAGAAACATCCAGAAAATGAGGAGGAGGAGAGAGAGAATGAGATGCGTAGCTTTGAAAAGCCTCCAGCAGGCTCGATTTCGCCTCTGAATTGGGAGGGCGAACATTTAATTTTTTGACAAGGACAAAGGGTGGAAGACAAGGGACTCTGCAATCCAGTGTTATATTTTAAGCCAGAAAAGAGCCAGGCGAAAATGGTGAGGAGGAGAAAAAGATTTGCCTTATTTCATAAAATTTATATACCTCTTGATTATTATTATTATTTTAATTTCTCAAAGTTGCCTCCGACTCCATAAAATAGAGCAGAAACGAAACAATTAGGGAGCCGTCACCGCCCTAAGAAAAGTCTCCCAGCATTATTTGCCAGCTCAATCCTAATTTTTTAAAAAAAGGTTTTCTCCGAGGTAACGCGCACTGATTTCAACAGGGCTTACTCCCAGGTAAAGCGTGCGTAGGGGCGTCGCTGCGCTTTGGATCCTAGCCTTGCTGAGGCATCTCCCTCGCCAAATAATATTTAAATATTATTGAGTGATGCCTGCGCACACGCGCATCACAGATACCTGGCGTGTAGGTGGGTGTAAAGTATAAACGTGTTAGTGGGTATCTTATGCAGAAATAGGACGCGTGTTCCATTGAAGGAAAGCACTAAAACTAAGTTTATAGTCCATGTATTATTATTATTATTATTATTATTATTATTATTATTATTATAACAAAAGCCAGACAGGAAACGGTGCTCCGGCTCCTCTTTGTGCAATTTTTGAAACGAACTTCTGAAGAGAAGGAAATATTTCGTTATGTAATTTGATCTCGGCTGGCGCCCGGGAGCTTCGCTGCTATTTATATACCTTCGCGGTTCAGGCACGCCTGACAAGAACACAATTTCGGTATTTAGAAAGAAGACCGAGGAAGGAGGGAGGGAGGGAGGAAGAAGGAAAAGTAAAGAATTCCTCCTCCTTGGATCAAAACCAGAAAGACATCAAGCGAGGGAAATAACCATTATCTTTTTTCCCCCTTTAACTGAGTCACTCTAGCGCGGTAGCAGAATAATACGAAGCTAATAAAACCAACCCAGTAAGAAAAATAGCCTCGACCAGGGATAGATTCCTAGGACGATCACAACACAGAACCTGGATAATTCCACCGCATTATTCCCCAGAAATTGACCCGTCTTGTTCTCCCAGAACTCATCCCGATTTGGATTCAATTGGAGAGGAAAAGTGTCCATCAAAAATATTGTTTTCCGAGACTCCCCACCAGAAAACAAACCCAAAACTCTCCACCAAGAATGTGATTTGGATGTGCTGCAATTCATTCACCTCGTTTAATCTAGCTAAATACGCCCCCCCCCCAATTGGAAAGACACAACAAAAATCTATGGGGGGAACAGAGCGCAGAGAAAGGCAGGTGACCACATTCCGTGAAGACAACACTCTCCAACTCTCATTTATTTCCAAGCAAATATTCCTCCCCCCCCATTTTGCACCCCCCACCCCTCTGGAAACTCTGGCCACTCTTACGAAGAAGAGACCTCTCCAATTTCCCAGGAAATCTGGTATAATAACAAAGAGATGAGCTTTGCCAAACCACAAACTACGACTTATTTGGAAACATTATTTTTTTTTAATAAGGGGTAATTATCGTGTTCCCCCACATTCAAAGACCCCCACACGCCAGGAGACGGAGGGCGGAGAGAGCCTCCTTCGACGGCAAAAACCTACGCCCAGCGCAGGTCTACTCGGAAGTAATTCCCTTTTTAAGTTCAATAGGACTTACTCCCTGGAAAACGCATGTAACCTCAACATCCCGGCTCGGTTAGATAAAATGGGCTCCTGGGGGGGACGCCTTTAAAGCCACAATTACCTGCATTTCCCAATTCCCTCCTTCTCTCCCCAAACAAAAATAAAGCGGATTTATTTCCATTTGAAAAAGAAAGAAAAATGAACTTACCGGCTCCACAAGGCGGACTGAGAATCGCCATCCTCCTTAGCACGGGCTGCCTGCTACGCGGCTCTGAGAAGCATCTTCCAAAATAACTTCTTTTTCAGGGCAAAATTAAAAACGTGTTTATTTTTTTAAAGGATCTGACACAAGAAAGAGGGAAAGGGGAGAGGCGGCGGCGCGTTGGTGAAACCGAGCAGTCGTGCTATGGAAGCGAATTCTTTCCCAGTGTATAATATTTTGGAGGGAGGGAAGGAAGGAAGGAGGGAGAGAAACAGGTAAGAGGATTTTTCGTTCCTAGAGCTGAGAGGGAGACAAAAAGGAAGGGAGCGAAGAGTCCACAGGTGAGTCGACAAAGGAAAATATACTCGAGTCCTAACCCAAAAAAACCCAACCATTTTTCACATCGCGTCCCCTGGACGCGCGCGCATCGTTGCAGGAGAGACTATGGCGTGGCACTGAGCGGTGAGGGTGGGGTTGTTTTGGAGGGGGGGTGTTGAAAATGAGAGATAAAGAAAATGAGCTCTTCAGATGCTGACTTCCGGGGTATCAGATGTCAGCTAAAAAGCCCCAGGGCTTTTGCAAAGAGCCTCCTGAAAATGAGAGGTTGGGGCGGGGGAGAGGGGTCTGAGGAGTCCGACCCAGTATCCTTCCCTCCCCCACCTCTCCTGCTCCCCTCCCCCAGATTATTCCCCCTCCCTCCAAGCTGACAGACCCTCTGGCACAGAAAGGAGAGGTCGGGGGGGCGCGCACTACCTGTGCCTCTCCCAGATTCTCCCTCCTCCTCCCTCTCCCCCTCCCTCCAAGCTGACGACCCCCCCTCCTTGCGCAGAAATTTGGGGAGGGTCCTAAGTTCCTCTCCCTCCCCAAGCAGACGCGCTTGCAAAGCTCCGGCTTGGCTAAATGGAAAGAAAGAAAAAAGGAGAGAGAGAGAGAAAGAAAGAAAGGAAAAAGAGAGAGAGAGAGGCGCGGGGTTGGGTGGGTGGAAAAGCCAGGAAGATAATTAGTTTGTAATCACCTTACCTCCCCCGCCGCGGACGTCAGTAATCCAATGGAGCGGCTCTGGAAGGGGCCTGGCTGGCGTTTGCCATAGGCTCAGGTGCCCAAGGGGCTGGCTGGCTGGCTCACCTGTGTGGGGTGGGGGGGGGGAGAAAGCAGGAGACTCCTCCTCCTCCGCTCCCACGAGGCCGGCAGCCCGGCCCCCTCCATAGCAGGTCTACTCGGAAGTAAGGCACACACACAGAGAGAGAGAGATATCAGCTGGGGTGGAGACGCGGCTTCACCTCCTGTTTTTTTGAGGCTTGCTGCCTGCAAGGCCAGGTGCCTTTACACTAGAGTAAACGCCGTTGGCTTCAGTGCGAAACGGGCCGCTGCAGGTTCAGCCCCGAGCGATGGGAGCAGCAAAGGCTTTTAACATGCGATGCCCTAACCCGGCCCTTCCTGGCCTGATGTCCTTTCCAAAGCTTTTGTTAAGTATTTTTGGCGCTTCCCGGGACTGGGGCACGCCAGCGCAGCCCCATCCCCTCCTAAAACAAAGATTTCTTTTGGACTCTCTCCCTCTTTTCCTCCTGGGGTCCCCTTTCCCCCTCCGCCTCGGGGGGCGCCTCCAGCCCCACATTCTTCTTCCCAGGTGTGCAGCTCTTTTCATTGTTTGGAAAGCGGTGGCGTTTCAAAGGGGCGCGCTCTCTGCAAAACGCGCTGCAAAAGCAAAGCCAGAGGAACGGCGAGGGGCAGTTTCTGAGCTTCGTGGGGGGACAAAAGGGTTTTATTCACTCCTTGGCGAGTCAAGGGCACGATCCACCGGGCAGTTCTCCCACGCAAGCCCGGAACCTTCCAGACGTTTGCGCAGGAGAATTTCCCCAGGGCGCACATTTTTCAGTGGAGGTTTTTATTTGTTAGATCATGACACTTGAAATGGGGGGGGGGGAAGACATTCTCGCCTGGGCGATTTAGCCCCCAATAACCCTCCCCATCTGTCTCCCCCAACCTATACCACCATTAAATTTGGTTTGCAGAGCCCCAAAGGATGCTGGGGGCGCGCCCCCCCCGGATGTGGGGCTGGTTCTGTTCAAGGTGTTTGGAGAGTTCGGCTGGTTGATCTTCAGATCAATTAAGCCGCCACCATCGAAGTTTTTTTGCAAATATCTGGGCTCTCTGGGTGACACCCACCAGCTTTTTCCCCACATCCCAGGTCTACTCGGAAGCAACCCTTCCTCGCTGCCATGGGGCAGGCTTCCTAGGGACAGCAGCCCTTTCCAGGTTCTACGTTTCGGTTACTTCGGTTTTTTTAAAGGACAAACGAACGAACAAACAAACAAAAAAGGAGGAGGGGAAAGGTTTCACTCGCCTGTTGGAAATCGGGAAGCAAAGCTGAGCCCCGGATCGCTTCGGGAGACGAACTTGGGAGAGAAAGATCCAGCCCGGCTGGTCACTCGCTCCCTGAATTTTTCTTTTTGCTCCACAGTGGGCAGACAAAGAGTAGTTTTGTGTCTGCAGAACTAGATCTCTCCCTCTTTGCCCCCATCCCCAGCCTTGAACTGAAGGCAGCAAATAAATATATTATTGTGTGTGTGTGTGCTATAAGCGCACGCACAATAAATAAACTCACGCGCACAAAATTAAACAACACATGCCTCTCTCTGCTTTCCCTACGCTATAGACGGTTCTTCTCCCCATCTTCTCTCTCCCTTACGCAAAAAATTAAAATAAAAAACCCGACCTGGGGCTCCTTTCCTGGTCGCGATCCACGCGTCCCCACCATCCCCACCTCTCCTCGCCCCTTGCGCTCCGCTTCCAGAGCCCGCCTCGCCCCACTGCGCCACCAGTTCCTTACTGGGCTGGGGCTTACTGGATGCCAGTAATTGCAAAGGGCTTAGCTGGCGTCGTGCCCGCGACACACCAGCTGCAGTGGTGGAAGGATTTGGCAGGGCGGGGGGGGGGGCAGAGGGAAGGAATTCGCAGGCAGCAACCGAGAAGGGCGCGGGAGGTTATGTGCGAGAAATAAAAGCAAGTCACCGAGCGGCGGCGGGAGTGGGGGGGGGGAGAGAAAGAAATAAAAATGAATAAAAACCGGCATTCACTAGGCTCATCTACATCAGGTCGAGCAGCAATGATGGGGTAAATCATAATATTGCTACTCTTATTATTATCATCCTGTAAAATCCTTTACTGCCACGTTATTAATTATTTCTAGGGGGCAGTGTCGTATAAAATCTATTATTATTATTATTATTATTATTATTATTATTATTATTATTATTATTACTATAAAGTTCAGATAAACGCTTTTGTATTGTGATGTGGTTCATGGGGTCTGGAGAATGACCCCGTAACATGTCAAGAGGGGAAATAAATTAAAATAATAAGAAAGACATCATCATCATCATCATCATCCTATTTCCATCTTGGCGTCTTAAGGGCCTTTCTCCTTCCCTCTGTTTTTTTTACCAAATAAAAACCAAGCATCCATGAACTAGATTTCATTCGAATGGAGCAGGATTTGACCGAGGTAATCGCCTTCCCCGTTGAGATGAACGGGACCCTTGGATTTCCAAGGGTCTTTTTCTGGAGAACTAACCCAGTGGATCGGGCCCTTTAGGTGCAAACACACAGCAGCAGCTCCTTAGTCTTGGAAAGACTCTGATGTGGTCCCCCCCCTTTTTTGGGGGGCGGAGTGGAGAAAAAAAGGCGCCCCCTCTTCTTCACCTCTGCCTTGCAAACGAGGATCCTTTTACGCAGAGAGGAATCTCCCGTTGCGTTTACACGGGGCCCAAACCGGATACGGGCACGACCCAGCCAAGCACCAATCCTTTCACGCAATCCGTGGGAAAGACGGAGGGCTGGAACCCGATCCTAGGTAAGCCTCCTCGAGAGTAAAAGTCCCCCCCCCCCCTGGGTTCAACGAGGCTTGCTCCCGATCATGGGCACGTTTGCTGATTAGCGAAACCCCAGTGAGTCGGAAGGAAATTCCCACTGACATCAATGGGAGAGGGGGGGCTTGCTTCCGAGTAAACATAATTGGGACCACCAGGCTGCTCGTCCTGGGGAGTCTTCCTGGTCCCAAACCTCAGCCCAGCAGCATTCGGGGGCCGGGAAATCCTATGTATGTTTTATTTATCTTCCGCCTCAATTTTCCCACTTTAATCCCTCGGACTTCGATGCAAAGAGATGATTAAATTCTGCTCAGACCTCCATTTGCAAAGCGGGGCTTTGGGTCTCTCTGCCCACGTCTCCCTGTCTCGCATTTAGAGGTACAAAGAATGGATCCAGAATGGATCCATGGGGCAAATGAATCAAATGCGTCTTGATTTCAAAAAATAGGAAATATTCGGATGGTGATTGTGCCGCAGCTACTTAGAAGGGGTTAAAGCGTTGCATCGTTGATTCTAAGCAATCTATAGCTTGCAAACAAAAAACACCCGTCTAAGTAAGTTCTATCGAAGTAGGCCTACAGATTGACTCACAATTATTTGGGGATATTCCTTTGGGCTGCAAGACACTTAACTCACCCCCCCCCAACGTCCTTTAAGGGACAGAGCTATTTGCAATAAAAGCTATTTGCAATAAAGGTTTGATAACATTTATAAAATCAGTGCAAGGTTTTAAAATAAATTAAACGCATAGGTTTAACTACACAAAAAATATGTACGAGTCCCCCCCCCAAAAAAATCTTTTTACATCACTATTTGCCTAAACACACCCAGACACACAATTATAAGTGTGTGTGTGTGTGTGTGAGTGTGTGAGTGTGTGTAGGCAAACAGAGATCAAAAGTTTTGTGTCTCTCCTGTAGGAAATATATACTTTTTTGTGCATTAAATAATAAAATGAAGGGAAGTTTTTCATCACCACTATTACCAATCCTATCGTGAGAAAGGCTGAAATCCTATGTGGTTTCGGAGACATTCCCGTCGAACTCAGGATGGCGCGTAACGTAAGCCTGTACAGGATCGGGTCGCAGGCTGGTTGGGTTTTGCTAGGTCAGCCAAGTTAAGCACCTGAATAATGGTTCCTCTCCATTTATGGCCACTGGGCCCATCACCTCCTGGCAAATAGAAGGGGAAGAAATGGAGGCAGTGAGAGATTTTACTTTCTTGGGCTCCATGATCACTGCAGATGGTGAGAGCAGCCACGAAATTAAAAGACGCCTGCTCCTTGGGAGAAGGGTGATGGCAAACCTAGACAGCATCTTAAGACATCACCTTGCCAACAAAGGTCCGTATAGTTAAAGCTCTGATCGCCAAAGAATTGATGCTTTTGAGTTCTGGTGCTGGAGGAGACTCTTGAGAGTCCCATGGACCGCAAGAAGATCAGACCTCTCCATTCTGAAGGAAATCAGCCCTGAGTGCTCACTGAAAGGACAGATCCTGAAGCTGAGGCTCCAAGACTTTGGCCACCTCATGAGAAGAGAAGACTCCCTGGAAACGATCCTGATGTTGGGAAAGATGGAGGGCACAAGGAGAAGGGGGCGACAGAGGACAAGATGGTTGGACAGTGTTCTCGAAGCTACTAACATGAGTTTGACCCAACTGCGGGAGGCAGTGGAAGACAGGAGGGCCTGGCGTGCTCTGGTCCAGGGGGTCACGAAGAGCCGGACACGACTAAACGACTCAACAACAATGGTCCCTCTCCGCCCCTTCTTCTCCCTCCTCCTAAATCTCCTTGGACTTCCAGCTGGCTAACCCTGGAGGAAGGAATCCCACCAATCTAGTGGTCTGGGGGGGGGGAGAGAAGGATGGAGTTTTGGGGAGAGGCGGCGAGGAACACACGAACACATCCATACGAACACGCACACCAAAGCGCCCCTCTCCAAGGGCGCGCGTAGCGCCCTTGCCTTGGTCTGGATGCCGCGCCATCAGTAGGCGGCTGGCCCTTTAAGACAGCCTTCCGCCTTCCGGGGATTTAGGAGGCTCAAATAGCAGCAGCCAGGTGGTGGGGGCGCGCGACGGGGGGGGGGGCGCAGCAGATGCAAGCCGCGCCTTCCCTAAAGCCGGGGCTATGAATTAATACGTTTCAGCTGCAACTCTACCGACAATAATAGTGATTTTTTTAAAAAATCAGAATAGTATGTATATTTATTATTTTGATGCAGTCCTTTCTAAAGTCGCCGTCATTATTGCTTTGCGCGCGATCCTGTTAGAAGATCTTAGCCCAGCATCCTCTTCTGGCCAAGGGGAATCCGTGCGCAAGAGCAACAACTTCGCCTCCTGCGGGCCATCGACAGCTCTCTCATCCCTCCATGAATTTGTCTCACCCCATAGAGGTTAGTCATCATCGCCTCCTCCTGTGGCAGCGAGTTCCGTAGTTTAAAAGACAACGCGAGCGGGAGAGAGGTGCAAAAAAAGCGCAAAATTCCGCTGTGATTGCCCCCGGAAGCGAGTCTCTCGAGTCCCCCTGAGGACCGCAGCCTCCTGCCCAGGTTGACCAGCGGGATCATCGCCTCGCCGCCTTCCATTTCAGCGGGTCAGGCTAGATGACCCTCGGGTCCCTTTCCAATTCTACCGTTTTACGATTCTATGATTAAGCCCCGATGAGTTCCGTGGGATCGACTTGCAGACTAGCTTTCCCACAAAAACCACCAGACAGACCGGGCTGAATCTTAATAACAGCGCTCCTAAAACATGATTATTAATTATACTGTATTAATACCAAATTATACCAATTAACAGTGGAGCAAGAGCTGTATGATCTACGGAGCAAAAGTCCAGCAATGGCTACTGGTGAGGATGGCGAGATGTGAACTTCAGAATTCCAATGTTTGAGGAAGGCAGAGAGGAAGAGAACTGTTGTTTTTGCTTAGCCCCTCTGAGAATCAGGGACCTCTGATCCTACGTGGATTTCATGGTTGATGCATATATATATATATATTCCGAAAGCAAATATATATATATATATATATATATATATATATATATATATATATATATATATATATATATTACGATATATATATATATATATATATTACGTAATATATATATATATTACGAAAGCAAATATATATATATATATATATATATATATATAATCTTTCAACACTTCTCTTCCTGGTTTTGGTGGCTGAAGAGCTCTTAGAGAACCATAGAAATGAATCGTCGGAAGGGTTTCATGCGGACATCTAGTCTAACCCCTTGCCACGCAGCAGTTCTTAAAAGCTTAAACACGGATACCTCCCACGATTTTGCTGGGCTCCAGACCGGTAGATGTGATTTAATGGTGCTACCAGACCCAGGAGAATTCAGAACCTCTCTTGTGCTACCGGCTACACAGCGTAGGAACCCCAATTTAATTGGGAACACCAATTAAAGCGGGGGTGTTTCAGGTGGTAATGAACGCGCGTTTGCGGGGAACGTGTGAATGAAGGTACCCGCACCAAGCTTGCGCTGTTTGGAAAGGAGTCTGCGGTGGAGAGAGAAGAAAAGCGGGACACGCGCAAACGCACCTTCACCCCACCCGCAATTAACTCTGAAATAGGAATTAAATCCTCAGCTCTGGAATATCTATTCCGCACAGTGCGCCGGACTGCGAGACCCCCTAATGTTATTTCCATGCCTGACTGACCCTCGGTTTATTCCCAGGTTTCCCCGACAGTCCCCTTCAGACGTTCAGCTCGCCATTCACGAGAACACGGCTCTCCCGCTGCCCTCTCTCAGTACAGGGAAGGAGGGAGCCGTCGCGCGCTCTGCGGAGCCACTGTCGCGCGTCCTGCTTAACCAGAAGCCTAGCGCAGCCGTCGCCATTCTGGTTCCCTCCAGATGTTGTGGACTAAAACGTCCCAATCCTTGTGTTCCAAAACATCTGGAAGGCACCCGGCTAGCCTGCGGGTCACGGACGCTTCGCCTTCCCAAACCCTGACGGGTTCCTGATCGTGTGGAAGCGCGTACACGCGAAGGCTTATTCCTTTCTTTCAAACGTGTGGCCTGCAGGGGGCGCCCTGCTCGGGCACGCTCCGGGCACGCGTGTTCTCTTGACTGTGGAGGGGGGGGCTTTCCACTTTCTTTCCACGCATCCCTTTCTCCCCCCTCTCTCCATCCATCTTCTCCAGTCTTCATCCATCCATCCATCCCCTTCCTGTCTCATCCCCACCTTCGTTTCTTCGGCTAACGTTTTGCCCCAGCCCACGTGAACTAAAGGCTCCACGCAGGATTTGTCGCGCGCGCTGGCTTGGAAAGGACACAGACTTTGGCACAGAAGCAGCGCGCGGGGATTATGGGTGGTCACTGCGGGCGCGTAAAATGATCCCCAAATCTCTTGCTTTCCTCGCGACGCTGGTTTGGGGGGAGACACCTAATCTGTGCTTTGTTGGGGGGGGGGGGGCGCATGCTGCGTGAGTTCCTGCCGGTTTCTATAGTTTATTTGTCTTGCCTACTTTTACAAAAAAACAACGCAAACACAATGAAGAAGTATACAAAATTATATTTAAACTATCAGAGCGCTCGTTCTCTTCCCCCTTTCCTCCCTCCTTCTCCACATCCATATGCAGCCAAGGGTGCCAATTTGGAGAAAATATTGCGGGGCCAGGGGGCAGGTAACACCCGCCCCGCGCACAATCGATCACCAGACGCAGCACACACACCTTTTGAATGGCGATGCCTCTCAACTTTGGAGTTGGGAACTCAAATATTTTATTGGGATGGGGGTGCCAAGGGACCTCGGCCCCTAGGAATTGGCACCTATGTATTTACCCGTTTTTATTCCCACGCTTCTCCCTCTCCCCCCGCCCCCCCCATACATCCCTCACGTCCCTCCCTCCCCTCTTCTCTCTTTCCCAAGGGCTCCATCTCTGGCGCAGCAGCAACAACGCGGTCCAGACTCCCTCCCATTTGGCACTGGGCTCCACCTCACGCCCAGCCCTCCTCCCGCCCCACCTACCAAAGAGACCCCCCCCGGAAGCTGCTCAGGCCCGTCTCTCTTCCCGCTGCTTCCTGCGCTCAGCGGCCTCTCTAAAAGCCCGGGTCCCCAGCCACCTGCCCAGAGGCGGACGCGTCTTACCTGTCCCTGGGCAGGCGCGGGCCGCCTCGTGGCCCCTGCGAGCCGGGAGATGCTGGGCAGCGGATCCAGCGGGTGGCCCCCGGGGGCGGCCCGAGGGGCCCTTGTGCGTGCGGAGGGAGGGAGAGAAGGGAGACGAGCGTGAGAGAGAGAGAGAGAGAGAGAGAGAGAGAAGTCAAGGGCCGGAGCCATCTCCGGAACGGCCCCGACGGCCCTTCTTGCTCGTCCCTGCGGCTCGCTGACCGGGCTGCCTTCGGGGTTCGGTCCAGGGGGAATTTATACAGCTCCCCAAAGCCCGAGGAGGGGGCCCGCTCCTCCCCTTTGCTCCGCTTTGTGTCCACTTACCTGCTGTCGCAAACCGGACACCTTTGGCAGGAGAAAAGAGATCCCCACGGCTGACACCTGAGCCGGCCCGGCCCGGCGGATCCGGTTTCCTCGACGGGGCTGTGGACCACTTTCCGTCTCTTTGGAGCAAAAACGGGGAGGGGGGCAGGATGGAAACGAGATCTTCTGCCTCCCCCATCCTTTTTTTTTTTTGGTCTAAAAGGGAGGTGTTTAAAAATTTAAGGCTGCCTTCTTTCTACCCCCGACGGGTCGGGCAACCTTAGAGGCGGCGCGCCAGGAGGGCGGCTGGGAAGGCGTTGAATATTTCAGAGGCTGCCCGGGCAGCGCCTTTGTGCGCCCCGAGGCGTCGCCAGAAACACGAGCGCACCACCGCCCGTCTGGCCTCGGGACCCCCAACCCAGCTCCTTTGTTGGGGCCGGGGGGGGAAGGTGGGAGGGACGGAGGGCGGTGGGATAGTTGCTGCCGTCGGGCGCGGAGGGGCTGAGGATAACAGTTGTCGTTTAGTCGTTTAGTCGTGTCCGACTCTTCGTGACCCCAGAGCACGCCAGGCCCTCCTGTCTTCCACTGCCTCCCACAGTTTGGTCAAACTCATGCTGGTAGCTTCGAGAACACTGTCCCACCATCTCGTCCTCTGTCGTCCCCTTCTCCTTGTGCCCTCCATCTTTCCCAACATCAGGGTCTTTTCCAGGGAGTCTTCTCTTCTCATGAGGTGGCCAAAGTCTTGGAGCATCAGCTTCAGGATCTCTCCTTCCAGTGAGCACTCAGGGCTGATTTCCTTCAGAATGGATCGGTTTGATCTTCTTGCAGTCCATGGGACTCTCAAGAGTCTCCTCCAGCACCAGAATTCAAAAGCATCCATTCTTCGGCGATCAGCCTTCTTTATGGTCCAGCTCTCACTTCCATACATCACTATTGGGAAAACCATGGCTTGAACTATATGGACCTTTGTTGGAAAGGTGATGTCTCTGCTTTTTAAGATGCTTTCTAGGTTTGTCATCGCCTTTCTCCCAAGGAGCAGGCGTCTTTTAATTTCGTGACTGCTGTCACCATCTTCAGTGATCATGGAGCGCAAGAAAGTAAAATCTCTCACTGCCTCCATTTCTTCTCCTTCTATTTCCCGGGAGGTGATGGGCCCAGTGGCCATGATCTTCGTTTTTTTGATGCCGAGCTTCAAACCATATTTTGCGCTCTCCTCTTTCACCCTCATTAAAAGGTTCTTTAATTCCTCCTCACTTCCTCCCATCAAGGACGAGAACAGAGGGATGGGGAAAAAGGAAATTTTGTCCATGGGTAAGAGAGGGGAACCATATCGAGGAAGAAGAATGAATGTATTTCTGAGAGAGAGAGAGAGTGTTTGTGTGTGAGAGAGCGATCATCAGATCATAGCAGATCAGCTGTTGTGCTCTAAAATATCTGGAAAGGAGCCGCGGGCTTTCGAAGGCTGCCCCATATCTACCTACAGAGTCAATGCAAACCCCTCCTCCCCAAATAATAGATGATTTTTAAAAGTGCCTCTCACTAAATGGAAATGAATTGTGAAAAAGACTCCATGCGTTGAATGTGGAAACGATAGATGTACCCCGTTTATCTGTTTTGTAGCTAAACAAAAAACAAACCATTAATAAAAACAAATTTTTCAAAAAAATCTGCTGTCTAGGAGGCTGCCATCCTATGTCCACTTCCCTGGGAATCTGGGGCTTAATTTTGAGCAGTGGTGGAAGAAAGCAAAAACAGCCCTAGAGCCGGATGAGGCCTGTGGCCCGTCGAAGCCCGCACCCTGTCTCCACAGTGTCCAAACGCCCCCAAGAACCTAGAGATCAAGATAGACTGCTCTTGTACCTGGAGGTTCCATCAAAGAGATTGGCCGCTGGATCAGACCAAAGGCCGCCCATCAATTCCCACCATCCTGTTCCCTCAAGGACCAGCCAGATGCCCCCATAGGG